>NC_134600.1:35420060-35747560 GCF_037038515.1 Microtus pennsylvanicus
GTTTAAAGATTGTCATATATACAGATATATGTCCTGGGATCAGACATAGGCAAATTCACAACTTCTGCTCCAAAGAAGGCCACAGTTCATTACTAGAATTCTGGCTTCTTCCATGTACTATTCATATATGACAGAGTATTTTCTCTGAGAAAACACATCTCAGAAGCCGTCCGGATAGAAAATATGACTTGAGCGTCAGTACAGCAGAGGAAATAGCAAACAGTGAAGGGATGGCGTACAGAAAGAACAGGAGACAAGCTTGGCCAGCTACTCATCTAACGGGGAGCTATTGTCCAGAATATGCAAGAACTCAGAAACTTAACCACCAAAAGAATTAATGGAGTAGAAAATTTGTGAAAGAAGAAACACAAATTTTCAATAAATACATGAAAAAAATTATTCAACCTCCTTAGACAGCGTAGAAATACAAATCAAGGTCTCTGAGACCCCACGTCAGCCCTGTCAGGTCTATAATAACACAAACTCTCCACAATGCTAGTGAGAGTTCAGGGATAAGGAACCCTTTATACTGCAGTGGGGACATAGGGCACCACAGCCACATGAAGTCAACTGAAAATACAACCATCACGTGGTTATAAACCCACCCCTATGATAACCCTGGAGGAATCACAGTCAGCACTACACACTTGCACATCCATGTTTACGGTGACCGTTCGTGACAGCAGAGTCACGAGCAAACGAGATCAGCCCTGATGTTCACCAGCCAATGAGACACGGATGCAGAAAGCATGGCATGTATGGGTTATTTTTCAGCTGGAAAGGAAAACGTAGCAAAACCATTCTCGGGGAACAGCGAATGGAGCCCGAGAACGTCACATCAAGCAAAATGAGCCAGACTCAAAGTCAGAATCCCATGATTTATCTCATGCATACGATCAAACCAAACCAAAATCATAAAATCCAAAGAGAAATAACTAGGGAGTAAATTTGCTCAAAGAACTTTGTATGAAAATGTCATCATGAAACCCAGTGTATAGAACAATGAATATAACTAAGTATGCATATAAAAGAACATGAGACTCTAGAACAGATTCCTTTCTTTTCCATGTTATATGCAGTGGGTCCTGAAGTCCACTATGAAAACACCCACTCCACCCGCTCCTCACCACCTGACCACGATAAATCATACCGTATTACTTCTCACTCAGAACTAGGCCCCCACTGTCTTATAAACAGGGCACTTGGAGAGACCATCTTACAAAGACCACCCTGTGCTTAGGCCTCTTTACTCCCGGGTGACCTAATTCATTTGAAATAGAGGTCAACTCCTTGCCATGGGAAGTTCTAAGACATCAGGGCTCCTTTTCTGTGTTCTGATTTCATCTCCTCTTGTCTCTTCTTGCTACACTACCTTACTACACTGGCCTCATCTTCCTAGACATGATGTCTCAGGGCCTTTGCACTGGGCTTTACTCTTAGCCTGGACTAGTCTTCCTTCATTAAGCCATGTAACTAATCCTTCATGACCGTCAAACTTTTATTCAAAGATCACTTTTGCTATGAGACCTACCGCAGGATTTGATACCACTGTTGTATCCTGACTCTGGCTCTCTGGTGCTTCTACTGGGTTCTTTAATGTGCTCACCATGGTTTTTACTTATTCTAGGTCTCCTCCTAGAAGAACGTTAATGTTGACTCTGCTGCTTTAGTTACTGGACTCTGCCTATCCCCCACCCCCTGAACCATTTAATACTACAAATTCATTAAGTAAAGGAGTGGCATAGCGGGCTGGGAAGATAATTTAGAAATGATCTGACCCCCAGTGTAATGTTTCAGAACGTGGAGATGTGTAACATGACGGCCTGCTCATTGGGGTTTATGTCCTGCCCAGTTCCCACAGCCAGTTTCCCAAAGAAAATCACACAGAGTCTACATTAGATATAAACTGATTGGCCCATTAGCTCAGGCTTCTTATCAACTCTTGTAACTTATAGTAACCCATTTTTCTTATCTATGTCAGCCACATGGCCCAGTACATTTTTCAGTGGGGTAGGTCACATCTTCCTTCTTCGGTGTCTGGGGAGGACTGGGAGGAATGGGCTTCCTCCTTCCTAGAATTCTCCTGTTCTCATCACCCCAACTCTACTTTCTGTCTGGTTGACCTGCCTATACTTCCTGCCTGGCCAATCAGTGTTTATTTAAAACATGATTGACAGAATACAGACAATTCTCCCACACCAGAGATGCTTCTGCATGAACTGTGCACTTGCAAGTTGCACTCTTTGTCAGGGCTGCTAAGCGCACACGCTTTGGGTAGACTTATTTGCATAGCTGCTTAATGTACCAAAAAGTGAATACAGACGTTATAGTATTTATTCAATGCTTCTCAACTTTTTTATGATGAAAGACCTTCCCCCATCTACACTCTGCAACAAGTCGGGGCTTTTCCACACTTTCGTAGCAAGCAGTGACTAGAGAAACATATAAATAGACATGCTAAAGAATGAGCAGAAGGGTGTGCTGTGTTCAGCAGAAATGCACTGTTGAACTTCTGTGACAATGGACACTAATTCTGTTTTCTATTCTGTGTCTGTATGCCCTGGACTCTCCACGTCCCTCCTAGGTCTGCCTGCTCTTCCTGTCACCCGTATTCTTTGTTACCTTGCTGGTCCCAGCATCCTTCACGGGAAGGCATGCAGAAAGCTCAGCTGTCCACAGGCTCACTGACCTTTGGCACAAGAAATAGAACTCTTCAAAGATCTCTTCAAAGTCTTCTTTCTGCTCTTCCACTGGGGACCAGCAAGACCCCTGCCTTTTAGCTTGTATCTTATATTTATTAAAATGCAACATGCCTAATGAAGTTCATGTGTGTGATAGCTGGGCACATCGGAAACAAATCTAAAATTGTATCAATATGTTTGAACACAGTAGAAATATCTCCTTTGCTTCATAGCAATCGAGTCTAGTGCCTGGATATAGGAGCAACAAGTACCATATTCATAGAGCAGATACAGACACCTGATATTTTGTGGGAGGAAAATAAAATGTAACTTGGAGAATAAGAAAAGCAGTAAACTCCTATATTTTGTTAAAAATACTGTGCATGGGACAGAGCTCACATTTCGGTGTGCTACAGTTTCCCTATTTACAGCATCCTGCCTGAGCGTCTGTAGAGTTCCCAGGCAGTTGTCAGTTTATGTATGAATTCTCCATGGAGATGCACCCATAACATGCGGGCATCCGATATAGAAAATGACATGCAATGCCTTTCTTCTTCCAGTTTAATTAGTGATGTGACAACTGCCTGACAGGCTCTACAGTGGAGCCGAGGCCTCTGTAGGCACCGCAGGCTACAAGCCATAAGGTAACTGTGAAGCCGCTCCTGGATACAACATAGCAAAACCCAAAACTGCACAATGGAGTGTGTGCATGGGGGGGAGGTGCTGCAGGCTACAAGCCATAAGGTAACTGTGAAGCCGCTCCTGGATACAACATAGCAAAACCCAAAACTGCACAATGGAGTGTGTGCATGGGGGGGAGGTGCTGCAGGCTACAAGCCATAAGGTTACTGTGAAGCCGCTCCTGGATACAACATAGCAAAACCCAAAACTGCACAATGGAGTGTGTGCATGGGGGGGAGGTGCTGCAGGCTACAAGCCATAAGGTTACTGTGAAGCTGCTCCTGGATATAACTTAGCAAAGTCCCAAACTGCACAATGGAGTGTATGTGTGTGTGTGGGGGGGGGCTCTGTAGGTGCTGCAGGCTACAAACCATAAGGTTACTGTGAAGCCGCTCCTGGATACAACTTAGCAAAACCCAAAACTGCCTTGTGGCTTCACTGGGGAGAAGGCCCAGGAAGAACAGCAACTCAAACGTGGAAATGAGGAAAAGATGTTGGCTGTGGCAAAATCTGAGACAGCCAGTATAAAGAAAGTAATCTGGCCATAGCAAACCTGGAACACTGACTGAAAAGAAAGGAAGCTGGATATGGCTAGCTCTGGAATATTTTTGTAAGTCAACAATATTTTAAGTTTTATTTTTTATTCATTGTACTGGAATATTTAATGCATCTGAGTATCATAAAAGGTGTTCTCTTCTCTTTAGAGGAAAGTCAGTCTTAGTATCTGTCCATGTTATACATGTTCCTAACATCTTAAATATGTTGTTTGAAGATTTCAAGATTCCTTCCCATCTGAATGGTGATTGATGTGTTGGGGTAGGATAGGTGGTTGTGTGTTTGTGGCTCAGAGGTTGACACTGGGTGTCTTAATTGCTCTCCACCGTATTTTCTCGTAACACGGTTTATCACTGGACCCAGAACTCACTAATCAGCTAGACTAGCTTGGCAGCAAGTCCTGGGGACCCTCCTGTCTCTGCCCTCCGCCCATCAGCACTGGGGTGACAGGCACACATTGTCACAGGTGGCTTTTACATGTGGTTGCTTGGAGTCAAACTCAGGTCCTCACGTCTGCATGGCAAGTGCTTATTTGACCAGGTCATCTCTTCAGAGCACCACGCCTGTGCGTCTACTCTGGGCCTCACGGTGAACAAGGCAAAGTCCTTGCTGTGTGGAGAAAGCCAAGGAGAAAAACAGCAAGTGGCTCTTCAGACTCAGTGCAGACTGTGTGAGAGAAGCTGGGGTGAGGGATGAAGGATTTGAGGCTGGAGAGTGAAGGGGGTGTGGGAGAGAGTGGGAGAGGGGTCTGTCAAGTGGAAGGAAAGAGTGAGCCCACGAGGAAATCAGTGTTCCAGGCAGGGAACAGTGAGCAAGCAGGACTGAAACGGGAGCTTGTTTATTTTCTGGGCCTCAGAGGGAGCAAAAGGCCAGTGGGGAGAGGTCGAGGCAGCAGGTGAGAGGGGAAGACTCCTCTGTGCAGGGCCTCAGGGGAACTCCCTGTTCAATGGGACGAGGTCCTTCTAAACAAATATTTTTTTTGGCCCCTTACTTGTCTTGTAATTAAAATGGATAGGTGATATAATCTTCAGCAACAATTTAAATAAAATAATATAATGCTTTAATATATAATATAAAAATAATATAATGCCTTAATTCCAGGAAAAAATAGAAAGGCTATCCTATGCATCTTTCAGCTGTACCAAAAACTTAGGATGGATTAGTTGGATACTTGTATACCGCCACGTAAGATCATTGTATGTCTTTATTAACACAGAGAGGGGAGGAGGGAAGGAGGAAGGGAGAGACAGACAGGGAGAGGGAGAGGGAAAGGAGGAGGAGTCAGAGACAACAAAGGCAGAAACAGAGACAGACAGGGTATCTGTTTGTAGGCTAGCCTCAAGTTTGGGATATTGATGTGGGAGTGTCATATATCAATCTGTTGATTTCATTGGTTAAGCAATAAAGAAACTGCTTGGCCCTCATAGGTTAAAACATAGGTGGGAGGAGTAAACAGAACAGAAGGCTGGGAGAAAGAAGCTGAGTCAGAGAGTTGCCATGGTTCTCCCACTCCAGGCAGATGCAGGTTAAGATCATTTCTGGCAAGCCAGATCGTGGGCTACACAGATTGTAAGAAATGGGCTAGTCCAGGTGCGAGAGTTAGCCGAGAAAAGGCTAGATATAATGGGCCAAGCGGTGTTTAAAAGAATACAGTGTCCATGTAATTATTTCGGGCATAAGCTAAGCTAGCCATGTGGGCGGCCCGGTGCGGGGGACGCAGCCCCGCCACTCTTATTTCAACATATTTTCTGCCTAAGCCTTCTGTGGCAGTTTGAGTGAAATTGGCCACCATAAGTTAATAGGGAGTGGTACTATTAGGAGTGGCTCTTTTGAAGTGGGTATGGCCTTGTTTGAGGAAGCAAAGTCACTGTGGGTGTGAGTTTTGAGGTTTTATATATGCCCAAGTTATACCCAGTGCCTCAGACCACTTCCTGATGCCTGTGAATCAAGATGTCTCAACTACCCCTCCAGCACCATGACTGCCTGCATACTCCCTTGTTTTCCGCCATAATGATAATAGACCAAACTTCTAAACTGTAAGTGAGCCACCACAATTAAACGTGGTAGCTCACAGGGACTGCCCTATTAGGAGGTGTGGCTTTTGCTGGCTAAGTATGGCCTTGTTGGAAGTATGTTACTGAGGGAGTGGGCTTTGAGATGTTATATGTGCCCAAGCCATGCCTAGTGCCGTGGTCTACTTCCTGTTGTCTGGATACCACCATGTAGCAGCTCCCTCTCCAGCACCATGTTGGCCTGCATCCTGCCATTCAAGTTCCACTGTGATGATAAGGGCCTGGACCACCAAAACTGTAAGCTACAACCTCAATTTAATGTTTTCCTTTATAAGAGTTTCTGTGGTCATGGTGTCTCTCCACAACAACAGAAACCCTAAGACAGAAGTTGGTATCAGGAGTGGGGTATTGTTGTGAAAGGCCTGACCATGCTTTTAAATTTGGAGGAATTTGAACTTTGGGACTATGCATTAGGAAAGCAGTGAACTTCTTTAAGCTCTACTTACGGGCCATACTAGTAGAACATGGAAGACAGTAGTGCCAAGTGAGTCTTGAACTGTGGGGGTCTCACTCAAGAGGTTTTAGAGAAGAATTTTAGTACGTTGCCTAGAGATTGTTCTTGTGATATTTTGGTGAAGAATGTGGCTACTTTTTGCTTTTGTACAAAATGTTTGTCTGAGGTTAAAGTATAGAGTTTTGGATTAACTCCCTTGGCAGAGGAAATCTCAAAACAGCCTAGTGTAGACTCTGTGCTGTGGTTACCAATGTCACCTCTATTGAGGATACTTAATGAGAAGGAGCAAGCTGAGCAGGGAAAGTATTTCAGGAAAAAAGGAGCACCAGAAAGTAAAATGGTGCTAAGTCCTGTATTCAAGAAGATAAGCAGACTAAGAACTGAAAAATATTATAAAGAAAGTGGTAACCTCAGGGCAAGATCCCACCCAACTAAATTTCCAACTTGTAAAAAGGGATTAAAGAGAAGCTTAGAATCAGGTGTGGTGGTACACATGTCTTTAATCCTAGCACTCAGAAGGCAGAGGCTGGTGAATCTCTGAATTGGAGGCCAGCCTGGCCTATAGATCCAGCTGAGGACAGACAAGCTTAGGCAGTGAAGGGAGAAAACAGGAAACTGGTGATGTAATTGAATGAGGGGGCCATGTCCCATTCCCAGCAGCAGAACTTGGCAGCTTTGGCCATGTGGTTCTGGCTATAGAGTTAAGAACAGAAGAAAGGGGCTGTGGAGTTTGCCCCCATGACTAAGGAAAGCCACTGAGGCCAAGAGAGGCCATTGCATGAAGCTGGAGGTTGAAGCCTGGGTTGCACTGGAGAACCCAAGAGATGCCAGAGCCACGGAATACCTGCCAAGGAAAGCTGCCAAGAGGGACTGGAACCAGCCCAAGAAAGAAGTGTGCTGTAGTCAACAAAGCTGAACAGAGTAGATCTGAAGAGCACTTTGACATCAGACATGGAGATGCAGAGTTTAGAGTTTGCCCAGCTGGTTTTCTGTCTTGGTTTGGTCCAGTGTTTCCTCACTATGCTCCCTTCCCTACCTTATGGAATGGTAATGTATGCCCTTGCCACTATATGTTGGAAGTACGTGATCAGCTTTTTGATTTTGATTTTATAGGGGATTACAGTTAAGGGATTGCTTGAATATCAGAAGAGACCTTGAACTTTGCAACATTGTTGAGACTATGGGGACTTTTCAAGTTGGACTAAATGCATTTTGCATTATGATATTGTTACAAGCTTATGAGGACCAGGGAATGGAGTGTGGTAGTTTGGATGTAATTGGCCCCTATAAGCTCATAGGGAATGGCACTATTAAGAGTATGGCCTTGTTGGAGGAAGTGTGTCACTGTGGAGAGGACTTTAGGGTCTCATATATGCCCAAGCCACACCCAGTGCCTCAGTCTACTTCTGTTGCCTGGATAGCAACATGTAGCAGTTCTCTCTCCAGCACCACGTCTGCCTGCAAGTTGCCCCCTTCCCCTGCCAAGGTGGTAATGGATTAAACCTCTGAAACTGTAAACTGCCACCTCAATTCATTGTTTTCCTTTATAAGTGTTGCTGTGATCATGGTATCTATCACCCTATGCAAGATGCCTTCCAAGTGCTGGGATTACCACCGGTGCACATGCCTGCCTTGAGAGACAGATCTCTTCATTGTTTTCCATGGTGTACCTCTGGAAATACCTTGGTATTTCACGACTCCCTTCTGTAGAATGAAACTGGTGGCCATTACTGTCCTACACCCCACAAAGTGACAATTCCCCAGTCTATTGCTGGCTCCCAATTTTGCCAGCAGCAATACCACTATAAAGAAGACACAGTGTGGTAAGGCCAAGTCAAACACAGAGGGACCCAGACCTGACCAATCCCAAATCATAACGGAGCCCTATGCTGTTTGACAATATCAGATTGCTTTCAGGCCCTGTCACCTAATGTGACTGATTTTTCTAAGCAGTCCCTAGTTTCCATCAAAATTGCTTGCCATAATTCTGTATTTTGTTTAGGCTTCTATGGGTATAATCAAAAACTGCAAGTAAGCATCCTCATTTAAATCTTTCATCACTGGGCTTGATATACAGTCACCTGACGTGAGATGAAAGCCTGAAGGGAAGAATTGAGTGCGAAGATTATGCACATCCCACTCAAAACTCCATGGCCCTGCTCCCTCTACTGAGACAGCCAGTTTGCCCTGGAGGCTGATGTGTGCGAATTTCCCATCCCCCATCACCCAACACACGCGTGTTAGCATTTCAGTTCCTGGTGTCTCTTTCAGCCAATGAAAATACTTAGTAGAACCTGGTTTTTATAAAGACAGTGTCTGTAATTGACATGCCTGAATTCATCAAGGTCACGGCTGGTTGATACTTAAATTATTGTCAGACCTAGACAGACTGTGATGAGTACCATTTTTTTCTACTGTTCTTTGGTTTTTCATTGGAGTTTCTGCATTATGGAATCTTCTCTCCTTGTTTGCAATTTCACTGCTGCTGGCCCTGCTTACAATCAGAATGGTCAAGTTACAATACACTGTTTATCTCGGGAAGCATTTACAAACCTACTTCATTCAAGTTCTGCCCTAAACCTTGACCTCCAGAGCACACCTCACCATTCCGTATGTTGACATTGGGGATTCTTTGGTGGACTTTCTATTTTAATCAGTACACTTGTAGATGCATGGATGTACATACTTTATTCCACATGGTTTTATCCTGACACACATATCTACCAATTCCCACTCATTACATTTGTGAATCTACTGAGATAAAGCTATGACATCCTGGGCATAATTTTAAGTCTTGCTACGTTCTCAGTAAGTCCATTATGTTCTCTTGGCGTTATGAACCAGAGGTCTTTAAAAGAGTATGTTTAATGAACGTAGTTTCTTCCCATTTCTGTCAGCCTCTGAAAATCGGATTCCCATGACAACTGACTCCCATAGGGTCCCTGATGCTGCTCAGGTCTTACTGGGATGGACACTCAGCTGAGATACACTGCAGGGCTACAAGCTTCATCTGTAGCTGCTCACCTGATCCATGTGCATGTACAGCAGAAGGAAAAACATGGGCCTGGTGTAAAACAGACCAGCACCTTCCACACTCTTTTCTGTCTTTACTTTTTAAAAACTGACAAGATTTTCTGTTGTTTTTACCCACTGTCTCAAGAGGATGATTCAATATTTTGTTGACCACAAAACCATTGCAAAATTTAACGGTTTTTTTTGAAGTCCAATGGAGAATACATAAATTTAAAATGTATAGTTCAACTGAATTTTCAATGGCACCATTCCACTGTACCACCACTTACATAAAGATAAATGATATTTGTATCACTCCAGAAAGCTGCCATCAGATTTCCTTCCATGTAAAATCACCAGCACCAGTACAAAGAAGAACTCTACCTAGACGAAGACCACAGGTTAAACTTTCCAGTTTCTGCCTTCTTTTACATCTATAGAATGCCTAGGAGACTTAAGTTACCTTATCTAACAGCTTGTGAGAAGAGTTTTTAAAATTCATTCTATGCACATTTGATTGTTTTCAGTTCTGAATGTGATGACTCAAGGTGCTACGGACAGCTTTTCTTTCTGTGTGTGCTAGGGCAAGAGGACATGTGTGCATGTGTATATGTGGGCACACTTGTGTGGGCCTGTGTGGAGGCAAGATGCCAGGTGTCTTTAAAGCTCTCCAGATTACCAGTTCAAAACTCTCAACATGACTTGAAGCACGTGCTCTACTGAGCACATGATTTGGAGAAACAACAGCAACCAGGGGAAGAAGGGTTAGGTAACAAAAATACTCCATGTGAAATCTACTTAGAGGGAAACTTTATATTTAATGGCAAAATTTAATGCTTTTATACTTTAAGAATGGGGAGAATGTAAATAGTAGCAAATATTTGGACTTTATTAGCACATTTAACCTATGAACTCAGTATTTAGAAGCTGTCTCACTTGGGCTGAGTATGGTGCACACTGATATATCTAAGAATGTGATCTACTCTTATCTCCACTAACATTTCCCCTTATTCCACAAGGACTATTTCAAATGATAGTATTATAATTATAGTATATATTAACTTTATCCTTGAAACTTTTATATTTAAAATTCCAATTGTAGTTGAGTCCTACTTTTCTATGGAAAAGAATAACCACAGGTTTCTTTCAGAGAGAGCAGGGTTTTACTGCTTAGTAAAAGGGTTTCAGAGAGTGCAGGGTTTTACCACTTAGTAAAAGGGTTTCAGAGAGTGCAGGGTTTTACCACTTAGTAAAAGGGTTTCAGAGAGTGCAGGGTTTTACCTGCACCACACTCGACCCTTTCCAGCAAACAGGTGCAACTTTCTAACCAGTGTGGGAGGTCCTTCTGTCTATGTGTTGCTTTTATTAGTTAATGAATAAAAGAGCTGCCTTGGCCTGTGATAGGGCAGAATAGAGCTAGGCAGGGAAAACTAAACTGAATGCTGGGAGAAAGAAGGCGGAGTCAGCGAGAAGCCATGTAGCCCCCGCCAAAGATAGATTTCAGATGGAACCTGGCTGGTAAGCCACAATCACTCGGCAATATACAGATTAACAGAAATGGGCTAACCAAAGATATAAGAGCTAGCTAGCAAAACACTTAAGTGATTGGCCAAGCAATGATTTAAATAATATCGTTTCTGTGTGGTTATTTTGAGTCTGGGCAGCCCAGAACAAACAAGCCATTTCCCCCAAGAGGACCAGTCATTTATGCATGCATTTTCCTTATATATTTCCATTTTAAGTGATGGTAACCCCATGAGTTTCTCTTTCCCATGTGCTTCTCTTCTTCTTCTTCTTCTTCTTCTTCTTCTTCTTCTTCTTCTTCTTCTTCTTCTTCTTCTTCTTCTTCTTCTTCTTCTTCTTTTGATTTTTGAGACAGTGTTTCTCCATAGCTTTTTGGTTCCTGTCCCATGTGCTTCTCTTCTAAACCTCAAAGTTGTTTTGAGACTCCATTTAGGTACTCTGTTAAAATTGTTTGTGTTGCTCTAACAAAATATCTGATACTGGGCAGTTATAAATAAGTCTGTTTCTCACCATTTGTGGGGCTGGGAAGTCCAATACCAATGTCCTAGCAGATTTGGTCTTTGGTGGGAGATGCTATCTACTTCCAGGATTTCGTTAGATGCTACATCCTTCAAAACAAAGTACTTGTGATCTCTATACTAGAAGTGGCAGAGGGCAGAAGAGATAAGGCCATATCTTCACAAGGCTCAAGGGATGAAAAGTCAACACTAAGTAAGGAACTTCTTACCCCTTTTCTATAGAGTCACTAATCCACTCATAAGAATGGAGGCCCGGCAACTAACCATTTCCTAAAGAAATACTTTACGTTAACAGAACTCTGCATCAATGCTTGTTCGTATTCTGACAAACCCCTTCTTCTCCCACTGTGCCTCATGAATGCATGCCCCTGCTGGAAAATGAGTGCTGTGTGTTCAGAGCAGATAACCATAAACCCGAGAGCATTGCTGCTATGGTAACAGGAAAGCTTTCTTGGAGCCCAGCTCACCACACTGGTGATCAGTTTCACGTGTGACTTTGGGAGAGATAAAGCCTCTCCAAGCCCGTATTTAATCCTCTTCTATTTAAACTGATCCTCTAGTCTTCCTCATCTCAGCTAGAGTCAACCAAGCCAAACACTTGGAGCTACCAGTTACTTTTCTTCACAATTAATGGCCAATTATTTAACAAGTTCTATCAAAATTTCATTCAAATTATGTCCGGAATCCAACATCTCACCACAGCCACTGCTGACACTTTTATCTCTCCAGTTCTCCTGATACCTTTGTCTCTCTACAGCCCAATCTCTTCACAGCATGTGGTGATCCTTTTCAAAACCTAAGCATGGTGTGACGCCTCTGCTTGTGTTCAGTTCACACAGTTGGACCCCAGACACGAACACTTCACAACCTCACAACCTGCTCTTGGCACTTCTAATTCCTCCTCTGACACCCACTGCCCTCGTTTCTGTGTCCTACCTACACTCAGCCTGTATTCCCTGTGTTTGGGAAGCAGGGAATTTTCCCAACTCTTGATGATTGTGGCGGGAATTTGCCTCCTCCACATACTAACTGCAATCTTGAGATTACATACTATTTTACGCATTTCTATTTTCAGCATATTATGCAGTAATAACCCCAGTATGTCTACAGATTCACTTATACCCTTTTCATTAAGAAGTTGATCTAATTTTTTTCCTTCCATGCAAGGGTTAAGTCTTAGCTATGGCCTAGGCAAAGAGTGCTGAAAGTGTTGCATGCCTCTGAAGTCCCGTTTCTGTGCCAGTTAGCACACAGGCTCACCTAACCCATCTCCCAGTCCTAAGAAAGGTGGGTAAGTATAGGGAGCAAACATATGATCTAAGATTCTCCATGGAACTAAGATCAACTGGGTTTGTTTACTTTGGGGGTCATAACTAGACCTTACTAGTTTATCATTACTTCATGAGTTGAAGGGAACGAGGAATGATGCAATCACTACAGAATTATTAGCTCAAAGAGTATCGGTAACAGGCAGTTCTTGAAGGACAGTCATGGCTACCTTCTAGATGGTTTCCCCTAAACATAGCATGAGTATTACTTGGAGGAATAACATGTAAATCATGAAATAACTGCATCTAGCTAATGGTGCCTCCCTGACATAGATCCAAGTACCTACTCCACACAAGACTCTCAATGGTAGCATGCTCTTCTCTACTCCACAGACTTGGGGGTCCCCAAAAAGTCCTGCTCCAAAGGACAGCCCTACCAATACTGGCATCAACTGCTGTTCACAGATATGCATCCATTATTTACTACTGTGCCCCTGTATGTAACACCCTGTGTGGCATGTAGCTGGTAGTTTTATGCATACATGCCACATATGGAAGTTGTCATTATATCGGACCCCCAACTACTCGAAAATGCAATGGAACAGATTAGTTTATCCCAAACCCTAGCAAATCTTTAATGCCTCTAAGCCCAGGCTCTTCCCACTATCCCAAAGCTACTGCTATTTGCTCAAACAGTTGGAATGCCTTTGAAAAGTCCTGCCATTACTGTGCATCAACATGCAGTTAAATGAATGAATTGATTACAATTTTCTCTGCTCTACCAAATCCTGCGTCTCATACTGTGTCTCATGAATGCACGCCACTGTTGGAAAATGAGCACTAACTGTGTATTCAGGGCCGTTAATGACAAATTTGAGCAAAATGTTGCTATCTTGATAGGAAAGATTTCTCTGAGCTCTACTAAGCATTTTTGAAAGCAAATTGTGTCAGCAGACTGAAATTACATGCAAAATTATCGACACTATTCACATGTGATAGGCAGGCACATGTAAAGATGAAAGTTTTAAAAACGCAGGAGATGAAGCTGAGTATCAGCTTCTGCCTAACTGGCTCCGCTCCGATGCTCTGCTCACGGATGGGCTGTGAAGTGCAAACTATTACGGACAGATAAGGAGAGGCTTCAGGTAGCACCGGAGGAAGGGTCACAGCTGACTGTACACAGCTATTCCTGTGTTCTGTTTACTACTTTGTTGTTGTGGTTGTTTGAGCTAGGGTTTCACTGATAGCTCTGGTGTCTGTCCTGCAACTCACTCTAGATCAGCCTGGCCTCAAACTCAGAGACCCACCTGCCTCTGCCTCCCAAGCGCTGGGATTTAAGTCGTGTACCACCACCTGGCTTGCAAACTTTTAAAACTTACTGGACGCTTAATAGGATTCGTGAACTCGGTATGTTTTTTTTTTCCCACACGGCATGAGCAGAGTGGTGCATAGAATAGATTATTCTGTTAGTTTTTCACATTCTAGAAAATATTAATTATAGACATCAGTAGTTGGTTAATTCAGTCGGTTGGACGTAACACTCCCTAGTTGTTCAGTCATAACACTTAAGGGCAAACAATGTAAGGTTGTTTGTTCTCTGACTTGATCTCTTAGCTAAACTTTTGACGTTCTCATTGGATCCTAAAAAACAAGTAGAGTCTACATATGAAGTGAATATCTTCAATTCTAAAAGATACATGATACCATGACCATCTGAGTAGCATCCAATTGTATAGGAAATAATTTCTTGAGGTACAATATTTCCTTGTATGAGGATAGCTAAGACTTAACTGAATACCTGTCACGTGTCTGGTACTTGCTCAGATCAAGACTTTCCGACCTTAGTACAACCTTTTTATTTTATTGAACATAGATTTTTTTTAATACAATATATTCTGGTTATGGTTTCTTCTCCCTCAACTCTTTTAGTTCCTATCTAATCTACACTCTTGCTTTCATTATTAAACACAGGTCTAAGAAAGAAAAGGAAGGGAAGAAGAGAAATTATAAATAAAATAAAAACAAATCAATAGAAAAACAAAAATCAAATATAGTCAAAGGAAAAGTGCAAGTCACATTCACACACACAGAAATCCCACACAAGACACAGAATCGGGAACAAGACATGTAAAGCGGTGGTGGCTGGAATGACCAAAGCATTATGAGACAAACAACAAAAATCACCCCAAGATCAAAAAACCAACCCTTCCAAAATACCATTGAGTTTCTGTTTCGTGTTGGCCATTTAACTGTTGAGCTTGGGGCCTGCCCTTAAGTGTGGTTTGTACCCAGTGAGACCCCTTTGAAGAAAAGTAAGTTTTCCTTTGTGAGTGGTTATCATTTGGAGATAGTTTCTGGATTGGGGATTGGGGCGTGTGTCAGCTTCCCCTCACAGCACTGGGACCCCATGTCTTACTCCTGTGTAGGCTTTTGCATGCTGCCACAGTCTCTGTGAGTTCATATGTATCGGTTTTGTTGTGTAGAGAAGACCTTGTTTCCTTGGTGTCTTCCATCTCCATTGGCACTCATAATCTTCCCACGTCTAATTTTAGAGAGTCCCCTGAGCCCTGATGGGAGGGATCTGATGGAGACGCCAACTTAGGACTGAGTGTTCCAAGGTCTCTCACTCCCTGCTTTGTCCAGTTGTGGATCTCTGTATTTATTCTTATCTACTGCAGGCAGAAGCTTCTCTAATGGGTGAACAGCCCACTGATCTGAATATAGCAGAATGTCTTTAGAAGTCACTTTATTGCTATGTTCCTTTAGCAGAACAACAGCATTTTCCCCCTAGGTCCACGGCCTTTGTAGTCCCTCGTTCTTGACCATACCAGCAGTGTTGGGCATGGGCTCCATCTCATGGAACTGATCTTAAATCCACTCAGACAGTGGTTGGTTACTCCCATAAGCTCTGTGCCACTACAACACCAGTGTATCTCACAGGTAACTCAACGTTGTAGATTGAAGGGTTTGTAGCTGCGACTGTGTACGTTTCTCCTCTGGTAGCAAGCAGAATACCTTCCAATACCACGAACACTAGTCGGTCGGTAGGAGTGAAGGCTCGAGAGAGACAACAGCTCAACTTCTCTGTTTAATGACTGATGTAAATGTTAATTTCAGGAGTAGGGCGTTACCATCCGTTTGTGAAGGGCCTTGGCAATAGCCTAGGTTGTTTAGGGTTTCCATGGGGTCTCTTTGGTCAATAACTCAATTAGATGTTTCACGTGGTGGCGAGGTGTCTGGCTAAGGCTCTCTCTCTCCCATTATTTGGTGACAATTCTGCTACAGTAATTGCATCTTACTGCATTTAGCAATATCTCTAGCCTCTCTGCTTCCTACACATGATCCACCTACACAAACTGAAAAGTCTCCAGAAATGCTAAGTGTTTCCTGGCAGGTAAATTTGCCTCCACTGGAAATAGCTGCTTTAGCTACATCTAGTTATTTAATCATGTGAACCAACTCTGTGAGGTAAACAATATTCTCCAGTCATTATCGGTCAGCTTCGTATAACTGTAACAAAACACCTGAAATGGCCCATCAAAAAGAAAACAAAAATTGTCACGGCACACAGTTTGAGAGTTTGGGCTCAGAGTTCAAGTCATGTGGCCCAACTGCTTTGGGATTTGTGGCTGAGCAGTATACAAAGGAAGGGAATGTGTCGTGAAGGAGGCTACTCACTCATGACAACCAGGACCCCAAAACAGAGAAGGGGTTAGAATCTCAGTATCACCTTCAAGATCACACATTCAGTGACCTAACTTCCTCCTGCTATGCAGAAGGTTAATAGTGCTTCCCGCTGGAGACTAAGCTTCTAAGGCATGCTGTGACACACTGAAAAGACAAGAGGAGCGAAGGGGTTGGATAACCTGACTAAGGCCACAAAGCCAGTGATAGAGTTGGTTTGGCTCAAGGAAGACAGACTTCAGGAGTTCACGGCAAGTCTTAACTGCTTTATCACTATAGAGACTTGATCCTTTTGTGACTTCCTCATCTCTGAGGGTTGGTCGGGGATTGAAATGACAAGGTGGCCTTTAGCTGTAGGGTCTGGCTCTCCCTAAATTAAGAAATGTGTAAAGTCAAAGATTTCCATAAGAAAATCTGAAAACCCCCAGTTTAATAACTTCCCTCATGTAGCGTCCACAATACTTTTGGACTGAGGCAGAGCAGACAGTATAGGTGACCTCCGCTCTTAACAGAAATATCCCGCTTACCGGCTAGCATGATTCTCACTGTTAGATTTCTTCCAATAATTGGAGAAATATACATATCTTCCAAAGGGAAGACCTCATTTACAGACGAACCCTGTTAAAATGCTAATATGTGTAGTAAGCTCTATTAGTCTTCATTTAAATAAAGTGATCACCTTTATTGTGTCATTTAGCAAAGCTATTAGAAAGTAAATTACAAACTAGCAGACTTCTGAGGGGCCAGGCAGGGCGGGGAAATGGAATTAGAGCACTGTGAAGTAAAGCTGCCTCTAGGATTGGCAATGTGGTGTCGGATGAATCGGGACAGGAGATGTGCTCTGTAGGAGACAGGTAACCAGCTGCCTTGAAGAGCAATGGTGTCTCCCACCAGAAACTCCGCCCCTTCCTCTTCTTATCCTCAGTTTCTTTCTGCCACTTGGTATCTCAGTTTTCACCTCACACTTCAGTTTGATCAGGACAGGTCAGCAAAACCATCTGCCCTCTGGAGGCATTGCTCGGAATGGTTACCTATACGACTGTCAATTCTCCATAGATCTCTACATCTGCAAATCCAAGTGTGAGTCTGTCCTGGACTCAGCTCTTCCCTGGTCCTGGAAGACGGGTGATGTAGACACACTCACTAGCCGTGGGTGGTGCCCTTCTGACTCCAAAGTTCCCATCTTGCGCAGAAAGGCTAAGAGCGATTTCACTCCTCCGCTCTCTCCTCTTTCCCTCAAGAGTGAGAAACGACCAGTTGTCTCTGAACAAGAGAGTGTAAGAAAATCATTACAGGAAAAGCTTCCTACCTAGGAATGCCGACTGAGAATTTTTTCTTAAAAAAAAAAAATGGAATGGAGAAAAATGCCACCAAAATTTAAACTAGATATAATTAAGCACGTTAAAGCCGTTTAGTTTTCAAGTATTCAACAGTAACAGAAAACTACTTTAAAAATATGAACAGGTAAGGTACTCAGAACCAAAGCACCGGACTCATGTAAGAGGAAGGATTTTATTGTGGAGGTCGCAAAAGCCAACAATTTAAAGAAAAGGAAAAGGAAAGAAAGGAGGGAGAGAGAGAGAGGAAGGGAGGGAGGGAGGGAGAGAGGGAAGAAGGGAAGAAAAGAGGGAGGGAGGGAAGGAAAGCAATATGCTGATAAAAAGCCAGTTTGGGTGGTTAACCGAGAGAGCAGATAAGCCTTTCTTACACAAGCACTGTCAAGGTAGCAACAAGCAGACATAAGGCTGGTGTGTGTGCATCTGAACAAGCTGCCTTGGGTTTGAGAAGATCAGGGTAAAAAAAGATAAGCATAGAGAGCTTACATTTTTAAAAAATAACATATTTTGCAAGTATGATCTTTGAAAATTGTGGCCTTAGGAAATCTGCTTTGGCAGGAGACTGCAGGGGCTCCCGTGGAGAGGAAGTGAAAAGGGTGGCCACACAAACAAGGGCTGCTGGCACATTCAGAGCGCAGGGGATACTTCACAGAGCAAAACACAGTTCTAAGTAAATGGGCTTCAGGCAATTTCAGTGTTAAGATAACATCATTAAGAGCAGAACAGATTGTGCTCAGACCCTGCTGTTTATAATTAACACGTTGCTTCCAAATACTCCTGGGCCCCTGGTAAAGAGTCTTCTGCTCACATCTACCCAGACCAATCAGAGTGTTTCCATCAGGGTCCATGCTGGGCCAGCACCTGTTTGGACAAATCCAATAGAGCCAAAGAACTCCTCTCCCTGGCCAGCTAAGTAGGTGGATGAACACAGCTTGGCTTAGTCATTGTCACAGTGTCCATATGGCTTTGAGGTTTGTTTTCACAAGAAATCATACAAGTATTTTATTATGTCAAAGTTCACGGTCCTAGAAACAAAAACAGACAGTACGTTAGCACCCTGGCTCTCTGCTGCTCAGCTCTGTGACTGCAAAGCACGTGGGACGCAATTTACAACTGGACGACGCTGTCGGATGCGCCAGGATAGGGGTGGCACGGGTTTTTAAATACAACTAGAAACATAACTTTTAAACCATTTTTGACCACACAGAAAGTTACTTTCCTTTAAAATAACAAAAACAAAGTTAGGCTACTCAACATTTTGTATTTCAACTATATTGCAGAAAGTTTGGATTTTATTTAAAAGCCATTTGCTTTCTTCCTAATAACCGGAATAAAGTAATTAGAGATGCAAAAGTATTTAAATCTTGTTTGCCTCAGAACACTGTTTGTCTCCAACACCTGTGTTATCATCACACGCCACACAGCTCCTCTGTCCTCATTTCTGGCTTTCATTATCTTCAGCCTCTAACAGCAGCTGACCTGTATGCACAGCAACTCAGTCTGGATGATCCAAGAACATGATACAACAAACAACGTAGATGCATATTTTTATACTCTGACGGCAGGCAGAATAAAATAACAGAGGAAGAGACCTATAATTATTTTCCTTTCTCCAAACTCATTCTTCACTATAAATACTCAGACTTGGAGGTTTATTATTTGACGAAATGGTCAAAATAATTAGATATAATGATCTAGCAATAAGTATAAAATTAAAGCCTTAAATATTCAGCTCTGCAAAAATAATTACCCATGCGAGAACAGCCTTTTAGAGTTACTAATTGCACATTCTTATATATTAAACTAACACCAATTATTCTTTGTCTATCATTTTATAATACACTTTCTAAAAAAAGTTTCTGCAGAAATGACTGACATACCAAATATTTTTAAAAAATATGGACAGGAAACTATAGATACTGCTTTTGGAAACACACTTAAAAATAGCTCAAATTGGGGAACGCTCTGGCTCCTGTGGACCCAACATTAGACTGAAGACTGTCTTTCATCAGAACAGCGGCTCCCTGAGAAACACCAAAACCTCCTAAGTAGTATACATAGACCCTGTCAGCGCAGCAGTAACGAGACCACCACGGATGATCACGTCAGTTAAGCTCTCCCAAGAAGAGACACGGCCCTGACATCGTAACACTGCTAGATTCTCACGGCCTTCCCTCACTTACCTCTCAAATCTACTGGCCATAAAGTCCCTATAAAAATGACCCTAGGAGGCTGGGCGGTGGTGGCGCACGCCTTTAATCCCAGCACTCGGGAGGCAGAGGCAGGCGGATCTCTGTGAGTTCGAGACCAGCCTCGTCTACAAGAGCTAGTTCCACGACAGGCTCCAAAACCACAGAGAAACCCTGCCTCGAAACCCCCCCCCCCCCCAAAAAATGACCCTAGGAAAAAAACAGCAAAAAAAACCCTTTTCAGCCAGTAATCTGACTTACCAAGGGTCTTAAGAGAAACCAGATACAGTAAGCTACATTTTCTCACCACAAACTAGAGTTCTATTAGAATACCTTTCTGAAGACATTCCCTCTGATGGCTTTCATTATAAGATTATGAAGCAACAAAGTCAAATGGACTTAATGCCTTTTCCTTTTCCTTTTTTTTTTTTTTTGTTCTATGTGAAAGCAAAAGTATGGAAGACGCTAAGTTAAAAACAACTTGAATCCACTGGGAGGCCTTCTATATTCCAAAGCCTTACTCAATAGTAGTAAAAAGTGGTCAATATGAAGACACATCTACACCCTAAGAATGCATAAAGAGAACACAGAATCCACTGGAAAATGTTTGTCTAATGGGCTAGGACTAGAAAAATTCATAAACAAATGAAAACAGATTAACTGGTTAATAGGATTCTTTTTAATGTTTCAGTAATTATTTGTATGGCTATAGCACAGTTTATTCAATAAAATGTTAATAAATGGAATGGCTTTAAACACCCTAAGCATCTTACAAACATGCAATTATAGAATATTAACTGTATTCCATGTCAGTAAGCCAGCACCAGAAAATCAAATCAGACTGCGACATTTCTTTTCCTCAAAGACTGACTGAGGGATGGGTGACAGCTCAGTGTTAGGAATATGTCCTGTTTGTGCAGAGGACCCGAGTCAGAGCTCCAGCACCCATGCCTGGATTCCCGGTTTCAGGGAGATCCAACATAAAAACAGATTTATATGTAGGATTCACAAAGCCTGCCCTTGAGACCCAGACAATCCCAGTCAGCAGACTTCTCTCTACTTCCTTACGATTCTCCAGCCACTGAATAAAAAAATAGTTTCCTTTGCTTTGCACCCTGTTACCTAATAAATTGTCTGCATATTGGTCTTTTCATCTCTAATAAATATACTCAGAGATATTCTACTTCTCAGAACATACCTCTGAGATATTATTTGTTCCATTTCAGGAATCTGGGACATTAGGGATAATTAGGTTACAAACCCCTTCATTTTATTTTGACTTACAGATATTGAGTATTGCCAGACATAAAAGTCTTGGTTCCTGGCTGGTTTGCCCTCCCTTCTGTCCAGCTCAGACTCCATGGTTCATCATGAGCTCATGTGTTAGCATCTACTGAACTCTTCTGGCAAGACCCCAATGTTATGTGATTTCTATTACTATTCTTCCCAGCCCTGGTAGTCCAGCACATGGAGAACTGCTCGACAAGATCGCAGGTCTCACAAACTGACGCCACTGGAAACTCAAGGTCAAGAATTTCAAGCCCCCTCAGCATGCTGCTTTTCCCAGCGAGCACTGGCTGCCATGTGCAGGGCCATGGATTCCATCACACACTTTTCTCAAGCTGTTTCCAGCTCTGCCTTCCGTCACAATTCCTGCCTCCCCCTCATGGAGAAAGCAGAAGAATCAGGTGAGAATCCCTCAACTTTCCGCTGCCAAAGAGCAGCGGAGTCCACGGTGCTCTGCTCTGAGGCCACAGCATACTGCTGCCCCATCGTGGGCTCTTTCAACTCCCTTCTGCATCCCATCCTTACACAGCACTGCAAAGATTTTTGTGTTTTAAATTATTCTGTTTTGTGTCATTAACTTTCCTATCTTTTTCCTCAGCATTTAAATATATTCGTATCTTCAAAACCACACTGACTACATAAACACACATGCCACAGCTCCACCATACTTGTCTCTGCATCTCAGAAGAGCCTAGACAATGTTTGCTGACAGTGGGATCACGGGTGTTAAGTGCATAAAGAACAGAAGCTAAACCTGTGCTTTCGGCATCCACATTTCTCTCTCTCTCTCTCTCTCTCTCTCTCTCTCTCTCTCTCTCTCTCTCTCTCTCTTTCTTTCTGCATGTTTTATTTCCCATGTAGCAACATCACAACATCATGATTTAACTTTATGTATACATAAGCAGACATCTAAATGCACACACACACACACACACACACGCACGCACGCACACACACGGTGAGGGGGACTAAGATAAAGGAGACAGACATCTGATGTGGGAGAAAGAAGGAAGAACAAGAGATGCAATTGAATGAATGTAAATGTATGGAACACAAAAGCCGAAGGCTCATGGTAGCAGTGGGGGGAGGGACTAGCAAATCAGGGTAATGGGGAGGGGGTAGTGGTGAGGGAGTTGGGGAGCAAGAACAAGTATAACAACATATATTAAGGTATGTATATGAAATATCAAAATGAAACCCATTACTTTGTTAATAAAATGCTAGTGATTTTTCAAATAAAAATAATTATAGCAGAAAATAGTTGATTCACTATATTCTATATTAAAGGCAGTAAACAGAGGCAAATTCTATGCAAAAAGAACAGAAGGGATGAAATAATATGAGAAATTAAATTAATAACACTATAGAATTATATATATATGTATGTGTATGTATGAATACTAGTCTTTGGATATGTATTCAAACAAAATGAAAATGGAGCTGGGATGCTCTTGTAGCTTCATTTTTATGATTAATACACTTGTTTATTTGTCTATATATGTATCCCTGCTGGAGATGGTTTCCTTTCTTTTTTTTTTTTACTGATTTTATTGAGCTATACATTTTTCTCTGCTCCCCTCCCTACCCTTCCCATGGTCCCCATGCTCCCAATTTACTCAGGAGATCTTGTCTGGGATTGTGAATTGTGGGCTGGTTTTCTTTGCTTTATGTCTAAAAGCCACTTATGAGTGAGTACATGTGATATTTGTCTTTCTGGGTCTGAGTTACCTCACTCAATATGATGTTTTCTAGATCCATCCATTTGCCTGCAAATCTCAAGATGTCATTATTTTTTTCTGCTGTGTAGTACTCCACTGTGCAAATGTACCACATTTCCCATATCCATTCTTGGGTGGAGGGGCATTGAGGCTGTTTCCAGGCTCTGGCAAACAATGCTGCTATGAAGCGGCGTCTTTCTAATCAACACAACTGAGATGGACTGGGGTGACTCCCCCCCCCCACCGCTATTGTGTGCTCTGACTGCTCCCTGCCTTCCTCAGTCTCACAGCCATGTGGAGGGTCCTCATACGTGTAACTCTACACAACGACCTCATTCACTTAGGCTCTACCACGATCTCTTCCTCACATTTTTTTTCCTTCGAAAGTAAAATGCTTAATGACTGCACATTAATTTTCCTAAGAAAATAAATTACGGACCAATCTAATAATTTGTCATTTTGCTGGTTGGCTGTCATTATTTTGCTCAACTGACACAAACTAGAGTGATCTGGGAAAAGGGAACCTCAACTGATAAGTTTCCATCAGATTGGTCCGTAGGAAAGTATGTAGGGTAATTATTTTGATTAATCATCGATTGATCCTGGGTGATATAAAAGCAATAAATGACTCATGGAAAACAGAAACCCCCCTCCCCCATCTCTGTATGAGTTCCTGCCTCCAGGTTCCTGCCCTGTTTGAGTTCCTGACTTGGTGTCCTTCAGTGATGAACTGTGCTCAGGAGTGTGAGCCAAATAAACCCTTTCCTCCACAACCTGCTTTATGGTCATGGTGTTCTGTCACAGCAACAGAAATTCTAAGATGGTAGAAAAGAAAAAATGTTAAGATCACCTTCAAATTCTAGACCTCTGCAACAGGGCCGACTACAGGACCATTGCTGAAACGGGAAACACTGGAAGGAAAGCTGAATCCTTTTGTTATTTGTGTGTGGAAACAAGTTAGAGTTTCTGAGTTCAGTCTCGAGTCGGACTGTATATATCCAATAAAGGTCAGAATGTGACAAAAAAAAAATGGCCGTAAACAACAGGGGAGTTACTGATGGCTGAGCAGTATGGCTAAAACTGCCCGGGTAAGGATCAGGCCTCAAGGAACGGCTCCATTTAAAGGTCAGGTGGGGAGAACAGGCTGGCAAAGGAGCCTCAGCAAGGGCAGCAGAGAAGAGAGAGACACAGCAGCACCACAGAGTCCAGGAACCTAGGAGAAGAGAGCTTTGAGAACTGTCAGTGGTGGGAGGAATGGAGCACAGAAGAGGGAACGCAGACATTCGCAGAATCAAGACTCTAGTAGGCAGGAGACAGTGATATAAACTGCATGCTTTACTCCTCAACAGGAGAACAAGGAGGCAGATGTAGATCCAGGCTCAAAGCCAGGGGCGGTGGGTGCAGTATGGATGTGGCATCATGGAGGTCACTGAAATGATCTTGTCAAACAAAACAGTCTTGAAGGACTTGGTTTGGAGAGAAGGAACTGCTGCCACTATACAGCTGCAGGGGCAGTGGTATATACCCAGAGTCAGGTTTTATTAAAGGTGCCCTGGGATGTCCTTCTGTATATATGTTGCTTTTATTGGCGAATGAATAAAGCTGTTTTGGCCAAAGGCTTAGCAGAGTCAAGCCAGATGGAAAATCCAAAGAGAGATACATAAAGAGAGTAGGCAGAGTCAGAGAGACGCCGTGTAGCTGCTGAAGGAGAAAGTCACCACCAGAACCTTTCCGGTAAGCCACAGCCCCGAGGCAATACACTGACTGATAGAAATGGGTTAACTTAAGATGTAAGAGCTAGTTAATAAGAAGCCCAAACCATTGCCCAAACTGTTGCAATTAATACAGTTTCTGTGCGATTATTTGGGTCTGAGGAGCCAGGATACGAATGCGCAGTCTCCATTTACATTAAGGAAGTAAGGAAGAGAACTGGAAGACAGGTGTCTTACACGAATGGAGAGAGAAACAGGTCAAGTCAGCATAAAAGAAGCAAAAATGTGACCCAAGAGTAGAAGACGGCAGATGTGGGAAGAGGATGTGCTTAGGGTCCAAAGTGTCATCTTTCATATGAGCTTTCATACCCAATGATCCCTTAAATCCCACCTTCCAAAGTATTTCAATAATTTCCTTTCTGGCCACCTAACCTACTGTCTACGACTTCTAATTCTACATCACTGCAAACCTCATTAGAGGATGTTATGCTGGAGCTTGTTCATTCCTGGCACTTAAATGATCTTTTCTCTTAAGTGACTTTTTATTACACTAGAAAGGGCATTCTTATTTAGCATATCATATCATCTGCATAATGGTGACATTTTGCATTAATAAATACTCTAAACTTACCGTGCAATGGCTCTGATGAAATCTAGAGAAACTGTGCATTTGTATTTTGGTCCATCAAGCTGATCGTCATGACCAACCAGGGTTAACAGTTGTAGAGTCACCAGGGAAGTAATCTAAAATTGAAAGGATATTTTTATGAGAAATTTAATGACATTAAATGATACCTTTATTTACAATGCTACTAATACAGAAATAAATGAATCCACAAAGAATACAAGTAATTTAAAATTGGTATACCTAAATTTGTACATATGTTTAAAAGCCTACTTCCAATGAAGCGTATTCAGCAAGAGCCTAGTTTGTTAAGAGATGATTGAAAATATTTATAGTATTTTCTCATATAAACATCATTTGTGTGTGGGCAGGTTCATGGGTGTATATATATAAGCCAAGGATAAATTCAAGAGTTTTTTGTTCTGTTTTGTTTTTGAGACAGGGTCACTCCTCTTAATACCCAAGGCTCATCAGTTTGGCTAGGTTGGTAAGTTAGTGAGCTCCAAGAATCTACCTGTTTCTGTCTCCTAGGCTCTGAGTTCACAAATGTATGTCATCAGCTCTGCTTTCTATGTGTGTGATGATGATCAAATCCAGGTCTTCATACTAGCAAGAATTTTACTAGAGATAGCTGCAAATCGCAGATGTTTCTACACAGGGAAGCGTCTCTGACTGCTCCAGCATGCATGTACAGGCATGTGTAAGACAGAGGTGATGCATGTATAAGCATACATAGGGCAGAGGTGAGACTTTTCCCATCCAGCTCTTCAGAAGTCAGTGACAAATCTGACACCCAAGAAGGAGATACACAAGAGAGCCATTCCTATCCTTACACCCCTAGACGCAGAAAATGATTTACAGAGCCTCTACTCCAGCAAGGAAAAGTAAAAGAGGAAAGTGCATAGACTATAAATTAGCATCTTAGAAGGATTCGGTCCAGTGGAAGAAAAGCTCCCACTACAACAACACATACTCGACTTGGACACTGCCAGCTATTTTTACCACAGTCTGGTTCACAGAGGGTTTGTCATTCAATTGAGTTTCGAATTGCCCTGAACATATTTCAGAATCAAATACTAAGAAAGTCTTACAGGGTTTGGAGAATAACCACAGGAGAAGAAACTTCCAGTTTCAACTAGATGACAGATTCAGATACACTGCTTCTCTGTATTGAGCACAACTAACATCCTGAATATAATGTAAGGGTCAATCAAGGAGGCTGGGAAAACGAAAAGGACAGTGGACAATGCAAGGACACCAGGCTCAAGGAGCAACACAAAGGGACAAAGTTGGAAATTCTTTGTCCCAACAGTAGAAAGGACGTCAGTCAGGTCTAGAACAGCTGGTGGGCAAGCCAGGAACAAGATTCATGGCCAGACTTAATCTCCCCATGGATGGAAGGCAACTGTGAAAAATAAACTGGTAAGTCTGTGTCTGGCAAAGCTATCATTTGCAAATGAAGTGGAAATAGACATTCTTAAACAAGAGGGAATTAAGAGAATCTTCCACTGGGAGACCTACCTTTAAAGAAAGCCAAGGGATGTTCTTTAAACAAAAGTCTAAAAGGAGCATTGAGCATCCAAAAGAAACAACAATAACAGGAGCTGATGGTAGGAAAATGAAGCACCTCCTCATGACTCTAATATTGGTTAAAATTGTGTGGTTGGAACGTTCTTTGGGCTGCCAACCAACTCCCGAATAATGACACGGAGACTTATTAATTATAAATGCTTGACCTTAGCTTAGGCTTGTCCCACTAACTCTTTTAACTAAATTTAACCTGTTTCTATTTATCCACATTTTGCCTTAATGCCTTTTAAAATCTTTCATTCCACATGTCCTGTTTTCCTGCTTCCTCCAAGTCTGGTTCGCTGGACCCTGGCCTTTTTTTCTTTCCCACCGTCTCCCTCTGTCTCTCTCAAACCTAGATTCCTCCTCCTACTTATTCTCTCAGCCCAGAAGTCTCACCTATACCTCCTGCCTAGCTATTGGCTGCTTAGCTTTTTTTTTAAGACAGGCAAAGTAAACAAATGCAACACATCTTTACATAGTTAAACAAATATTCCATTCCACCAAAATGTAACAGTATCATATATTCAATGCAATGCTATTTAATAGGTGTAAACATAAAGACCTACATGGAAGAGTAAGTGAACTGCTTCATATATGCTGTGAATATGTTTTATTACCATTGGTTAACAAAGAAGCTGCTTTGACCTATGGCAGGGCAGAATATAGAAAGGCTGGAATTCCAAGCAGGAATAGAAAAGGAAAGAAGGTGGAGTCAGAGAGACGCCATGTAACTGCCACAGGAGAAAGACACCAGACCCTTACCTGTAAGCCATAGCCTCATGGTGATACACAGATGAATAGAAATAGGTTAATTTAAGAAGCATGCCTGAGCCATTGGCCAAACGGTGCTGTAATTAATATAGTTTTGTGTGATTATTTGGGTCTGAGTGGGTAGGAAACAAAAGGGCAGTCTAGAAAATAAAAGGACAGTCTCCATTTATAAACATAAAACCCTGCACACCAAATTTTGGAGTAGCTTCAGTTACAAGAGCCAAAACAGCAACCTCCACCAACCACTTCCAAACTAAAACACTTGAATAACTTGTATGCCCAATAAGCTAATATTTAAACCATGGTCCTGGCACGTCATTGAGTACTAAGCAATAAAAACAAAGGGCTGGGGAGACTGCTCAGTGGGTACAGAAGCTTAACAAGCATAAAGGACCTGAGACCTAGTTAGTATTCTCCAGCACCCACAGAAAAAGCTGGCACAGCAATATGTACCTACAATCCCATCTCTGGGGAATGTAAAGACAGGTGGATCCCAAGAGATCGATGGCCAGCCAGTCCAGTCAACTGGAGAGAGATTTTGCCTCAGAAAGTAAGAAAGACTGACAGAGGAAGATGCCTAACATTAACTTCTGGCACGCACACCTGCATACATATGCAAAAGCACACACACCTGCACACACTACTGCAGCATCAAAGGGGAATCTCGGCTCCCAAAGACTGGGGAAGAAAAGGACGACTTAACAGCTATCTGTGGAAAATAGGGTAGGCAGATCCTTATGATGATGAAAATGGTTTGTACCTTGATTGTGGTAATAAATATGCAGAGCTACAGAGGGAAAAATTTCCTTAATCAAAGATACAGAGATGTACATAAAGATGAATGAATAGAGATAAGGGTTGGAGGGGTAGATTGGTGGTAGTGTGCCCAGGGTTTGATCCTTAGTACCCAAACAAAACATATATTTAAAAAAAACAACACCCCTGCCCCTCAAACAACAGCAACAAGCAAAAACAGCACCAAATACATAGAAAATGATTATATATACAGTGGGGAAACTGGAATAAGATCAGTAGACCACATCAATGCCAACTTCTTGATTGTAATACTTTTGATTTGTTGTTGTTGTTGTTTTTTGAGACAAGGTTTCTCTCTGTAGCCCTAGCTTTCCTGGAACTCACTCTATAGACCAGGCTGGGCTCAAACTCAGAGATCTGCCTGCCTCTGTCTTCCGAGTTCTAGGATTAAAGGCACCATCACCTGGCCCTTTTTTTTGTTTGTCTGTTTAGTTTTTTTGATGAATTGTGATAACTTTTGGCTGGATATTTTGCAAAATGTTCCTGTCAGGGGAAATTAATGAAGGGCACATGGGAATACAGGGTCTGGATCACCTTTCACAAATGTAGGTGAATGTGTAATTATCCAGAAAAAAAACGGAACAAACTAAAGCTAAATACTGATAAGATGCTAAGAAACCCTAAAAACCTTTATCTCCATTTCAAAATTTTTAAGTTATCTACAAAGCTACAAAAATCTTTTAAAATTACAACATCTTGTGCCCATATTTATCAGGATTCTTTAATATTTGGATACAATACAACCTTAAGTGGGAAGTCAGAAATTCCAAGCTGTGAGCCCACACTGGTTTGCACAGATCTGTCAGAGATCTGGAGCAGGTCAAACATTATTTCTTAATACCATCGGAGGATTACAGTGCAACCCACCCTGACTGGTTTCCCCCCAGTTCTTACCTTTTATTTCTAGCCTTCAAAATGACAAAAATTTTATTTTTGTTTAGGGACTATAATCACCACTTACATTTAAGTATATAATAAAAGAAAATTTTCTTGTGAAAAAAATAATCGGAAAAGAAAAATCTGAGCGCTAGAGAGATGGCTTGGAGGTTCAGAGCACTTGCTACTCTGACAGAGGATCTGGAGTTCAATTCCCAATACCACCCTGGGCGATGCACAACCTGTAACTCTGGCTATAAAGACCACATTCTCTCTTCTAGTTTCTGTATGCAAAGCAGTGTGTATTCATACAAAATAAACAAGTCTTTCAAAAGAAAAATTTGAACTAGCTCACAGGACATGGAACTCTTAGAAAGAACACCATAAAGGATGATGGGTATTCCCAGTCTCCAATCAGCAATCAGCCCCTCGAGGCTTAACAGAAATTACGTTTCACAATTACATAATGTTTTTTTTTTTTTTTTAAATTTTTTTATTGATAAGAGGAGGATAAAGAAAAGAAAAAAAAAACAAATTTCCACCTCCTCCCACCAGCCTCCCATTTCCCTCCCCCTCCTCCCACTCTTCTCCCCCTCCTCCCACTCTTCTCCCCCTCCTCCCACCCCTCTCCCCTTCCCCCCACTCCTCTCCCCCTCCCTCTCCAGTCCAAAGAGCAGTCAGGGTTCCCTGATCATGGAGGTTTACCAGAAACTTTTTAGAGTTCTTACAACAAAATTTCAAATTAAGCATTTCATGTCAAGACCACTTTAAATATTAACAGTGTTTAGCCAAAGCAATGTCTGGCTCTAGGTGCTGGTGACTACTGAAAAATGGTTCGCTAAGCCATCTAATGTTTGTTTTTAAGGGCCCTGTGTTATTATTAAGCTATATATTTTTCTCTGCTCCCCTCCCTTTTTCTCCCCTCTTCTTCCACCCTCTCCCATGATCCCCATGTTCCCAATTTACTCAGGAGATCTAGTCTTTTTCTACTTTTGGGGAAGTTTTTCTGAGTATGTGTTGCTTTTATTGGTTAATAAAGAAGCTGTTTTTGCCCAATGGCTTAACAGAATATAGCCAGGCTGGAAGAGAAAGATATAGAGAATAGGCAGAGTCAGGGGGAAGCCATGTAGCCACCAGAGACAAACATGATGGAACCTTGCTGGTAAGCCACAGCCATGTGGTGATACACAGATTAATGGAGATGGGTTAGTTTAGGATGTAAGAGCTAGCCAGTCCAATAAGAAACTAGAGCTGATAGGCTACGGAGTGATTTAATTAATACAGTTTCTGTGTGGTTATTTTGGTTCTGGACAGCCAGGAACAAACAAATAGCCTCTCTTTACATACTTCCCATGTAGATTAGATCCATGTATGCCTCTCTTAGGTTCTCTGGGATTGTAAATTGTAGGCTAGTTTTTCTTTATGTCCAAAAGCCACATATGAGTGAGTACAATTGTATTTGTCTTTCTGGGTCTGGGTTACCTCACTCAATATGATTTTTCTAGATCCATTCATTTGCCTGCTAATTTCAAGATGTCATTTTTCTGCTGTGTAGTACTCCATTGTGTAAATGTACCACATTTTCCTTATCCATTAAAAAAGAGAAATATATACATAATTTATGAGTGATTAGAATTTATATTCTTTATTTAGAACTGTTAAGTGCTGAAGAGACTTAAAATTTACTTCCTTGAATTATTTATATCTGAAAATAGATACTTTTATGGAATATAAAAATTTATATTCTTTCTGAGGGATAATACTTTAAAAAATCTTCATCTTTATATTTAGGATATATAGATATTGATACATTTTAACGCTGCTGAAAGTTATTTTTAATGTGTGTGGAACAAGTATCTTGCAATTTTTAGTTCATATAAAACAAAATAAAAATATAGCCTTTGACAGAAATTAAGAAAAAAAAAAGGCCTGTGTTAGCCCATTTCATCTTTTCTTCTCCTTCACTCCTCCTAAAGTAAACGACTCATTCCTCAGGGCCGCATCAAGGGCATGTATAGAGACACAGAAAGAGCAATGACAACTACCCACTAATACTAGCAACCACGGGACACCAGTGGTGTGGAAAATGGAATGTGTCACCTGTCTGGGCTCTCTGTAACCCCTGTGCCAGACACCTAAATTTCTCTAGGCCTCACCATTCCCTTAGTACTTAGGACACAATTTAGTACTAATTAAGTACGAAAAACAGCCCCTTTGTCCAGATTCAGAAACAGACAGCTAGGCTAATTCTGTCTTTTCCCCTCAGTTCAGGGATATACAAAAATTTCTATAAATTAGAAGCATCTTGCTAATAAGATGAATAGTATTCACCTGCCTATTTTGGAATGTGGGCACTGTTCTACTTTATTCTACATTAGCCTAAAATAATCTGATTAAAAACTAAAGTAGTCTATTATTTGCTGTGTCACGGGTAGAACTAAAGAATATTAGGCGAACAGCCAAGCTCAAAAAGACAAATACTGCAAGTTCCTCATCATATATAAAAGCTAGAAATTTGATTTTTGAAAAGTGGAATGTAAAATAAAAGTACCATGATCGTAGGAAGAAAGGCCAGAGAAAGTCATAAGCAAGTACCGGGATCTAATCATCTCACCAGGTCATTTATGATGAACAAGAGGAGATGTAGACAAAGGTTCCTAACACAGATAAATGCCAGCATGTAGGAAATAGCTGCTTACTGCCTGGATTATACACTGTACATATGAATTACTACACTATAGCTCATAAATATGCAGAATTATGTGTCAACTAAACCTAAAATATTTACTATTAAAAAACTAAAATATATAATCTTTCCCTTTAACTAGCTCCTATGAAAATTTAAAAATGAAAATCTCTCTCTGCATATACATAGATATATATAGACACACAATCATCTTCACTGTGTTATTCCTGTGTTCTTTGTTCTCATCCATGGTGGGCTGATTATTGATATCTTAACAATAGTAGTTCATGGACCACAGTGAGGATTTTTTTTTTTTCATAATCTGAGAGACAGTCACTAACAAGCCTCAGCTGGAAATGCTTAATGTAAAAACAGTGTGAACCTGTTCCTGGGCTAACAAACTCTTCTTTCTGCCAACAAAGGGAAATCAATTTACAACTGTAATTAATTTTTAACAGGCTCATTATTTTTGTACTTTTATAGGATGGTATATAGGTCAACTGATTTATGAAATACTCCATATTCTAGCTGTTCTGGAAAAGCTGTATGATCCACAACATATTAAATTATTTAAATAAACTTAACATGAAGTGTCAGTATGTGAGTTCCACACAACTCAGCAAATACCATAATTGTTGTGGTGGTTTGTGTCATAAATTAGTTGTTTGGCTTAGACTTTTACACACACACAGGGGGGTGGGGAGAGGGGGTGGATGGAAGCAATAGGAAGAGATGGGCAAATCGCAAATACTATCAGGGCAGTTCAGTTTGAAACTGTCACTGATGGTTTTGTTTCTTTGTTTTACCTCCAAAAGGAGAAGCATGCTCAGATAACCAAAAAAACGGTGTGTATTTTTATACAAAAGAACTAAAAGAACTGGCTTGCATTTTTGGAAATGGTTGAGAATCTTTAGTGGCTAGAAGGATCCTACGTCCAGAAAAGGAGAACAGGAAGACATTCATTTAGGGACACTGGGTATGAAAAATTGTACACATCCAGGGAAGCTGGAGAAAAATACACACGAAATGGCAGCAGTTAAGTGGGAGGTGACTGTTCTTTTAACGATCTGAATGAACACGGGTATCTGATTCTAGAGAAGGGGCTAAGTGTGGACTTACTGAGATGTCCCAAAGTAAGGAGACAGACCACGAGGCATCAGCAGTGACAACAGTATATGCAGCAAGACAAAGGCGAGGGAAGTCAGTGTGACTTCAGAAACAGTTCACAGTGACAAGGATGGAGGAGAAACAAAGTGGCAAATCCTGGGTTACACTGAGCAGGGCCTTACACGAAAGGCCATCCAATGGAGAGTTGGTTTGTCAGATAATGTAACTCATTAAAAAGAAAAGAAAAAGAAGAAAAAAAGACCAAACTGGTGCCTTTATTAGAAAGAGCCTCGAGACAAAGAGCCCAGAGAGGAGCTGGTGTAGGGCTAAGATCTGATGAAGCCAATGACCCAAAACAATGGTAACTGTGGTAAAAAGAATAACGTATATTTAATATTTAGCAGAAAAGGCATATTGCATATGGTCAATTAAATAGGATAAAAAACCTCAAAAGTTATTTCTCCATCTGCTAAAGTAATATCTAGAAACATCATATTAATTTTTTTCCTAGCTGTGTGTCACGTTAACACACACACAACACACTTAGTAGGCAGACGGTAAAGAGATTACTAGTTTTACTTTATTTTTTTAACGTGCAAATGTGGTTATTTTTATGACTAGTTTTAAGATTTAAGGCTGAAACTTCACAGAAAAGCTTTAGGGAACGATCCGATTTGTTATACCAGTATAAGGTATATTTGTGATATTCAGATCAATTCAAATTCAGCCATCATACTGGATGGAGAACTTGAGATGCAGGCATATAAGAAGATAAGGGTATAAATACATAGTCCGTACACCATCAATGTGCAAGCCGCATTTAACACCAGGGAATATTTAAGACAATTCTGGAGAAGTCCTCTTTCTTATTCTGAACAATAAGAACCTACCATTCTAAGAACTCAACTTGCTATCAACATGCCAACTGTCTGAAGGTGAGACACCTCCAGGGGAAAGGACGGTCTGCTGCAGTCCCGTGTCTATGAGCACGTGCGGTCGGCTACACATGCCGGGTGCAGCCTCCAAAGAGAGAACGCCAATGAGCAGTATACTGAGCTGTCACGAGAGACTCCCTTAAGCAGCACCAATTCTTCAATCACACGTTTACAAGTACTTTACAATGTAGGGCACATTTCCACAGCAGAGATTATCACCAGTAACTAGTTCTAATGTAGATTTGCCTATACAGTCACTATAGCAATAGTGTGGAATCTCTTAAATATGCATTTACAAGAAAATACCCATACAAACTTTATGTTTTCGGCCAAAAATCTACCATGATCAAAAAATCTATTTTTGTTGCATACATCCCCCACCAGATAAAAATAATGGGTACATATTTGGCATATTTATCAGAGGTAATACTATGTTTGGAACGAAGTGGTTATAAAATATCACTTACAAGAAACAAGGCACCAACGGTTAGAGAGTATAATTTATGCGATGCTTCTCTTCCCTTAGGCAGCATTTTACATGATACCCCTGAGCAATGGCTCTACTTTTCTAGGGATCAGTAAAAACACCTTGAGTCAGACAGCCGCATCCACAAAGGTTAAGGTGGTTATGCTGAAGGAATGTGAAAGAAGAGTGGAAAAGTGTGGTTCTTTTACAAATGAAGACAAGAAAAGCGGCCTCGTTCCTGCCCAGCTGCATGATGGTAAGAACACCATTAGCATCTCTCTAGCGGAAATCATACAGCAGCTCCACCCTTCCAATCACTGCTACCCCAGTGGAGGCAGAAGAGCCACCCTCTTTCAAAAAGCATCCCTGCTGACCTATTCATCAGCAAAGTGGGCAGTTGCTAAGCCTCTCCATTACCTTGTATGAAGTGGAATGCCACACAAATCAACTGGGGCTCGGGGTGGGGGGGATATAGTAAGATTAGGAAATGTTAGCGTTTAGATTTTTTGCGATTTACGTAAATTCACGTGAATAGCATCGAGCACCTGAGTGAGGTATTCCTGAGACGTGGAATACTGCACGAGTCGGGTGAAGTGGCACCGACAAAGAGAGGTGTACAGTCGTCCAGTACCAAACAGAATCACTTCCTCAAGACAAGTTCCACTTAGAGTCTAAATAGATAGTGCCCTCACCCAAAACAATTTATATGACTATCTGACAGCAAGACTTTAGGATGTTACAGTTTATAAGTATAAGGTCATATTTCATATAACCAATATATGTATTAGACAGCCTTTTAATCAATTATTCCTAGTGTCACCTGACCAGCATTTAATAAATGTATTTATTTGTAGAAATATTCTAAGGCCCACCATATAATCTATAAATTAATTTTTCAGGGAAAGTAAATTACTTATAAAAAGTCAATTATTTGGTCAAAGAGCTTCTGGTAAGTTTAAAGACATCTGAAACATTGCCAATGAGGTCGAGGGTCTAAATGTTATTCTGAGCTATGTTAAACAGCAATGCAGCTTTGTAAGGAAAGCTATCAAGTGCATAATAGACCATGAAAAACATACTGTTTGTATTTCTATATTGTCTATAATTTATTACATATAATTTAAAAGCTCCGAGTATCAACAGAATTTGTTAGATAATTAAATTTAAAAGAGAATTACCAAAATGTAGCTCTACCACAGTCCTCGGTCATGCCCCCAGCACTGAATTCAGGGCATGTCAGAGGACAAACCCAGCAGATCTTCACCTCCTGGAGACTCCTAAGTCTAAGTTACAAGTATGGAGGATTACTGAAGTCAGAGGAGAAATTCAGTCCCAAATTCACCTCAGTGCGTGAGCCCCACAGAGCACGCAGGTGCAGGGCCACACCCTTCGGCTCCACTGTGCTCTCAGATAAAAACGACTGTTGCCACTAGACACATACAAGGCTGTGGAAGCCACAGACACACGTATTTCCTCTTTATTGCTTATACGACACAGTGAAGTGTAGCTGACACAAATATCTGTGAGAGAGAATTTTAAACAAACAAAATTCAGTTACAAGCAGAGGAAAGTACTGACTTTGAAATCTAATTCAATTAAAATAAACTTTACATGCTTCAGGACTGGAAAACGTATTAAACAACTCCCATCTCTAAAAAACGGAAAGCGAAGTAAATACAATGGGTGTCTATCTGTCTTTGAAGGAAAATGTCAAACCTCTGGATTTAGTAAAACAACACGCTAGCTCCTCTAAGCAGCGGAGTCCTCCCTCGCAGTTACGGTGAGCAGAGGAGGGAGCATCTGCTTCACATACGCTGCTGATAAAAAGGAAAACACCACTCTGCTTCCTGAGCTCCTACCTAGCTAATAAAACAAGTCAGATGAGAAGAAATCTTAAGGCTATTTACATACAATTAATCTAACATGTGAGAGAAAAGATTAAGCTTTTAATAAAAAAGCAAATAAATTCAAGTATATTTTATTATATAGGATAATGTCAATTAAAAACAGAGAAAGTAGAAACATCTATTTTAAGAAATAAAATTTGTAGAGTAACTTATGCTCCAAAATGTTTTCATTAATATTCCACATAAGTAAAATAAATGTACAGGGGATTTTAAATATTTTTATTAAATTCTGTATAACTAAATATGAAATCACCCAGAAATTGCACATAACTGAAAATACAACCGTTTCATAAGGATTATGTTTGCTTCCTTACCTTTCAACAGTTACTTGCTATTTATTCCTAGCAAATCTTTACAATGATGAAATAATTGTCATGTTAAACAATTACATGAAAGCATCACAATAAGTTCCTTTAATTTTTTTCTAAAATTATGTAAGCATGTACAATTCAATGTCTCTACTTCTTAAAAAATTTCCTCTCCAAAATCACCTTACAGCTTGGTACCAATAATTTCAGAAATAAACTAGCAATGCTGTCCTTTGTGGAAAAAACAATGCAACATGGCTTAATATTTTAAAGTAACTGGGACACGTGACAAACGCGTACTTGAATCCTGCTTTAAAAAACAAAGTATTCAAAATTTTTCAAACAAGTTCATCATTTTTCCTCAAACAAGGGGCAGAAAATAAACACATTAAAGAATCATAATGTGGATTTAATATGCTTCTGGAAAAAAGATAAGCATATTTTATCTTTAAAGGTGGTTCCAAAGGTCCCATCTCATCAATTCACAATGTGAAGGTGATGCCTGTAGACTTTACGTGTTTGCTGTGGGAGGCTGCAGGCACGCACGCGCGCGCATGCACTCGTGTAGCAGAGAGAAGGAGAATATAAGAAAACACAGCATTCACCAGGGGAAAGCCCACAGACCTTAGAGAAAACTTTAAAACAGACTCATGACAAGGATTAAAGTTATATAAGGATAAAAATTAGGTGTGACTAATGTCTAAAATGTTCTTAAAGTTCAGTCTAGCTAAACTATTCTAAGACGTTCAGGGGCTGCTACTACTGTCTGCTCATCTAGACACGAAAGCATCAGTGAGTGGACCCAGAATACCCAAGACAGTAACTTATTCTCAGATCATCAATTATGAATTTTCCTCAGATCTAAAAAATATCTCCCTTAAGACGTTATATTTATAGTTTCAATATAGAAATAATTTAAATGAAATAAAATAAAAATAATTTTTGTGATAACTTTAAATGTATATACCATAAATGATCAATTGTTATATGAACTTTTTATTAAACCAAGCTACAAAATAGCATCTTACTATAAGACAAATCTTGAAGATAAAAAAAAAAAACGAAAAGTAGTATCGTTTCATATAGACAAGCAACCTCATTCCTTACCAATCATACTTACTTTACATGAAAGGGTATTCACACGCATGAGTGCACACAGCACATACTAAATATCTTCAAGTCATTCTGCCTTCACTCAAACAAATCAAATGTGGAAAAAATTTTAAATTGCTTTTTTTTCCAAGTATCAGCGGCAATGCTAAGTTAAAGCTGGTTTCCTACTGCAACGTGAAGCTGCAATGAGGCAACACTGCCCTCTAGTGTTCACAGCTGTCCTAAGACAGACCTTGGGCCAGGCTGTTTCAAATTGTATTAGTCCCAGTAACGCACACACAAAGACTGGTGTGCACTGGTTAGCACTGTCAAAACCCAGGAAAGTTGATAAATCTTGTATCAGAGACCTCTAACTGTAACTATTTGATTTTTCCTTAGATAGTAAAAATCTTGAGGAGTCTATTTCTAAACAAGTTCTAAACCAGGACGTGTATGTGGCACCAGGACGTGTGTGTGGCACCAGGACGTGTGTGGCACCAGGACGTGTGTGTGGCACCAGGACGTGTGTGTGGCACCAGGACGTGTGTGTGGCACCAGGACGTGTGTGTGGCACCAGGACGTGTGTGTGGCACCAGGACGTGTGTGTGGCACCAGGACGTGTGTGTGGCACCAGGACGTGTGTGTGGCACCAGGACGTGTGTGTGGCACCAGGACGTGTGTGTGGCACCAGGACGTGTGTGTGGCACCAGGACGTGTGTGTGGCACCAGGACGTGTGTGTGGCAGACACCAGGACGTGTGTGTGGCACCAGGACGTGTGTGTGGCAGACACCAGGACGTGTGTGTGGCACCAGGACGTGTGTGTGGCACCAGGACGTGTGTGTGGCAGACACCAGGACGTGTGTGTGGCACCAGGACGTGTGTGTGGCACTCAGGAAAAGACAACAGGATTGGGGTGCAGACGGCACAGCAAGACCTCGTCTCCACAGAATATCAAGCAGGAAGGCACTGACTCAAGCCTTTTAAAATTATCAGCACCTGATAATGTCCACAGCACATAACTGGCTAGAACACCTTTCTCCTACTGCACACGCACTATACATGCAAACTGTCTATAAATGCCGACTTTATCGCGATGGAACTTTAAGATTCTTTAATGAATTAAAAGCCATCATCACAGGTTCCAAAGTGTGACATCCATTCTGAGATCAAATTCATAGGGAAGTAACTTTGATGTAAATAATTATTTACACATTACCAGCCATAAAACAAACTGACCACCGCATCTCGGCTATGACTACTCTGAGACCTAGTTACATCATTTTGCCTTTTCTATTCCTGATACATGCCAAGTCTTTCTGAATCATTTAAGATCTAGTATGACTATACTTATGGAATTTTCTTTTCTTTTTATTTATTTATTAAAGATTTCTGTCTCTTCCCCGCCACCACCTCCCATTTCCCTCCCCTTCCCTCAATCAAGTCCCCCTCCCTCGTCAGCCCAAAGAGCAATCAGGGTTCCCTGCCCTGTGGGAAGTCCAAGGACCCCCCACCTCCTTCCAGGTCTAGTAAGGTGAGCATCCAAACTGCCTAGGCTCCCACAAAGCCAGTACGTGCAGTAGGACCAAAAACAATTCTCAAATGGCCAAAAGACACTTAAGGTCATGCTCAACTTCCTTAGCGATGAGGGAAATGCAAATCAAGACAACTTTAAGATACCATCTTACACCTGTCAGAATGGCTAAAATAAAAATCACCAATGATAGCCTTTGCTGGAGAGGTTGTGGAGGAAGGGATACACTCATCCATTGCTGGTGGGAATGCAAACTTGTGCAACCACTTTGGAAAGCAGTGTGGCGGTTTCTCAGGAAATTCGGGATCAACCTACCCCTGGACCCAGCAATACTTATAGAATTTTCTTTAAACTTCAATGGAAAAAAGAAAAAAAGACACTATAACTAGTTCCCAAAACCAAAATCCTCAACTTCTACTTCTGGGTTTATTCTGCCACCTGGTGAAATACTAAAAGTTTAGTTAATTCTGGAGAACAGACCAAATAACAAAAAGGGCATATCAGCCTGAAAAGTATACTTATGAGAAATAAAGATATTATAGAACACTTTCATACACACTTATAATGTTTTCATTAAACCAATGCTTACATATTATAACTCATCAATTTAATCAGATGCTTGTTTAATCAGCAGTGATTTTTTAAAATTACTTTACTAAAAACAGAAAAAGAACGAGAAACATTAAATTGCTTTTGACATTAGTTATACTTGTAAATTCTGTGTTACCCCCAAGGGGTCTGGGTTTGGAATTCTCAATACAGCTGCCCCTCAGCATCCTCAGGAGGCTTGGCTGAAAAACCCCATAGTTGTCGAAGCTGAGGACACGCAAGTCCCATGTATGAAATAGTATGTACGTACATACAATGAACCCATCTTCAGGATACTCTAAGTCTCTTCTCTATTCCTTATCAAACATAACTTAGTGTCAATGCAAGGATCAGATATTACACTACATTGTGTACTGAGTCAGAACAAGGAAGGGCCTGCACATGCTCAGTATACAAACAAGTCACTGTCTTCTTTTTTCTGACTGTAGCTGGTTGAATCTGTGAACCCCAAACCAGGCCACACGAAGGGGCCAACCGTACTTACTAACAACAATATTCACTGTCCAGTTGAAGAGCCCAGGATGAGGCCTACCTGGGAGAAGATATTTGCGGTCGGAGCCACTCTGCTGTCCACGATGCTATACAGTATCGCTAACAGCCTGTCCAGGGGAAACGGCTTGGGTCCAAGGAGGTGATTGCTTGTCTGTAAAGGGAAGAGAGGATGAAACTCTTTCTACCATACCATATGTCTTCTACACTATCAATTCCTAGTAGTAATATACTAACAAATTTAACATTGCCCAATATCATGATTTATGGTTTTTGTTTTTTTTTTTAATTTTCGAGACAGGGTTTCTCCGTAGCTTTTTGGTTCCTGTCCTGGCACTAGCTCTTGTAGACCAGGCTGGCCTCGAACTCACAGAGATTCGTCTGCCTCTGCCTCCCGAGTGCTGGGATTAAAGGCGTGTGCTACCACCACCCGGCATGATTTATGTTTTTGCTGTGTTTATTGGCACCCACTAACTATACAAAATAATGGGTTTTGTTATGACATTTTAATACACAGTTAATGCATGTTAATCATTTTCACACCCTCCCACACCTGCAGGTCCTCTCTTCCTATCTAGCTTCCTTTACACCTGTAATTGTGTTGACTCAGTGACTTTCACTGTTACTGCTTACAGGAGCACAGGCACAGGGTGGCAGCAGGACATGTGCAGGCGTGTAAATGTCTCACTGTTGATGTCTGCACCGCATCAGTGAAGACAGGAACTATGTCACTCTTGTTAGTATTCAAGTCTCTTTTTGCACCATTTACCCCTTTGCCACTTTGTAACTTATCTGTAAAAATATTCATACATTCTATCGCCTGCCTATGAGTTCAAGAGAGTAGGGAGTAGAATTGAAGGCTCTGGTGTAGGCCTAGAATTGGATCATGGTATAAACTATGAAGAGGTGGGGGAATAATTGCATTTCTTCAAAACCGAAGAAAAGATGGACTGAAAAAATTACCCTTAGGATAAAGTATTCAAAGACCAAAGGAAACGAAGAATGCAGACGGCTTTGAAAAGGACAATAATGTCTAATGTATCTACGTAGTGTCTTAAGAAGACAGATAAAGGGAGAAGTGGCAACAAGCGAAAAGTTAATGGTCAGAAGCAAAACTAACTCAAGATAAAAAGAAATTTAACCCCAGATACACTCCAGCACAGCTATAACAATAACAAAGGGAGCAAACTGATGAACAGTAGAGAATACAGACATCAAAAAAGAAAAGGGAACAGACCTTTTTATAGCAATAACAGTGAAAGGCAAAAGATAGTAAAGTTAGTTTTTGCTTCTTAAAGTCCTGAAAACACCAGTAATTGAGAAGTGTATACTGACTTGTTTTTAAGATTGAAAACAATTCATAGCATTAAGAGTGTGGACTCTAGTCCAAAGTCCTCCACATTCAGCTGAAAGTCAGGAGCAGTTTGGGCACACCACGTAGCTGGGGCTGTCTACCTTCTAAATCCACTGATTTTTAACCTGGACCACTAACCTACTTTAAAAGTACTCAGTGATTCTCCAGAACTTCTGTCCTTCCATCTGCTTAATGACCTATTCTGTGAAATCTCATAAGGGTTCCCACCTGTGATCCCTTTCCTCACAAAAGACAGACAGGGTCTCACTCTGCAGCCCTCGCTGGCCTGGAACTCACTCTGTAGACCAGGCTGGCCTTGGACTCAAAGAATCTGCCTGCCTCTGCCTTGTGAGTACTGGGATTAAATATATAAAAAGGTACACAAGCCATAAATAAACTTATTTTAAAACCATTCTTTGCTGAAATCTTGCCATTTACTAGAGACAAGTTAATTTGTATACTAATGAGATATTTGTTTACGTAAGTAACTAAATCTTTCGAAGCAAGAGTAGAGGAGCTTCAATGTTCTACAAAGTTGATCAATATTTTGATTTTATACAAATCAGTGCTGAGAATATCACTTTGCCAACACACATCAGATGGAATGGCAGAAGTAGGCTTAAGGTATTTGCAAAGATTGCTTGAAATTCTGTCCTATGCCTAATCTAAACTTCATTTAACTCAAACAAGCACGTCAAACAGTAATTCTGAAAATCAAGTATTTTAAAATGAAACGACCCAAAAATAAACTAACTTGATACTTACATGCTGAGAAATAATGATAAAAAAGAGTAAAGATTTTTATTTCCTTTAATTAAGCTATTATAATTTTAAGAGTAGGAAACTTCATATGCGTAGTAAAAACACGGTGACTCACAACAAACATGTGTGCTTCACGTGATGGCAATGACCCCTCAGGTCAAGCATGCTTGACTTTAAGTTGGCTCTTGAATGTTTAGAAATCTTTTACTATTGACATACGGGGTCAAGACCCAGAGTTCTATAGAAGCACCTCCAAGTTTCATTGCAGAAATCTCTTTCCTGCTTAAGTGTTTATGGGTTTCTTATTTTTATTTCATCAACAGAATTTTTGTAGGTATTTGAGAGTGGAAAAGAAGAAGGTAAAAGAGTTTAATCCACTGTGTTTAACTGAACAGTACAGGGAGAGCTTTTTCATTAAGTAAGTTATTAAAAACTCGGTCAACTCAGTTTTATCTCTGGCTCCCACTTCTTCCAGTTTGCTTTCGAACAGTGCACTTAACAAAACATTATTACATTAAAAGGTAACACTACTGAGAGAAAAAGTTCTCATATGCAAATATAATTATTACATATTCATCCATTTCCTTAATTATCCTAAATCATGTTTCCCTAAATTCAAAAGTTAAGGGAATTTAAAATATAAATACCTTCTCATGTTTCTTTAGAAAGTTGGTTTTCTTGATTTTCCCATGATGCTGCAATTAAGGAAAATAAATTTTTAGATTAAGAAGCTTCGATTAGAAAGGGTAATTTGTTGAAAAGATGCCATACAAAAATGTTAATTATATATCTTTTATATATCTAAATATCACTTTTAGAAATGTTATTTTACTTATTATGATATGTTTTAGGGTAGACTTAGACTGGAAGCAGACTTTTGCACATAAAGATTATAAAATACAATAGACAATAGTGATAATTCTTAAAAGAATTTGTTACACTGACCTTAAAACTACATATTCACGATACAAAAACAGAACTACTTCTAAAGATAAACAAATGTATATTTGTCACTTAATCAGATGATAGTAATTCATGGATTATACACTGGCTGAGAACATTTGCGCACTCAAGACTCAGTAGCCAGAATGGGGTTGTCCTTGCCCCTCACAGACTAGTAACAGAAGAAAACAACAAAACAACAGCAACAAAACCTGATTACTAAGTATTCTCCCTGAGTGCTGGAGTTCAAACACCCAGAGCTTATATAAATGCAGATGAGTGTGGCAGCCTGCCTGTAATCCCAGCCTTGGAAAGAGACAGCGATGCCAGACTGGAGAGCTCAGGACTCGATGGAGAGACCCGAGATGATTTCCAACACCAAACTCCACATGCATGTCACACACAGGCATGCTCACCCTGCCCACACACATGTGCACACAAACATTAAGACGCTCATACACCACACATGAAAATGGAAAAGAAAAAGTGGAAAGGTTTTGGACTAACAATTTATTCCCAATTTCCTGTCTTCTGTAAAGCAGCTACTTTCTCCCAAGGTTAGACTGTGTGTGTAGGGCCCTTAGCAAACAGGTCCTAACTGTGTACTTGGTGATCGTAATCTGTGTCCTGCAGAAGTTTACGGAGAAACTTCAAAGCAGTCATTCCTTGTATCCACAGAGGACTAAGGACCACACAGACAATACCAAACTCCATGGATATTCAAGTTCCTCATTCAAAAATATGTATGATAGTTGTATAATATACTCTGATCTTTGGATCATCTTAGATTACCTAACATAATTTAAATGCTCTAAAAATCATTAATATATTATTTATGGAATAATGACTATAAAAATGTCTTTACATGTTTAGTACACATACAATATTTTTGAAGCTCATATGTTTGAACCTGCAAGACCAACTGTACTCCTGGGATTTTCATAAGAGTAAGAAGCTACTGTTACCTTAAGGAAGAACCTCCTGTCAGTTCTGGCCGGGTTATAGGAGGCAAGGTACGCAGCAATAAGAATAAACTTGGAGTAATACGGAAGCTCCACGTGGGTGTACGCCGAGAGACCTAAGTACAGAACACCGCGATTATCTACCAGGCTACCGTTAGGTGATAAGTGTACTCTACAGCCTACCTTTTGACACCACAGCTGTGCCCTGCTACTGCTGCAGACACTGGCACCGCAGTGCTGAATATTGTTAATGACATTCTTTGCTCTACTTGATCAGCTCCTCCCAATTTGAAGTGTAAACCCGATCATATTTTACTTTTAAGATTATTTTCTACATTAAACTTTCCCTGAAGGTCTTCTATGACCACAAAATAGGAAATTTTACTTCTACTCTAATTCTTTATTTTTACATATATAGCTCACACATGTAATATTATGTTATGTGTTAAAAGCTACTTAGATAAAGATAAAAACCCCTATTGGAGGACACTCTCCATGGAAGAAACCATATCTAGTGTACAATATACCTACAATTCTATGCACACAAGAAAGTGTGTCACACATTATCGGAGACCTTACATGTGTATTATTTAAAATCTTTGTAGTAATTTAAAGGTAACTACTCTTTCTCATTTTTTAAATGAACAAAGAGCTCAGTTTGAAGGCACAAAGCAAGTAGTACAGATAAACTACAGTCTGAAGGCTCACAGGAGCAGTGCAGGTAAACTACAGTCTGAAGGCTCACAGGAGCAGTCCAGGTAAACTACAGTCTGAAGGCTCACAGGAGCAGTACAGGTAAACTACAGTCTGAAGGCTCACAGGAGCAGTACAGGTAAACTACAGTCTGAAGGCTCACAGGAGCAGTCCAGGTAAACTACAGTCTGAAGGCTCACAGGAGCAGTACAGGTAAACTACAGTCTGAAGGCTCACAGAGCAGTACAGGTAAACTACAGTCTGAAGGCTCACAGGAGCAGTACAGGTAAACTACAGTCTGAAGGCTCACAGAAGTAGTGCAGGTAAACCACAGCATTTCCCTAACTCTGGTCATTGTCTTTCTCTCCTGCAGTATAAGACCTGTAAATCAGCTGAAGTGCCGGAAACCATCACATCATTCCCTTTCTTAAACAGAAATCTTTACATTTTTGAAAAGAAAAAAATTACATTTTAGATATTCTGAGTAATAAAATCTGGTCAGTTTGATAAAAATGCACAATAATACCTTCTTTAAAGAAAACAAACATACTTTGAAAATATAAGTACTGAAAAGGACCCTTTAAGTTAATACAAAGTTTGATTTTATTTTAGGTAAAGTTGTACCATGTACCTGGATTATTTAGGTAAAAACACTAAAGAAATATTCATTGATTTTTCACATGGTAGAAGCCAATCAAGACAGAATCTAAGGAAACACCAAACTGACATTCAGTTGAAGGAAAAGCATTAATGAAAATATCTAGCTTACATTTGCTGACTGAAGATCCTCTAACCACCATGTCTGTAATAGTTTAAACAGTATCCTGGTAATTCTCAGGGTTTTCTTTGATACCTTTTAGCTGTCCTGTGTTGTCTGTGTCCTCTTCCTGTAACTTTTCCCACTGGGAACTAAAATAAAATAGGACAGCAAAATTAGACTGAAAACACAAGAAATCAATATCCTGCAATAAGAAGAGCCCTATAGAACACATCATTTTCATTCATTAGGATATAGAAAAATAATATATACACACAGTATACATGCTGTACCTGTACAAAAACATCTGATATATATCAACAGTGTAACAAATTCCCCATTGTTAATTTTTTAATTACCTTTTTTACTCTAATTACAATAAATAAATACCACTATTCACTCAGTAAAGCTCCCAACAGTTCTAATCACTGTATGGGATAAAACTGTACATTAATTCTACTCTGGAATAACTGATTGATGATCAGATTAGAACACTGAGGCCCAAAGAGTAAGTCCTTCAAGAACACACAGTCAAAAGCAGAACTAATAAATGAATCCATATTTTTCAAAAGAGAGAGGGAAGAAAAATCAGAAACTGTACAGATGGTTAGGAACAGGCTAGAAGGATAAGGAAAGGCTTTTCAAGCAAGAGATACAAACTCGCATACTGTTCACTTACGCTCACCTTTACTGTCATTTAGATGTAAAATTAAACTCGGTGTTTACCAACAATCCTTTGCTAGTTTCCTGGGTCGTCACTCAGAGACGCCTTATGCATAGTGTTTTCTGTTCAACTCTGCTTAACCTGTTTTCTACCGTTTTGATTACTTGGCTGACAGGTTGAAAAGATAACTATTTGGCTTTACTTCTCTTTGAAAATGCTGATCAATTTTAAGGTTTTATTAACTTTCTTTTGTAAGTAACTTTTTGCTTGGAAGCCTAGAAATGATTTTCTTTTTAGTCTAAATAGTTTACACGTCTCAATGGTAGACTTAATAATGCTTCTGTCAAAGCTGCTAACAAGTTATCATGTTGTCTTATGTGGGAAAAACATGCAGCCTAGCCTGACACTGAAATAGAAAGTTTCTGGGTAAAACCAACTGGCTCTTCCAGATGAGGTCAGAGTGGGGAGGCCGTGCTTGGCTGCTGACTTTAGATGTAGTAAGGAGCCACAGTCTGATGAAGACAGCAACTGCCAGAGCTGCAGGACCGCATTCCGTGGGCTGTTTCAGGCTGGCGAGGTTTTACATCGCTGGTCTGTGGTGATTTAATAGAACATAGCACACTAGCAGAGTCTCAAATGAACCACGTGCAGAACCCGGGGTTCTATAACCCGGGGCTGTGGGCACTGGCGGTGCAGGAAAGCAGGCTTTCCTTCATTTCCGACATGCTTTCTTTACTCCAGTATTGCCCTTTGTACAACCCAGGGTTTCCTAGCTCATGAGGTCAGTTAGACATGCTGACTCTTCTCTGTCATACTTATACGAAGAAGAGGAGGAAAACACATATACTTTAGCTTAACTGAAGAAAAGCTTAGATAGGAAGTTTAAATAGTTTAGAAATTTGACGTATTTTAGAATTTAGATTTTGGATTAGGGTGCTTAATCATCAAATCCTATACAAATATACAAAACAAAAAAAAATAAAACAACCAAAAAAACTGGTGTTTATACAATTACCTTGATATCTCCCTGAGATAAACAGTCTGCATTGCTTTCTTCAGGTGAGGCTCAATATTTCTCCACAGTTTGCGAGTATCACGTTCACCTGCTACTCCCAGGAGAAAATTTTGATAATTCAAATCTTGTATAATTTTCTCCAATGAAATATTAATGATTATATTTAGTTACCTTCTCCTTTAACTACAGGTTCACAGTATTTGGGAAAATTAAGCACTGCCTATGAATTTAAAAACACAAACAAAAAGCAGAAATATTAGTTAAGAATTTTTCACATAAATTTTTTATTACAAATTAAGCAATTTTATTTAAAATTGATTTTTGAGTACAGGGTAATTCTAACTTATTACTGCAAAAAACCAACAGAAACATCAAAAAAAAGACACACTATTGGCTAAACCTTACCTAATGCATTAGGTACATATAAAATAATAAGGCATAATTTGTAGTTAGCCATAATGCTGAATAAAAAGATCGAGGTCAGACAATTAACTGCTATTTTCCAGCATGTGAATACCACCATAAATGAAGCATCACTTAATTAAGGATGATTTAAAGTATTTGCACTGGTTGCTACACGTGAGTTCTTGGCATTATCCGGGAGTACTAAAATCCATCAGAGAATAAGTCCTGAAATCTATTACATGTTTTAACAATCTCTCCAGGAATCCTAGCATGGGGAAGTGTGAGAAGAACTAACTAATCCCTACTACTTAGTATTTTCCATGCTAGACCTACTGAAGTGCGAGAAGAACTAACTAATCCCAACTACTTAGTATTTTCTATGCTAGACCTACTGAAGTGTGAGAAGAACTAACTAATCCCTACTAGAACCTAGTGAAGTGTTAGAAGAACTAACTAATCCCTACTACTTGGTATTTTCCATGCTAGACCTACTGAAATGTGAGAAGAACTAACTAATCCCAACTACTTAGTATTTTCTATGCTAGAACCCTACTGAAGTGTGAGAAGAACTAACTAATCCCTACTACTTAGTATTTTCCATGCTAGACCTACTGAAGTGTTAGAAGAACTAACTAATCCCAACTACTTAGTATTTTCCATGCTAGACCTACTGAAATGTGAGAAGAACTAACTAATCCCAACTACTTAGTATTTTCCATGCTAGACCTACTGAAATGTGAGAAGAACTAACTAATCCCAACTACTTAGTATTTTCTATGCTAGAACCCTACTGAAGTGTGAGAAGAACTAACTAATCCCTACTACTTAGTATTTTCCATGCTAGACCTACTGAAGTGTTAGAAGAACTAACTAATCCCAACTACTTAGTATTTTCCATGCTAGACCTACTGAAATGTGAGAAGAACTAACTAATCCCAACTACTTAGTATTTTCCATGCTAGACCTACTGAAGTGTGAGAAGAACTAACTAATCCCAACTACTTAGTATTTTCCATGCTAGACCTACTGAAATGTGAGAAGAACTAACTAATCCCAACTACTTAGTATTTTCCATGCTAGACCTACTGAAGTGTGAGAAGAACTAACTAATCCCAACTACTTAGTATTTTCCATACTAGAACCCTACTGAAGTGTGAGAAGAACTAACTAATCCCAACTACTTAGTATTTTCCATACTAGAACCCTACTGAAGTGTGAGAAGAACTAACTAATCCCTACTACTTAGTATTTTCTATGCTAGAACCCTACTGAAGTGTGAGAAGAACTAATCCCTACTAGAACCTAGTGAAGTGTTAGAAGAACTAACTAATCCCTACTACTTGGTATTTTCCATGCTAGAACCCTACTGAAATGCAGTTTCAGTTAGTAAACGCACAGAGCTGGCATTTACTAACATGATTCTGATCTCAAGCATTTTATGATTTAATTTTGGAGCCCAGAGCAAAGACGGACATAATAATAGTATAAATTCAAATTCAGAGGACAATAATAAGTATTGCAAGTCACTACAGAGAGAAAGGACAACAAGAGCTATCTGCTGATTCTTACACTGACTTAGAGTCTCACATTAACAAACTCCGCAGCGTTCTCCAGCATCGTGCCCAATTCTCCTACCCCAGTTCTCCAATAGCTGCACATTTCTACCATTTGTTAACTTTCTGTGAATGTGACAACGCACCGTAATCCAGGCAACTGGAAGCATTTAACTTAGGGATCGTAACCGCAGAGGGTGAGTCCATGACCATCATGGGGAGGTGGCGGCAGGCTCTGCACTGGAGTGGGAGGGAGCTGAGAGCCTACATAGAACTTCAAAGCCTGCCCCCAGCAACAAACCTCTTCCAACAGGACCCCACCTCCTAATCCTTCCCAAACAGTTCTATCAACTGGGGACTAAATATTCAAACATGAACCCATGGGCCATTCTCAGTCAATCCACCACAGATTCACTATGGCATAACAGGAATTCATATTCACTAGAACCTTAAACAATATCGCTAATTTCCAAGAAACACAAAACTATAAGGCTGCTAATAAAAACCACAAAACTGCTCCAAAACCAGGCAAGATCATTTTAGATTGGTTTTGATACTACAAATTTTCACCATAACTGCATATCTCCTCACATGTCCCCATGACAGTTATCAAGTTTAAATATTTTTAGAAGTTCCATCAATAAATAGGAAAAGCGAAGGACACGGTGTAACTTTATTAGGAACTGACAACAAGCTCAGTGAACATTCGTGTCCACCACAGCGAGAGAAGCAGAGCTCAGAAAGCACAACTATCGGGGCTCCCTGATGACCACCTGCTGAGAAGAGCACTTGCTATGCACGCCCTCTGGTGGCTGAAGAAACAGATGCCAAGGACTTCCTTCCTACAAGCACAAGATTCTGTTTACCTAAAACTGAATTGTCAATCTGTGAGGTGAGCTGAGAAATTATTTCTAAACCAATAAAGAACACTTTTATTAAAGCCCGATTCAGGTAAAGAGAATATTTCCCATTGTTCTAAAGGAGAGACTTGTATTACTTTAGGTGGTAAACAATCGATTATAAATACTGACATGGCTGCAAAGTTAAGACGCTTTTCCAACTCTTCCTCAGTGAGATTTCCAGCATGGTTTCACTCTAACAGGCAAGATCATTTGCTGAAAGATAGTCTAAGCCATGCAAGGTGTAGTAAGAATTTCAAGGAGACCCCTTAGCGTCCCCACACCTCCCGGTTCAATCAAACACTAATCTGGGCATTGCCGAGCAGAGATGTTGCAGATGAATTAAGATCCCAAAGAGTTCCAATAGGGAAGACTGTCAGGTGAGCCAGAGCTACTCACGGGAGAGCCTTCTGTCTGGTTGGTCACAGAAGTCAGTGGGTACAAGGGAACTCAAGCACTGTCCCTTGCTGGCAGATGGAGCTGACCACTGTACCTTCTCTAGGAGGCCTGAGGGAGACATATACCATCTAGTCACCAGGGCCATGAAACTTCATTCTTATAACCCAAAGGAACAGATGTATCCCCATAACCTCAAGAAGAAAATCCATTCTACACAAAATTTTGATTTCAGCTTTAATAAACAATGAAGAGAGAACTTAGCAACACAGTGCCTGGTTTGTGACCTACAGACTAGTGAGCTAATAAATGTATGTTATTTAAGATACCAAATATGACAATTTCACATGTAGCAATAGAAAACCAACATGCACCAGCAGCACAGACACTGAGATCGATAATTAATAAATGGGACCTCCTGAAACAGAAGCTCCTGTAAAGTAAAGGACACATCAGTAAGACAAAATGGCAGTCTTACAGGATGGAAAAAGATCTTCACCAACCCCACATTTGACAGAGGACTGTTCTTCAAAACTTATAAAGAGCTCAAGAGACTAGACATCAAAATACCAAATAATCCAATTAAAAATGGGGTACAGACCTAAAGAGAGAATTATCAACAGGAAAATCTCAAATGGCCAAAAGAACTTAAAAGAATTGCTCAGCATCCTTAGTCACCAGGGAAATGCAAATCAAAATGACTCTGAGATACCATCTTACACCTGTCAGAATGGCCAAGATCAAAAACACCAACGGCAGCTCATGCTGGAAAGGATGCGAAGTTAAGGGGAACACTCCTCCACTGCTGGTGGGCGTGCAAACTTATACAACCACTTTGGAAGTCAGTATGACAGTTTCTCAGAAAATTAAGACCCAGATATACCACTCTTGGGCATAGACCCAAAGGATGCTCAATCATACCATAAGGACACTGCTCAAGAATCTTCACAGCAGTGTTATTCATAATAGTCAGAACATGAAAACAACCCAGATGCCCGACAACCAAAGAATGAATGAAGAAAATGTGGTACATTTACACAATGGAGTATTAACTGAAAAACAAAACAAAACAAAAACAATGACATCATGAAATTTGAAAGCAAATGGATGGAAGTAGGAAAAGTTATCCTGAGTGAGGAAACCCAGACCCAGAAAAACAAACACTGTATGTACTTATTCGTAAGTGGATACTAAGTGTTAAACAAAGGACAACCAGGCTACAATCCACAGCCCTGGAGAAACTAGGTAGCAATGAGGGTCCTAAGAGGGACATAAGGATTGCCCTGTGAACAGGAAATACATGAGATCTCCTTGGTAAACTGGGGGTGGGGGAGTAGAGTGGAGGGAATAGGGGATGGGAACATGAGGGATCAGGATAGTTAAGTTGGGGAAGGATGGAGAATGGAGAATTTGGTCCACATGGGACCAATCAAGGCCTTCTGCATGTGGTGACAGTTGTGTAGCTTGGTTTGTTTGTGGGGCCCTTAGCATATGTCCCTGGCATATGAGCTGGCTTTTTGGAACCGATTCTCGCCCATCTTTGATGCAGTGGCGAGAAGCTTGGTCCTGTCTCAACTTGATATGCCAAACTTTGCTGACTCCCATGGGAGGCTTTACCCTTTCTGAAGGAGTGGATAATGGGGGACGGGGATTAAAAAGGAGGTGAGGGAGAGAACGGGAGGAGAGGAGGTAGGGGAAACTAAAGTTGGTATGCAAAATAAATTTTAAAAAATTAATGAAAAAAGAAAACCAACATACATACTGAAGTATAAAAACAAAAATACTCCAGAGCCAAGTTGATATAATTCTGAATTGTTTTGGTTGTTTAGAATCTCATCTCTTTCTTAAATACTGAAGGAACAAAAATCAGAACTAAGAACGCTTGAATTAACACTCACTAACTCATACTGATTCCAACAAGCAATAAGTTGTGTGAAGAACTTCTAAATACTTATGTGTATTAACTCCTCAGTCCTTCAAAATATCCAGTGTGACAGACATAACTACTGTGCCCACTTTACAGATGACTTAATCTCCAATGACCATAGAAAACTGCTTTCAAATGCATCAAATATCAGGACAGAAGCAACCCTTCCATGATAATCGACCAATCTTAAAATAGATATCCAGAAACAGCTTGAAATGAGAAAATAAGCTTCAAGTAACCAAGTGCAAAGATACTTCCACAACCAACTACAAATACACAGGAAAAAAGATGGCACCCTAATCAATGGCAAAAGTAAGCATGATATGACTGAAAACCAGAAGGAAGCATGGCTGACCATCAGTACCTGACAAACAGAAGGAAGTGTGGCTGACCATCAGCACCTGACTGAAAACCAGAAGGAAGCATGGCTGACCATCAGTACCTGACAAACAGAAGGAAGTGTGGCTGACCATCAGTACCTGACAAACAGAAGGAAGCGTGGCTGACCATCAGTACTGACAAACAGAAGGAAGCATGGCTGACCATCAGTACCTGACTGACAAACAGAAGGAAGCGTGGCTGACCATCAGTACTGACAAACAGAAGGAAGCATGGCTGACCATCAGCACCTGACTGACAAACAGAAGGAAGCGTGGCTGACCATCAGTACCTCACAAACCAGAAGAGAACAGTGTCAGAGAAACTGAATTCCTCTGCGACCTGACAGGATGAACAGAAAACAACAGGTCACCCCATATGCCTCAAATGTATGACGTTTTAAAAAATATGCAAAACTCAGGTTAAGCAAATAGGCTGCTGTGTTTGGCATTAGATAAGTATAAAATACCACCTTCAGTTAGCTTTTCTAACAATTATAATTACTAATTTTGGACTACCAAATGCATTTTCAGAGAAAGCAAAGCTAAATGAATATTCAGAATGGTATTTTATTTCCTCCTGTCTTTTGTTGCCTACATAGGCAATAGAAACTCCTAACGCAGATTTAAATGCACACACAGAAAAAAAAATGCTTGAAAAGAATCTTATGTAGGCTACTTATGACATTTTCATAAATACACCATTTACAAACTTTGAAATAAGTAACACTATGCATCTGATGGAAAGTAAGTGTCTCAACTCCTTCATGTCCTAGGCATGGAGAAAATAAGAACCCTTTGTCCTGTGTAACGCTGTCTTCAGGGTGTGAGGACTTTTACATCTGCTAGCATTGCCAGTGGTAAAGACATTCCCGCCTTCTTCCTTTCACAACTCCAAACCCAAGCAAAGGGAAAAAAGTTAGGCATGATCATTTCCCAAACCTCTAGCAAAATATAAACAACTATTCTAGTCTTTGTCAAAGTTAAAGCCTTTTATACAAAAATCACTAACTGGCCAGTGAAGATCTATAATTAAAGCTTCTTGCCATATTCTAATGGCAAGCTCCTAGGCCAGTCACGACATAAATAAAAACTGGAGGAAGGTGATATAAAAATTAGCAGTAGGATACTAAATTGCTTGTTATTACATCTCCTGCTATTTTTCATTTTTACTTTAATGGTTTCCATAGTTTCTGTAACTAGAGAGAGAATCGGTAACTAAAAGCACTTGCTTTTCTGAGGACTAGAGCTTGAATGCTGGCTCCTATGTACGGAACCAGGGTGGGTGCCACACACACCTGTACACCAGTGATGAGGAGGGAAGAGATAAGAGCCTCACTGGAGTCTCCTCACTGCCAGTCCAGAAGAGACATGTAAGCTCCAGGTTCCCGAGAGACCCTGCCTCAAAATAGTAAGAGACAGAGCAGGGCCCTATCAGCCTCCTCAAGCCTCTGCTCGCACAGCTCGGCACTCATGTGCACCAACAGATACAACACACGCACACACTCCTAACAATTAACACATGGACCTGACACTGAATGCAAGTTTTCTCATCAGGTTTAGTATGAACTAACCCACAGACATCAATCCTTTTAAGGTATATTAGCCTTAAAAAGCCTTATCCAAATTTCTGAAGTATTTTCTCAGTTTCTGGCCTGTGCTAAAATTTTCTAAATGGGACAATATTAAAGGACATAAACATGTGTTTGTGTGCGCACACAAAATGCCCACTTACCAGATGTCTGAGCTCTTTCAGATCTCGGCACACAGTGTAGAAAACTCCAAGAAGAATATTAATATAGGCAGCATAAAAATCAGCTGAGTACTCTGGAGGGTGGTCGTGGGACAGGATCTTTTGGAGGTTCCCTGTTCAGAGAATACAGACTCACTCAACAGCACGGAAACATCATCATTACGTTCCCGGATGTTATAAATGTTTTTAAGAAAACAAACATTTAGGTCCAACAATAATTAGAGAAAATAAGTGATTACTAGTTAAAAAAGTATAATTCTATGATAGAATAATTTGTGTTTCTTTTCTTCATGGCACAAAAATGATGGTTTAATTCCCTCCCAAACATATGTGAGCTTACACTAACGAGGTAACCTGACTGGGGACCTCTCCACGGCTGACAGGTGAGAGACAGCTGCTAGAGCTCCTGGTTGAGGGCCAAGTTCATCCCCAGCGGAGGATGGTTTAGTCAGCTGTACTGATGTAAAAGACGCCCCATTAACTCCTCAAAACTGGTCTGATTTGTCCTACAATTGCTTTTAGGGCAAGTCCTACCACAGAAGGAAAAGCCAATCTAACATAGACTGAACTTTTCTGTAATAAATAATTAACAGTGGATGGATATAATCAAATGTCAAACAACATGCAATAAAGGACTGTGGTACCTGAACAGGGAAAACAGGTGAATCCTACCATCAACCCAGTTTTCTCTCCCCTGCCCCCTCCATGGAGCCCTGGCTGTCCTGAAACTCTGGGTGGACCAGGCTGGCCTTGAATACACAGAGATCTGCCAGCCTCTGCTTCCCAAGTGCTGGGATTAAAGGTGCATGCTATCCCTGCCGGGTCCAACAAGGTTCTCTAACCTGAGTGCAGTACAAAGAGTCCCAAAGGAGCTCAATAATGTTACTGAGTTGAGGAGAAGGAGGACAGGGTAGAGTTAAGATAGCTTCAGTTTACAGACACGTTTCCAAGAAAGGCAAAGGCCTGCCAAGAGGTCTTGAGTTCATATTAATTTGTACATGCACAGATTAAGGCCAAATAAGAACAAATGGAAATTAGAGAGATGGACAAAAAGCAATTAATGAGAACTAAAAGTCACATGGGTTTATTAATTTATATTAATTTTTAGTCAGAATGCAGAGACCATGATGAGGCATGAGCAGAGATGGGGCACTGAGAAGAGAGTGCAAAAGGTGCTAGGTCTTTGGGGGAAAAAAGCTAAAACTAGCCCTGGAGTAAAGACAATTCTAGATCCCTTCTCCCAAATACATCAAACATAGCCTCAAAATGCTCAAATCATAATGTCTATCATTCTGTTAACTAAATAAATAAGAATAAAAAGGTAGATAAATGAAGCCAGCAGGAAAAACAATAAGAGAAGCAAAGCGTTAGAGTATTATAAACATCAACAAGATAAAGAAAAAGCAAAAAGAGTTCTATGATGAAAAATTCCAGAGGATGGCAAGATTAACCTCAGGAAAAAGGATGGTGAATTTAAAGACAGAGAAAGAAAAACTGTATCAAAAAAAGTAAAGGAAAAAATAAATTTAAATAAGCCCCAATGGTACACTACCAAGTGACATAAAATAAATAACACAGACCTGGAGGAAATAAAAGTTGTAAGTGGAGACAAAGCCTATGAAGAAATACTGGCTAAAAGTTTTGCTTACATCAGTGGTTTTCAACAGGTGGGTCATGACCTCTTTGGGGTTGAACAACCCTTTCATGGGGGTTGCCGTATGACCATCAGAAAACACACATATTTACATTATGGTTCATAACAGTAGCAAAATTATAGTTATGAAGTAGCAACAAAAATAATTTTATGGTTGGGGGTCAACACAACATGAGGAACTATATTAAGGGCTCACAGAATCAGGAGGTTGAGAATTGTCTTAGATGAAACTATAAATTTATAATAGATCTAGAATAACAAAAACACATTAGACTATATAATAAAAGCTATTTTCTTTCTTACATTTCTATTTTATTAAAACCAAAAGAGTATTACAGGTGTCTAATAAACAGTACCAAGGGGCTTACAGGAGGAAGGAAAACACAGGACAGAGGTGGAACACACAGCTTGTGCAGTAGGAAATTGTAAGTCCCTGACTTTTTCATATTGTTATCAGAGCAGGACTTAACTATGCTGACAACAACTAAGCCACACCTAAGCAGAGGGAGAACAAAGCAAACACGCCCCTAAGAGACACAGTCTTCTGCACCTGTGAGGAAGGCTACAACTGGGAAGGTGTCCTTGAAACCAGAGCCACATCCCTAAAAATGCAGGGCTGTCAGGCTAACACGACGGGGCCCCAGTAGCTGCCAGTCTCTCTGCCTGGATTCCATGCTGCACATGATTTGGTTTACCAATTAATGTTTCAGTTTTGAATAGAAAATTATGAATATAGTGCTTATGCTATGCATAGAAAGGCCCTAAAACTTAATAAACAGATGTAACATGACTCCATTTATCATACACTTAACAGGTATGTTTTCCTACAGGACAAAATCGAAAAGACTGCTATATTTAATTTTTCCTGAAATTCCATCTATGCTGCTTTGTATCTTACAAAAAATCAGATTCTACAATTATATCATACTTTTGTAAAACCAGCACAATTTCATAATTTCCTTAACTTTGAAATAGTTTTTCAATATTTGAAACTAAGATGGAAAACAGGAAAGGTCAAAAGCAACTGTTTACTAAAACCCTTTGAATAAGCCTTTCCTTCATTATTTTGTGATTTGTATGGACGAGAAGCTATTAAAAATAAGGTTTTCATCTATTTTGAGTTCCCTTAAATAAAAAACAGTTAATTAGCTAAAGCAGGAGGTGTTATTTGGTTTCCGTTCTTGTGAAAACAGGCAAAGCTGTGTTGCTCTTGGCAATGAATGTTTATAGCCCAGGAGCTGAGAGGAACAGTGTTAACAAGGCCAAGATCACAGGACGCTATTTTCTCACAGCCCGCTACAGCACCTCATGCTTCACAGCTCTAACCTGAGTCAGCGGTATCCTATCTGTATAATCATGGCTCAAATTCATTAACTACAAGGCCAGTAAACAATACAAAAGTATTGTGTTCATTCAAAGAGATAAATTATTAGACCCTATAAAATTTAAGATTAAACATAAACCCCAAGAAAATACACAAAAGAACTAGCAGTAGGCACAGTAAGAGTTACAGCAATGACAAAATTTTATAAACTCAAGATACATGGAACTTAATCCAGGTATATGATAAAGATTTCTCTACAGTTCTAACGTGTTACGAATCTCGTATACTTCTTTCTTGTGTAGATGTTCTAATCACAGGATACACACAAGAATGAATTAGAGATGATGAAAGTTTACCCTAGCAAACACATGAGACCTGTTCTGCTCATTCATGATCATGAGTGAGAACAGACCCTTCACGGTTTCAAAATCAAATTTCTGCAATGCAGGAATACAAGCATTTTGAGACTGGCAACAAAACTAAACAACTGAAGATACCGAAGTACCTCAGGCTAACCACGGCATAGTTCTGAAGAAAAGACAAGGGTTATTTGCTCAAACAATTAAAACGTACCTATGCTATAATCAGGGAAATACAAGACAAATGGTTCAAAGCATCCGGTGTTTGGACGAAACTTTTCCCAAATGATCTCACTGAGAAAGATAACAGTCACATTTCTGTCAGTCTGCAAAGAAAAGGGAAGAAAAGTAACATAGTATTTAAGAATCTGAGGGCAGTAATTCCCTTTGGATTTATCTTCAACTGAATTCTGCAAAGCTTAACATATGCAATAAATTATTTGCATATTAATAAACCATATTTAAAAAAACCTAATCAGGGAGCTCAACCATTTGCAAATTTTCATACATAATTGCTTGGAATTTCCATAAAACTGTAGGTCAATCAACATCCCAGTTACTCACGAGCGCCAGAGCGGTCGCGTAAGAACGTGTTCTGTAGATACTAAGAAACACATCTGCTTGGAAAAATTAAGACAAAATCCTGTGAGAATTTTCTAAAATCTTGATGGGTATTTCCCATCATTAAAATATTTACAGCAACTCAGAAAAAAATAAACAAAGAATTGGATAAAAGATTTGTCATGTTGTGTAACTTCATATTATTAAGAAATACTAAAGCTTTCTGTTTGTTTTCAAATTATTGAGAAACATTAATGGCCACTATATATTAAAAATACAAATAACTGTAACTAATAATATCCTTCTAAATCATCAATGCTAAGTAAAAGAGGTTATCTTTTGAAATATATTTAAAAATTTCCCTTAGTTTACCAAAAGCAATAATGAAAGCTGAATGTGCCCATTATCCTTTAAGAGACTCGTCACAAATGCCTGTGCACCAGCTAGAACTCATCCTGACACCCCTTCCTTTTCCACACAGGCTTTCATTTTCCAAAATTCTTTATGGCTAACAATGCAGATGTGGTATCTGCTCTGGTCTGTAAGCATTCTTAGAATCCAGTTTCATATGTAAGTTGCACTACATTTTGGGGAAAATCTACTATTTGATTCCTAGCAAATGTGGTTCTTGTATGCTGTATGTATGTAAAAAATAGAAAATGCTTTTATTAAGTTCCTCTGAAATGGAATACAATTCAAAATCAAGTATCCACTCAGAAATGTTAAACTGATGGTTCCCTTTCCAGTAGAGATTATAATAAAACCTCAAATTTTCTCCTAGTAGTTTCTGTAACAAAAACAAACGTGAAAGTCCTTATTATTGTCACGGGATTGTTACTAGGTATGTAGAGGAAGCATGAAGGGTGAGAATAAGGTCTAGGTAGTCAGGGTGGGAAGCAATGAGTCAAGGCCTACAGAAACCACAAATGTAAGCGGAGACTGTGCGTTCGTCCCAGCCGCCCAGACCCAAACAGAAACTATATTACAATACTGTTTGGCCGATGTCTCAGGCGTATTTCTAGCTAGCTCTTATATCTTAAATTAACCCATTTCTATCCATCTATGTATCACCACAAGGCTGTGGCCTACCAGGAGGTATCTTTCTCCTTTGGTAGCTACATGGCATCTCCCTGACTCTGCCTACTCTCCCTATATATCTCTATTCAGATTTCCCACATGGCTTTACTTTGCTAAGCCATTGGCTGAAACAACTTTATTTATCAATCAATAAAAGTAACACATATACAGAAGGGCATTCCACATCACACAAACACCTACAAAAACAAAACAGATGAACAAAAACCAAAATGAGGACTGAAAACAGGCAGGCACCTTGTAACAGCAATAATCACTAAGAGTGAGCCTCGGACCCCAAGGCCGACTCACTGATTGATTGCTCCCTCTAGCTCTCCACCCAACTCTGCCCACCTGCGGGACACAGCATTTCAGCGGCACTGGGAAGTCTCTTACACCTGCAGCACTCTAACTGCTTGGATCAGAACTACCCCAGTCAGCTCATGTATGTGAACAGCTGGTCCCCGGCTGTTTTACAGTTGGGAGGGTTATGGAAGATTCTGCCTTGGTTCTCAGAACAATGCTACTAAACACTTTAGTACAAATGAACATATAGCTAGAAAGTATAATCTATTTATGTTCAAACCACTGATAAAATAATAAAATCAAAATAAGCGTACAATCAGCCACAAAATCAATAAGGTCTAAATTACTCTTGATTGAAGAGGACAATGGTACTGTTCTGCTCAGACAGCTCTTTGTCTTGGTGAGTAAAACCCTAGCGGGATATGCATAACTATCCCGAACCGAGCATTCCTGGGTGGATACTAGTGAGGACTGAATTCTCTCATCAATTTTCTTTCTTCAAATTATTCAAATCTCTGTGCTTTTTCCCTGTAACCACTGATAATGTGCATATTCAATCTTTCCTACTATCATGACAACTGCAGTTGACTGAAGATAGTTCGGTGAGACCATACTAGCCGAGTGAAGAGCTGCACGCTGACAAGGAGTGGCTAGCAGATAGCAAACCAGACGATCAGAATAACTACACCATGACTTCTGTAGATCAAAATGAAGGAACGTGTAGATATCGATGTCTAACCCCCTCTCATTAATGACTAAAGACTTGAAATTCTTTAATAGATGGCAACTTACTTTATAATTGAAAGCTAAAATAATTTATTAAGTCTACCAAATCATAAATTAATACCACTATGTGAAAAGACTGAACTTTAATCATAACAACATATTGGGGAGGGAACATATGATCTACCGAGGGAAACCCACTCTGTATATTACTTACCAATTCTTGCAACCTAAGAAAGCCAGGCAAAAGATTTGCTTCCATGTCTCTTAGATATTCAGCTTTATCCAGAACCTTAAAGAGAAATCTACATGAAAATCAAATTCATTATGTATTTTATAAAGAATAACATACTATAAGATTTTTAAACTTTCCATGTTACAAAGAAAAAAATGTAGCGTTTTAAAGTAAGCTTAAATTTACTTTCAAAAGGCTATTTACACATTAAAAACATATTTCAAAGAGATTAAGCTAAAAACAGATTGCTAATAAAATTTTTTAATCCAAATATCCAAAGAGAAAACACGTCATTGCTATATTTCTAATTGTACTACCCACAAAACAGGGTGTGAAGTACTCTGACTCTATCTCCCCACTTATAAAAATTACAAGTCTTTATTACCCAAGAAAGACAGAAGTATATTCTAAAATTTATCACACAGAACTTTTCTTGATTGAACTTTACAGCTACGCATGCAATGTTTAAACTGCTAGATAGCTCTAAGATTAAGTTTTGTTCAAAGTTATAATGCTTTTGTCATAATGTTTCCTAAAACATACAGACACTAGACATATACAGTGGACATTTATGAATAATATATAAAATAGAACAGCAAAGCCGGGCGGTGGTGGCGCATGCCTTTAATCCCAGCACTCAGGAGGCAGAGGCAGGCGGATCTCTGTGAGTTCGAGGCCAGCCTGGTCTACAAAAGCTAGTTCCAGGACAGGAACCAAAAGCTATGGAGAAACCCTGTCTCGAAAATCCAAAAAAAATAAATAAATAAAATAAAATAGAACAGCAGAATGGTGATGAGTTCGGTCATGTTAGTAACTATTAAAACTGACCAATGAAGTCATATGAGTACTCCTTATAAAAAATATAACCAGTCACATTATCATACATTTTAAAATTTGGCATTATTTCCTAATATCATCAAATAGCCAATACTCAAATTTTTCCACACTTGTCCCCCCCAAAAATGCCTCATTAGTAGCATGGATGGGTCAAGATTCATGAAAGCATGCGTTCATACAGGACAAAAGGAAAAATACTTGATTTCCCCCAATTACCAATTTCTTATTCTGAGTTTTTGCCCATTTTCTTTTTTGTAATATTACTACAGACCTAATGGCTTAAAACAGATTTAAAATTTATTTCTCACAGTTCTTGGAAGCCAAAAACTTAAAGAGAGTTTCACCAAGCGAAATTAAGGTATTAGCAGCACTATGGTAACTCCAGTGGCTCCTGGAAAAAACCAAGCTCCTGCCTTTTCCATCTTCTGGTAGCCTCGATCGCTGTGGTACTGGAATAATGCGGTTTGTTACCCACATCATTGCAGTCCTAAAGGCAAATATCCTCAACCTTCTGATTTCCTGCAGCTTTTACAGTCTGGTCTTGTCCACCTGTGTAGCACACTTAGATATCTCTATCGACTGACATTTAGGATTAGAGTCTGTTTCCTCCCAGATAATCTGGGTGGATCTCTCCACCTTAAGAGCCTTTTTCCAAATGAAGTAGGATTTCCAGGGCTCAGGGTCAGGACTTGGTGTTTTCTTGGGGCTATTACTTGAGTACTGCAGTGCATAGTAAATTACATCTCCAGGTAATCAATAAATTGGAGCTTTGTGATTTTTTTTGTTTGTTTGTTTGTTGAGACAGGGTTTCTCTGTAGCTTTGGTGCCTGTCCCAAAACTAGCTCTTGTAGACCAGGCTGGCCTCGAACTCCCAGAGATCCGCCTGCCTCTGTCTCCCGAGAGCTGGGATTAAAGGCATGCGGCACCACCGCCCGGCTGTGATATTTTTTAACTATTTATCTAATATGTTCCTAATTTCATGTCTTTTTTTCTTCTTGTCTTGTTAACTAACCCACTGAGTGCAGTTAGGGCTGCCTGTATGTGTATGAGAGTGAGGGCATCCACCGGAGCATGGGCAATCTCACAGGGGCCACACCCTGCAGAAAACCAGCTCTTCCTTCCTTAGCGGTCACCAACTGCCAACAGCTCGCAATGAGGGATAGCGACCTCATGAGCTCCTCCTCAAACAAGAAATGCTGGCTGGCTTGATCTTTGCAGACAGCCACAGCTGATCCTGGTTCATGGCTTCATAACCCTGGTTTGCCCAATCTCTGTCCTCTCTTCCCTTGTTCTCTGAGGCTTGCCTGGAGAGGTATACTGATACAGATGTTGTATTTAGGGCTGAGATTCCCTAGTCACTTATTCTCTGTACTTCTGACCAACTCTAAGTGCCTGTATTCAAAGTCATCTACTGGGGAAAAAGGAAGCTTCTCTAGTGAGCTCTTAGCTGTGCTAATCTAGGCAGTTTGATACTATGTCCATTCAGCAAAGGAACAATATTAGGTTCTCCGTTTGGGCCTTTGACTTCTCAGGCCACAGGTTCTGACCAAGCTTACAGCAGTTTCCTCCTAAGGAATAGGCCTTAAGTCTAACCAGAAAGTGACTGGATCCCCCCAAGACATTACTATTGCACCAATGGCCATATCCTGCCAGGCTACTTGTTACTGGAGCTCACAGGGTTCACAGCGAGGTAAGACGGTTGATGACTTTTCTCCCCCAGCAGCCTGCGAGCACGTGACAATGTGAGAGCCAGGCAGAGGGGAAGCTCCCAGGTCAGTACCAGCTTGACTTAACTCATCCTTAAAGAGGGGAAGCTCCCAGGTCAGTACCAGCTTGACTTAACTCATCCTTAAAGAGGGGAAGCTCCCAGGTCAGTAACAGCTTGACTTAACTCATCCTTAAAGAGGGGAAGCTCCCAGGTCAGTACCAGCTTGACTTAACTCATCCTTAAGTAGTCAAATTGTCTTATATCTGGGCAGTATGAGCCTCTTCAAATCGGCTCCCATGCTCTCCATAACAAACCCAGTAGTCAGTGAGAGTCTCCTAACTTTAAAATGTGACAAGATGTTCTGTGTTATCTAGTGCATTACCTAGTTCTCTCCCCCCCCAAAAAAGAACCCATTTTAATACCATAAATATTCATACTTTAATAATAAATCTTCTTGCAAATTACATAATCATTTAAATAAGGAATAAAATTAAGATGCAGGATAGTTTCCCTGAATAATCTAGATATTTTATCTTGCAACAACGTATGAGAATAATTATATTTAAATATTCAATTCTTAGTTCTGGCCAACTAAAGGTACAATTTACTACAATAAAGATATAAAGTAGTCTTTCGATGATACATTCTCATTAGGAAATTTCTCAACAATCTCTGTTTAAATAACTCTCTAAGCTAGAACACTAACTCAAAAGAATTGGTCCACTTTAGTGAAAAAATACAAAGCAGAAATAGCAAATTAAGAGTTTATTCTTTTAATCTGATAATGATTAACTGTTATAACTCATGACTTCATTATTCTAATTTATGATCCTTCTTCAAAAGCTATTATCAGATAACTATGATTCAAAAGGAAAACTGAGATGTAAATATTATTCTTAATGATTTATAGTAAGGTATTCTAGTAGATTCTCAATTTGTAAGACACAATAAGCAGAAAAATTTTAATAAACAGAAAAATTCTTAACCAACTTTCTATATTATTTTCTAAGTAGTAAAGGTTACAGATTTTTAGTTACAGACCAGTCTAAACTTGTTCTACACCAAATATCTGTATACTTTTCTACCCTAATGTTTAGCCAATAACAAATGCTTCTTGGGTACTTACCTCAGAGTATGGCCTAGCGCTCGCTCTCTCTCTCTCTCTCTCTCTCTCTCTCTCTCTCCTAATCTCACTAAGCCTACAAATTCTGTGTTTGCCAAAGGCAGCCACGTATTCTCGAACCAATCCTTCTCATCTTCTGTCACTTACATCATGTAACCACCCTTCCCTGAGACAACTTCTATACACTATATTTAGATATTCAACTTCTACAGAGATGGCCCTCTGTGGATATGGATTTCTGTTAAGCAAAGGCCCCTTTTGGCAGTCGTTATAACACATGTTTGTATCACTAAAGCACCTTCCACGGAGCACTATACAAAATAAGACTCAAAATAAATATATGGAAGTGGATCTACGACACAATCAGTTTTCAAATGAAAGATGATATAATCACGTTAAATTACTTACAATATATACAGTCTGATCCTTGAGATTTTCAGTACTGGTCACTTGCTTAAACAATCGAACAAAGTCATTAAATGTTTCACAGGTGATTTCTGTAGGACAGTCTGCCTCAGAAGAATTGAGATGACTCAACTTGTTTAGAATTTGTTCCAAAAGTAGTTTCGAAGTAAAGCACTCAACACAGTTCACAAAGGCATGCGGGAGCTGAAAACCAAAACCGAAACAGAGTAAACAAAAGCATATAGTTTCTGCTGATCGTCCCTGGTCACCCCCGTCCCTCTGCACCCTGGGCTCTCCACCACCCTGGGCCCCAGGATCCTCCTGGCCAGTATAAATGACATCATCACGCTGGGGCTGGAAAAGCCAACAGGAAGAGGCAGCTAGGGACTGAAGCAGAGCTGCTGAGGAAAGTTCAGCATTTCTTCTCTCCACACTGCATGCTGGCAGTGTCTGCATTCTGCTACCAAAGGCCCGAGCTACGGCTACTGCGCTTGCTAGGTTCTGGCAACAGTGCTCTCTAAGATTCCTCGAGGTCTTGGGGTGATAAAGACCATGATGAATAACTGTCCCTTAAAACATCCTTACACTCACTTCTCTGATTTGAGTTTCTCATCTGTCTTCCTCTAAGACCCAAAGTAAACTTGTATTTCCCTCTTTAAGTATGAGTATAAAGAAACCAATTACTTTTGAAAGGTAAAATTCCTAGTGGGAATTTTCCTTACTGAAGAATTTGCTTCCTAGCAGGTTACATTTATTTACTAGAGAGGTACCATCAATATTTCCTTAGGTAGACTACTCATAATATCTTGCTTACTTTCGTGCTATTCTTGACTCAAATAACAGCATTTTTTTCTAAGCACATGTTTTGGTATCTATAACAGAAGCAGTAATAGTCATATCTAACATTGATTAAGTTATTGCAAAAGGAACAAATGGTAAAATCATAATTCATTCCTTTAACATAAAACTTCCTTACATGCTTTTATTCAACATGTATTCTCTGGATACGTCATACACAAGCTTTCAAAAACAAATTGGTGACCAAACACCTTGTATGTTCAGATTCTGAAGTCAGATATGAAACGCAACATCTTTGTGTTTAAAATGCCAGTTGATCTTTGGGATCAAAGAGTAGTATTTACAACTTAAAATGTGCCAAGCACTGTGCTTGTGGGGATGATACATGTGTGTGTGTATCTATATGTATGTACATTTTTTAAAAAAAAATCACATCCAGGAAACACAATATAAAAAAGAAATTACAGCTGAGAAGACTGAATATCGTGAAGAGTCACAAAACAGGGGCATATTTTAACAGCACTGGAAGTCAGGAAGCACTTCCCAGAGAAGTAGAAAAAAACACAGCTAAATAAGTAATCATTTGTCAATCAACAGGATATTAGAAGGAGAGCAAGTGAGTAGAGGACGGTCATTCCAAGACATAGGAGCAATGCAGGCCAAAGCTGAAACAGAGCAAAAACTCAGCATTTCAGGAGGCCATCTCAAACACGCATCCTCGGAGCTGAGGTGAGACCAAAGCCTGTGGCCTGCTCATCTGTTTCTCTGTTCTCAGTTGCTCAAGATCACAGCCATGCCCATTCCAACAGATACCGCTTACTGCCAGCTTAGGATATGAACAGTTGTGTGATAATATTAATAAACAGCATCTAAGCGTTACTAGCTGCTTATGATACTATACGGGAATGCATTCTTCATGGGTTAACATTTACTTATCCCAAAGGTTGTCTACTTGCCCCAGTTTGCAGCCAGGGAAGCCACTGTGCAGAAACCCTAGGAACAACAAAGGGAAGTGGAACTGAGAGGGGCCATGAGTAAACACAGACGAAGGCCTGGCTCCACAAGGGAATGTGCTTATCCGACTGTTTAAGGATAAGAAGGAGTTTTTGTTTTTAAATCCAGTATCAATGGTGAAGATCATTCAGACAGGAAATAGGAAAAGGGCAGGTTGAGGTATGTGCGGCTTTACACATGCGAAAATCAGAAAGATGAGAATCAATACTACGAGTAAAGAGTGAAAAGGAGACATCTTATGTTAAAAAGTAAATTTTACTTTTGTTGTATGATAGGGCATGTTTTGGGTATATTCCCAAGAGTGGTATTGCTGGGTCTAGGGGTAGGTTGATCCCGAATTTCCTGAGAAACCGCCACACTGCTTTCCAAAGTGGTTGCACAAGTTTGCATTCCCACCAGCAATGGATGAGTATACCCCTTTCTCCACAACCTCTCCAGCAAAGGCTATCATTAGTGCTTTTTATTTTAGCCATTCTGACAGGTGTAAGATGGTATCTTAAAGTTGTCTTGATTTGCATTTCCCTTATCGCTAAGGAAGTTGAGCATGACCTTAAGTGTCTTTTGGCCATTTGAACTTCATCTGTTGAGAATTGTTTTTGATCCTACTGCACGTACTGGCTTTGTGGGAGCCTAGGCAGTTTGGATGCTCACCTTACTAGACCTGGATGGAGGTGGGGGGGGTCCTTGGACTTCCCACAGGGCAGGGAACCCTGATTGCTCTTTGGGCTGACGAGGGAGGGGGACTTGATTGGGGGAGGGGAAGTGAAATGGGAGGCGGTGGCGGGGAGAGACAGAAATCTTTAATAAATAAATAAATAAATAAAGTAAATTTTAACATTTTTAAAAGCTATTACTTGTTTATCCAACTACTAACTACTAGGTACCAAAGAGAGAAAAATTCAGCTCAACTTAGAAGTTTTTACTGTCAGGATGTATGTTAGTAACTAATAGCTTTTGAGGCTTACACTCATCCAAAGTATCCCAACAAGATTTGGGTAGAAATGCTTTCTATAGCTGATGATACTCTAGAGAAGGAAAATCAGAGTAAGTCATCTGATCCATCCCCTCTCCAGCAGCACAAGAATGAAGGTCCATCAACATCAGGCTCCGGGGGCAGCCTTACCTCTAACGCCTTCAACAAAGTTTGTGTTACATAGGTCTTCCCGCTGGCAGTATGTCCGTAAATAAAGATGGATGGAAAGCTGAAATGATGTCTCTAGGAAAGAAAGGCCCAGGTTATGTCTGCATGAACCCAGAAATGAGCATTTACCCACGGGTAAGAACGGTCTATTATTGGTACAGTATAATACTAAACCCAAGTTATTTCAATGATGCATACAGGTAAAGTCTTAGTATTCTCAACTTTCTAAGAGATTTAAGAGATTTTTTTTCAGGGGCAATTTCACCTATACTATATTTTAAATATTTTTCAAAGAATCTAATGTCCTCGTAGGCTACAATTTCACTATACATTTTATTGTTTAAATCTAAAACAATGAAACACGAGACATTTTTGAAGTCTTATTCCTAGGAAATCTTAAATACTTCTGATTACGCATAATCATTTATCTTGGCATAAGTGTATATATTTCCTCAAATCAAACATTGATGAAATCTATATAGCAATATCAGATACAGGGGTATAGTTCAGTGGTATATCACTTGCTTAGAGTGTGCAAGGTCCTAGATTTGATCCCTAGCACCACGAAAAAGTTAAAACGTATATGCAGAGATGGCTTTGTCAGAAGCAAACTGTCAAAGGTTCTACTGGTCTATCCAATAATATCAATATTTATGAGACAGCCATTAATTGCCGATACCTATAAGATACTGAACAGTACAGACATCAGTTAAAGACAGGTGAGACTCTGGAGGGTTAAGATTTACTGGGGAGACCTAAATTTTAGAAAGTATTTCAGCTACCATTTCATAAGCAGAAAGGAAGCTGATGGTCACCTTTGACGGTTTTTTTTTTTAAGCTAGAAATCTGCTTTATGCTTCCACACTTGTTTATATCTACTACTTGGTGCCTAATACAATATTCCCTGCCCTTCTGGGTTTCTATCGCTGTCAAAGCATGACTATAAGCACTTGGGGAGGAAAGGGTTTATTTCAGCTTCAGTTATAGTTCATCGTGAAGAGAAGTCAGGACAGAAACTCAAGGCAGGGACCCGGGATGAGGAACGGATGCAGAGGCCGTGGAGGAAGGCTGCTTATTGGATTGCTCCCCGTAGCTTGCTCAGTTACTGCTCAGCCCACCTTCCCCAGTGGGCTGGGCCCTCCCACATCAATCACTAATCAAGAAAATGTCGCCTACAGACAATCTGTTGCAGGCATTTTCTCAATTGAGGTTCTCTCTTCCCAGATGACAACAGTAACCAGCACATTCCCCCTTAATAACAATGTTTATATTGTTACCTAGAGTTAAAAAGAACCCTTACACTGTTACTTTTCACCTTCACAAACCTCCCCAACATTTGTAACAAGCCAGAATCTGGCACAGTGCCTTCCACCTCATCCACAATGAAGGTGCTCAGAAAATATACACTTGCTAAACAAACGATCATCACCTAAGAATCATGGGCTAGTTTTTGTTGTTGTTATTTTGGGATTGTTATTGTTGTTTGGTATTTATTTGCTACAGTGACTCTTTGTATTTTCAACATGCAAACTTCCTTGAAGAAAAACACTGCTTTTGTTAAACATAATTTGCTAAAAGTACTCCTCTTTCTGAGTACTTTTGGTTGGAGTAATCTGGGTGTATCAAGTCTAGTGAAGGAATGTATAGGGCACAGCCAAGTATGTATTTCAATAATATGGGTAACTCTAACTGAATGCACTAAAACTAGAAAGGTCGATGCAGCTGATCTCTAGCTTAACTGATGTGACCCTTTTAGATGGTGGTACTTTTATAGGTCACTTTAGCCTCCATCCAACACTCAGCTGGATGAAAGTACATTTTAAAAAACAAACTAAATGGATATTTGCATTAACTCACATTCCAGATAAGATCTGTAGTGGCATTCCAACTGTATTTTAATAAAGCCTGCCTGGGGATTGCCAAAGTAAAACAGCCACACTGGTCAGCCTTACAGCTAGGCAGTAGTAACACACACCTTTAATCCCAGTAGCCACACTAGTTACCACAGAAAACGGGCGGTGCATGCCTTTAATCCCAGAGGTGCACACCTTTAATACCAGCCCTAGAGAGGATTATAAGACAGAAGGAGACAGCTCTCACACACAGTCTTCACACACAGAATCTCAGGAATTCTGAGATTCCTGGAGGCAGGATGGCCATTTCGGACTGAGGTAGAGTTAAGAGCTAGTGGCTGACTGCTTTGCTTTTTGGATCTTCAGGTTGAACCCCATTTTCTCTCTCTGATTTTTTTTATTAATCGTGCTTCAAAGATCCAAGTGAAATTAATTCCGACTAATGAGAACAATGCAAAAGGCACACGAGAAATGAACGGTACCCCTGTCTATGAAAAGCAATCTCTTAACTGTGTTCCTTGCAGAGGAGTTCTCCCATCTAAAGCATCTCATCTGCTAGTCAGGGAGAGAGAAATTCAGATGAGACCGCTCCTGGATTTTATAATTCTGAAAAAACTGCAGGACTTTAAAGGCTAAAATACAGCATCATCCTAAGTGGTCTTGAAGCCAACCACCTCTCTGTATTTGACTTAATCTATACCTCACTGCAAGGGGTGAATTTGCACTTTATAAACACTCTGCAAACAGACTTCTTCCATAAAGCTTGTGCAGTAGCAACCTGCAAAAGCTATCTGGGGCTCACATAATCGGCAAAGCACGGCCCCATTGAAAGGACCTCTTAGGCAAGGTCCCGGGGAGCAGCCAGCCCTTCCTCTGCGGTCTCTGAAACGGACTGAGAAGTTTCTCTGGGTAAGAGATGATGGTCTGCCGCCTCGCCATCCACACACTACCCCACAACAGACCCAGGACGCGCTGGACTCTGGAATTGGGGAAACGGTCTGACCACAATACCTCTCCAAACAGGGACTGCAAGGTGGACACCTGAGCCTCTCGACAGAGCACCAGGCTCTCCAAGTGGGACATTCTGGCGGGCACCACCCGAAACCGCAGGGTGGGTAGCCGCCAGTCAGCACCGGAGTCTATTCCGGCCGATTTCACGATGCTCAACCACCAGCTTCCCTCCCGGAAGCGCGGAGGCTGGGATGCAGGCGGCGCCGGCGCGATGCAGTGACGTCACGAGCCCGCGCAGCGAGGCCGCCGCTCTAGCCTCCCGTGCGGCCGTTATCGGTGGTCGGCGCCCTGCGGGTGCTCAGCTGTGCAGCCTTTTGCTCATCACCCTAATCCTCGGAGGACAGGGTAACGGCGGGGGCCTCTCACGACACTTCTGGTGGCTTCGGTAAAAAGTACCCTGAGGCTTACCCCTGGTGGAAACTGAATGACATTCGGCGCGAAATGGAGAGCTCTGTGGGATTTAATAAATTTAATTTTTCGTTTGTTTTTGCAAGCTTGGAACGAGATGTAGAAGTATAAGAGTGTTAGTTACGGCAATAGGAGTCAACATAACGCTGTCTTCAGCATACGCCTTCTTTACACTTGTATTTATCTGTAGGAAACCTAGAAGCAAGATATTAGAAGAACCTTGAAATTAAAGGAAAGGATGTATAGAAATAGAAAAATTCGCCTTAAAAGACAGGGCTTTGGGATCCTGAAAAAAAATTGGCCTGGGAACATTGACTCAACTATTTATGAACGTTGAGACGTTAGAGGTCTTTGAACTTTCATTTAAACGTCCTTATAGATTATTTCTAAGACTAAAAGATAACGTTCACAGTGACTTCTGTTACATATAGATTTTAAAGCCAGTGCAAAAAGACAAAAAAAAATGCACCCAGATTAGAAAGAGGCCCTCTGTATTACTGAACAGTACAGCTGCCTACGGAGGAAATAATCTAGTTGCTTCTTCAAAAGAGACGCTACCGTAGCTCTAACAAGTCAACTTGCAAGGCCTCCGGTGTAAGACAACTGTCCTCACACAGTGGCAATGAAGAACTATGAAGTACTTAGAAATGAAGTGAACCAAATAAAATGGACATATAGTAAGGCCTGCACACACACACACACACAAAAAAAATACTAAAAGACAATAAAAAAAGACATCTAAAAACAACTGTATTGCATTGTAAGAATAATGTTTGTTAAAATTAACCTGATTTTCTCAAAATGATAATGTAGACTCAATAAATAAAAAATAGAGGTTTTGTTTTTTGGTGTTTGGGGGCGGGCTATTTTTCTGTTTTTTTTTGTTGTTGTTGTTGTTGTTGTTGTTTTGTTGCTTGACTGAAAATGTCCTCCACAGACTCAGGGAGTGGCACTATTAGGAGGTGTGCCCTGTGGGAGGAAGTGTGTCACTATAAGTAGGCTTTTAGGTTTTATTGTTCCTAGGAATAGCTGGCTTCCTGCATTCCTAGATCCCCTCTTTTTCTCTCCTCGCCCACCCCTTATACAAGGCAGTTCTCAGCTCTCTGCATGAGCCCCTTCATCCCATTACTAAACCCTTCCAGAGACTCCAGCAAGCCCTCAGACCCCCAGTTCTTCTTCTCCCAGATTTAATTCACCCCTTCTCCTTCTATGTAACAGAGAAGGAGGGATATGCCCTTGGGGTCCTAGGACATCAGCTGGGACCTTTCTTTGTACTTGTAGCATGCCTGTCAAAGAAGCTGAACCTCACCACTCAGGGCTAAGCACCCTGCATACATGCTTTAGTAGGCACTGAGCTTCTTATTCATGAGTCAAAGAAACTAACCTTTGGATCACCCACTACTGTCTTCTCCCACCACAATCTGTCCCATCTCTTAACTTGCAAACCTTACCTCCTTCCTGAGTTCTTTCCCTCCAGGTGGCACGAGTTGAAGATGCCACAGTCACGTTCCAATCCTGCCCAACCCTTAATATCTCAAATCTCCTACCTCAACCTAACGTTAATGATTCCCCATTTCACTCCTGCATTGAGGTCCTAGAGGACCTACTACCCCACCCCTCACATATACAGGAGAGCAAACTGTCCCAGGCCACTTATACCTGGTACACAGATGGCAGCTCCTTTTTATGTGAAGGGACCTGTAGAGCATATCTACAGGCCATAGCCATATTGTCAGATACTGAGGTGGTGGAGGCACAGGCACTCCCTGCCCATACCACTAATCAACAGGTTGAGTTAATAGCCCTTACCCATGCCTTCCAGTTAGCAAAGGAACAATCTTTAAATGTTTACACAGACTCCAAATATGCCTTTCATATACTCCTGTACCACACAGCTATCTGGAAGGAATGTGGGCTTCTTACAATGAAAGGAGGATCCATAACTAACTCAGGTTACATTATGGACCTGTTAAAAGCCTCCCATCTCCCCAAAGCTATAGGAATTATTCACTGTCGGTCTCATCAGACTGACAGTTCCATTATGCCCAAGGGAAATAACCAGGCTGACCAAGCAGCTAGAACAGCATCATTCCAGAGCCCAAACCTACCTCAGTCACCTCAGGGGTTCATACAATACAGCCCAAATTCTCGCAGACACCTCCTGACACCCAGTGAATTCTGTCCTACCTACATAAGCTCTTTCATTCTAATAGCAAAGCTCTGTTTCATTTTGTCAAGGCTCACCTCCAACTCACCCCTGAGGACTTAGAGTTCTTAAAAGCTATCACTACCTCTTGTAAAATCTGTCAAAAGTCAGATCCCAAGACCAAATATTGTAGCTTCCCTTTTCCCGCCCACCAGGCCAGGGGCTCCCTACCAGAAACTGACTGGCAGCTTGATTTTACTCATATGCCCACAGTCAGATGAGTTAATGATCTCCTGGTTTTGGTGAACACCATGTTTTGGGTGGATTAAAATGTTTCCCACCACTAACAAGAGGGCCCAGGCAGTTTCCAATGTTCTTCTCTGAGAAATTAGCTCTCGGTTTGGAATCCCAACCTCTCTTCAGTTGGATAATGGCCCAGAGTTTAACTCCCAGATCTCTCAAACTTTATCTAAGGCTCTTAATATTCCCTGGCATTTTCATATCCCATACCGTCCTTAGTCTTCAGGGAAGGTAGAATGAACTAACCATTCCTTAAAAATTGTTCTTGTTAAGATGTCACAGGAGCTTCACCTTGACTGGGTAAAACTTTTGCCTCTGGCCCTTCTTAGGCTTAGAGCTCTCCCCCAAATCCCCCTTTTTATCTCACCCTTTGAGCTCATATATGGGCAGCCAGTTGTAACCCCCGGCCTCTCACCTAAAACCTCTCCCTCTTCTGATCACCTCTTTACTCCACTGTTATCCCATCTTCGCTCCTTATTACAGGATTTTACCAACTACTCATTACCTCAATCATGTGCTAATTCATGCCCACCACCGATTAAAATAGGAGATCAGGTACTATTCTCCCCCCAGACCAATGCCCCTCACCCCTTTCCCCTAAATGGCAGGGCCCCTTTAAATCGATTCTTGTAACTCCCACAGCTGCCAAGCTTGAAGGACTCTCATTGGATCCACCTGTCTCACCTTAACCTTTTACTCTTCCAGCTCAAGATACTCCCTCATATACAGTAACTCAAAAAGAGCCCTGTTCCCTTAAGTTTCAAGATCAGCCATTTTTTCTCCAGTTACAGAAAAATAAAAGTTTCATCACCATACTCAACCCTCCTGTGCCAAAAAACTTCATATACTCTTCCTTCTAACTGCTTTACCAACTTCTCTATACCTCCAATGTCATACTTAAATTTCCAGTTAACCACTCAGCTATTATTACAGGGACCATCATCAAACACAGAGCTGGAGGTACAAAGATTGCCAAAAGCCCAGGTGGTAAGAAACAATAACGAGTTTGGGGACATTCACAGCCCCAGACTCCAAAAACTCACAAAACAGACTTTAACATAACAGGTTTATTCCTGGCTGCAGCAGTGTCTCCTGGATCCTAAAGTAATACCATGATGCTAAGGAGAACAAGTGCCTTAAGATTTGCTTCAGGGGCTGGAGAGATGGCTCAGTGGTTAAGAGCATTGCCTGCTCTTCCAAAGGTCCTGAGTTCAATTCCCGGCAACCACATGGTGGCTCACAACCATCTGTAATGAGGTCTGGTGCCCTCTTCTGGCCTGCAGACATACACACAGACAGAATATTGTATACATAATAAATAAATAAATATAAAAAAAATTTGCTTCAGGTAAAACGTTGAGGGGTCTAATATTTCTCTCTTCTTTTCCTCTCTCCTCCCCACTGTCTTCTATTCCAACACTATACCATCATTATTATAAGCTTTTAATATGTCTAAAATTTATTTCTTTTCAAATATTTTTTCATAAGCTCCTCGGAGCCGATTGGACCTATCTACATGAACTAGACTCGCCCAGAATAAGTATCATTTAATGTTTCCCTTATCATTTCTAGTCTCGGGAACCCCTGGAAGTTCCCTCCTCCACCCCTCAAAAAAAAAAACCCCTCTATCTTCCATTTTGGGACTCTCCTCCCTTAATCACCAGGATCTAAAATGTTTTCCAGACATAATTTTCTGCCTTTCCAGCATCTTGCGAGGTCCAAGCTGCCAGCCAGCCAGTTCCACAGACCCCAGAAAAAAAAAACATAAAAGTAATCAACAACCCCAGGATGTGATCAAGCATCTCAACTCTGCGATGCCCACAGAATCAGCAAAAAGCAGTTTTGAGGGGCTGGAGAGATGGCTCAGCAGTTAAGAGCATTGCCTGCTCTTCCAAAGGTTCTGAGTTCAATTTCCAGCAACCACGTGGTGGCTCACAACCATCAGTAATGGGGTCTGGTGCCCTCATCTGGCCTGCAGGCATACAAGCAGACAGAATACTGTATACATAATAAATAAATAAGTAAATAAATAAATATTAAAAAAAGAGCAGTCTTGAGAGACCTGATGACGCCCATAAAATCAGCAGGAAGCAGTCATGAGAGACCTTACAGCACCCTATTCCCACCCATTAAAGACCCCCAAACGCCCCAAATTTTTAAAATCAACAAAAGCGTGGCATGTTACGATTCAGCCACAACATGGCTGACACTTCTTAGTTCCAGGGCTACACATGTGCACACAAGCCCTCGGACATGACTCACATGCAGCATGGTTGCATCACTTACATATGCCGCAGCTGTGTGAGCCCTTGCGTGCATGCGTGAGGTCCGTCATCTGTGTATAACGTAACCACGTCATCCCCCTGTGCACTTGCACTGGGCAGGCCTTAAAAGCTGGACGCGCTATCTTCAGGCCCGCCCTCCCACCTCACCAGGCCTGTACACACACACCCATAAACTCCTAAACGGGTTTGTTGCGTGTTCCGTGTTTTCTTCTCACTCACACCAGGTAATTTCAATTCTCTCTTTGAATATGTTTTTCCATCAGTTTTGTCAAATTTACTGGTAAAACTAACAAAAGCCTTCACTGTTTGCTATTGTGTATGCACACGTTAATCTTCTTACTGTAACCACACACCTAGCAGGAAGCACCTTTAAAACATGCTTGTTTTGGCTTGTGGTTGTGGGTGCATTCCAAAATGGGGGTAACACATGGCAGCAGAGGCAGCTCTTAGCTGTGGAGGCAGGAGCCGGAGGTTGTTTGGTTATATCTGAATGAATCAGGAAGCAGAGTTATATGCCACAGGGCCAGTCGCTACAGTGATATTCTCCCTCCAGGTAGTCTCTGCTTCCTAAAAGGCTCCACAGCTTCCCAGTGTCTTCAGGAGACTGACTCAAAATACAGGAGCCTGTTGGGGGGACATTGTATAATCTAAACAGGTGGAATATTTTAAACATTTCTGTTTCCTCTTAGGGGATAGTATCTATCTCCTTGAAAATTTCCCATCTGTTTTTTTTATATCATTTTACCCAAATTCTTTAGCTTATTAATCAGAGGTTTTTGTTTGTTTTGCTTCTTTGGAGACAGAGTTTCACTATGTAGTCCTGACTGGCTTAGAACTGGCTATGTAAACCTCTCTCTCTCTCTCTCTCTCTCTCTCTCTCTCTCTCTCTCTCTCTCTCTCTCTCTCTCTCTCTCTTCTCTTTACCTGACTCTCTCCCCTTCTCCCCTCTCCCCTTCTTCTCCTTCTCTCTCTCTTCTGTCTCCACTTCTCCTCCCTTACTCTTATGCTGTTCGCAATGCCCACTAATTAAACTCTATCCCCAAGCTCTCTCTGCATGACTTATCTGTCTGTCTTCCTAGCAGGCCTGAGGTCACCCACTGAGGCCTTGAGTCACCTGCTGCTGCCCCTCATGGGACCGGCCTCAGATCACCCTGCATCATGAATGATAATAAAGCTCACACCAAGGACTTTGATGCTCATGATCAACAGGAAGTGCTCTACTGATTAATGCTTCCCCTTTTCCCAACCTCTGGCTGTTTGTTAATAATAAACAAAAAGGGGGAGGAATATAGGGTGAAAGGTCAGAGCCCTCTTCTGTGCTTGAAAACCTACTAAAACTCACCAGTCCCTGAGTTTGAAATCCCACCCGTCCCTGGGGTTGACTTGAAACCTCACCAATCCTCTAGAAAGTTCTACCCTGGAAAATTCCTCTCCCAAGGAACCCTATTTTAGCCCGTCTCCTGCTTAGTTCCTTGATGTTTCTCACCCAAAGAGAGGCAACCACCGTCTTGTGTCTCTCCCAATAAATCTCTTGTGTGGTGTTTGTTGTGCAGTGTGACTGTGGTACTCCTTGGCTCCCTACTGCAAGGTTACTTTGCCTTCAGACCCGTAACGCACCAATAACGAATGCTTCTCCAGCGAGTGGCTGAGGAAAGCAGCTCTATGTGCAATCAAACTCTGTGGGTATAATCCGGCTCTTGCTTCTTTGGGGAGTGGGGTGGTGATCCCATAACTCATGTCTCTGTTTTCACAGCTTTTACACGTGAGACTGACAGGATGGCTGAGTATAAAATTTTCTTATTATTTGGGACTGCTAAGTTTTGAAACCCCAGTTCATGGGAATCTATTGCCACCGATGTAATAAACCAATCAAGTCAAATTAATAAATCCAAATTTAACGAACAGAGCAAAGTACTCCTGGGTGACCCTCAGGAGGGCAGGAGAGGTATCACATGGCAAATACGGCTGCCATGTCTTAAGCAGCCTATAGGCGTGGTCTTGAGCAGCTCCAATGACTGACTTTTAGTGGGCTTCTCAGGGGCAGAGTTTGGAGAGGGTAGCTACTAGGGAGGGGCTTCAGCCTGGCACACTGAGAAGTTTGGAATGGGAGGAGTTAAGACCTGAATGTGGAATGGGACCCCAACATGGAGATTTCAAACAGAAACACTAAGTGGTGTTTCCTCCAACCCTTTTAAAAGTAAAAAACAAAATAAAAAAGAGTGCAAAAAGTTCCACGACTAAGCGAGTTAAAAAGATTCTGAAGAACATCCATTTAGGACTGTCTTTTGTTTACATTTATTTATCAATTATTTCTTGGGAAGAGGATAATGCAGGCTCTTCAATATTTTGTTCTTAGGTTTTGGTTTATCAAGTCATCTTGTCAGATAAAAGTAAAATTCTTTAAAAAAAGCTTATACATTACATTTAATTATTTACTATATGCATGTGCACAAGTATATAACACATTCGTGCTTTTGGAGGTCAGAGGAGAGCTTGCAGGAATTGGTCTCCTCCACCAACTGAGATCTGGCATGGTTGTCAGGCTTGACAGCAAGCGACTTCACCTGCTGCACCCTCTTGCTGGCCTCACATGGAGGTAATATTCTTACATGACAAGCAGTCAAAGAGGTGGGAATTCCTTAGGGCTCCACACTCTGCCAGCCATGCAGTGTAGCTGTTATTTAATAATCCAGCACCAGGAAGAGATTGGAAATGAAGAGAAATGCATTTCAGAAAGCTATTTAAAAAGGCAGAAGTGACAGATTTATTTAGAGAGGAACCCAGAATGATGTCTGAGACTCTGAGAGGAAGAGTGGCTGTAGAACCCAGCCATGACAAGCTCACCAGAGGCCGGAGGCAATACCTGGTTCCCATAAAGACAAACTGAGACTGCCCAGGCACCAGCCAGTAACAGACCATCCAGAGGAAATTCCTAATGTTCCAACCATTGTAGATAGGAGCACCTGCCAGCACACACCCTGATAATGTAACTTCTGGTTTTTACCTTTACATAATGCCCTCTAGAAGGGCAGGGTACCTCCTCTTGGAACTCTGCACTGATGAGGTCCCTGACAGCTAGTATCATGCACACAATAAACCTTGCTTTTGCATTTCGGTGAGTCAGTCTCTCTGGTGGCCTTTCGGGGTCCCCACGGACTGGGCATAACAGTGGCTATCACTGGATGAGGCAATTCCAGCGAACACTTTGGGGAGGACAAGGTTGAAAGAGTTCGGTTTCTGGCGGGCAGAATTTTAGGGACCTGGACGCCATCCAAATGGTAACGGTTCCTTGGCTAAACAGTTCTGGAGCTCGGGGAGAGCCATTTAAACTGAAAACTCAGATCTGAGTCATTTACATTTAGGTGGTTATTAAATTCATGCAGGTTAATTCGCTCAAGGAGAGTGGATGCAAAGAGAAGTTAGAAGGACGTGGGAATCAATATGACAGTTAAACCTGGAACTTCTGCTTTGCATCGGGCAACCTCAAATGTGGTGAGTGGTCCCAAGTCCATAATGCTGTCTGATTCCAGTTAGAAGTGAGTAGATAGCCTCTCCGAATAAAAGTCTGCAAGATGGCTCGACAGGTAGAAGCATTTGCTGCGTAAGCCTAATGACCCAAACTCCATCCCCAGAATCCACATACCATAAGCACTCATACAATAAAGTTTTTTTTTAAAAAATTAAAACCATCTGACAATGTCCTTTATTTATGGCTAGAAACCAAATATGAGTGAGTACATCCCATGTTCCTCTTTTTGGGTCTGGCTTACCTCACTCAGGATAGTGTTTTCCATTTCCGTCCATTTGCATGCAAAATTCAAGAAGTCCTTGTTTTTTACTGCTGAGTAGTACTCTAATATGTATGTATTCCATACTTTCTTCATCCATTTTTCCATTGAAGGGCATCTAGGACAAAGCCTGGGATAAAACCGGACTAGCTGAACATAGCAGACAATGAGGACTACTGAGATCTCAAGAACAATGGCACTGGGTTTTGATCCTACTGCACGTACTGTCTTTGTGGGAGCCTAGGCAGTTTGGATGCTCACCTTACTAGACCTGGATGGAGGTGGGTGGTCCTTGGATTTCCCACAGGGCAGGGAACCCTGATTGCTCTTTGGGCTGACGAGGGAGGGGGAGTTGATTGGGGGAGGGGGAGGGAAATGGGAGGCGGTGGCGGGGAAGAGACAGAAATCTTTAATAAATAAATAAATTAATTAATTAAAAACCCATCTGACAAGTACTTAATAGATTAGCACCAACCGATTTCAGAGTGTGCCATCACAACACAAATTGTTAGACTGACCAAGGCAGACTTGCAGGCACACCCTCCCAGTTTCAAAGCAGAGGAACCTTTCAGCCCGAGGTTGGAAGACCACAGCAGCCTGTGGAGGAGGAAAATCCCTCTGCCAAGCTGATTGTTGAAAACAGTGGTGAGTTTCTGGCCCTGACCCGAATTATTTGGATATTTAGCAATTAGCTGTAGCAAAGAGAAGGAAAGCTTGAAAGGGTTGAGAGATGTCTGTGGGCAGATCCACAGGTGCTGCTGGACTGGAGAAATGAGAGAGGCAAAAGCTAGTTTTTACAAAGCAAATCAACCCTTTAGAAGGAGGAAAGAAAGCCAAGCCTGAGAAAGAGCTTCACAAGGAGGTCAAGGAGACCGAAAAATTCTGTTTCTATTGGCTTGGGCACATTGTTCTGGCTTCCCAAAGAACTGCCTCCTACTCCAGGAAGATGACAGTCACCCGGATCTGTAGTGCTGTTTTGCAAACTACTCCTAGCAGGCAGCCAGGGGATTCCTATCTTGTTCAGGTCTGTTGAGACTGGAGAAAGACAAGGGTGGGACCTGGTAGCCTGCCCTCCCCACTTCCATCCCTAAGATCCTGATGTTCTCTTCCTGGAAGTAATACTAACTTCACTAGCGGATTTAGTTTGGAGTCCTTTAGCTGAACTGTGACAGCGCACCGTGTGGTTCCTTGACAATGCCTGTTAGAACGGAGGGCCAAGTCTGGATGAAATGCAGTCTGAAATGTGAAGAAGTCAGAACCTGGCCTCTGGTCACTATATTCAGGTCAGCAGTTCCCGTCACCTGGGAAAGAGGAGTTTTAAGCTTGAGTAGCCTCGCAGCTGCATTTTTCCGTCTCTAGATGTCGCTCTTGGAATCAAAATATCAATGCCTGGATCCAGGAAGCTTTCCTTACTCCAAGACAAGGCCCTGGAAGCTCACCCCCTGGAAAGAGAAAATCCTAAACGCAAATGATTGTTTTTTTCTTCCTAAGTCGGATATTTGACAAGAAAAGTTAGCGAGGGGAAATCCTGCACAGTACTTAGCTGTGACTCTGGGAATCTGTCTGTCTCATCTGCCCGAGTTTGACCGGGAGCTACCTCCAACGTGAGAGGAAAGATCTTTGGGCCCAAGAGTATTCAAAGAGTTAGGCTTCTCAGAGAACATCTGTAAACAGCCAGTGTGTGAATGTTATGCCCAGATCCGTGAAGTCCCCCCAATACCAACAAGGAGACCTAGTCTCATATGTAAAAGCAAAGAGCCTTTATTTTATATAAGTTTGCAAACTTGGTCTCTCCGCATGTCCAATGTATTGGGATAATCAGAGAGCCCCGAGCTCAGTTAGAATTGGGTTTTTATAGTAGTAAAAGGGGGGTGGTGAGGGATTTCTAAGGTTGAGGTCCTCTGCTTGGCTGACTTTTGTCTAGGGGTGTCCTGGTGAGTGTGTGCTAGAAAGTGATCCTATCTACAATGGTTGGAACGTTATGCATTTCCTTTGGATGGTCTGTTCTGGGATGGTACTCGGGTAATCTCAGTTTGTGGTCCTTCCTGCAACCAGGTATTGCTTCAGGGTCAACTATGGAGACTCAGGCCTCCATTAAACTTATTGTGGCTGAGCCCTACACTGGCAGATGATAACGGTTGGAAGTAAAGAACTTCCTTTGGGTGCTCTGCTTCTATTAAGCTTATCATGGTTGGCTGAGTCCTACACTTCCCCCTTCACAAGCACCGATGACAAGACCCAGTTATGCTTGCCCATGGTTTTAAGGAGATGATATTATTGGGACATAAGAACTATTTTAGTTAATAAATTCATTAATTGACAACTCTGGGCCTATTTTTCTGGTATATCAACGGGCACTATAGGTAGTTATTTGTCCCCCATGCCAGGGAGTTCCCCCTTGTTCCAGCCTTTCAACCTATTCTGGGCAGGGAGCATGGGACGACGTGTTCCATTCTGCAACTACTTCAAACTGACATTGGACCATCACACAAAACCTTGTCCCGTGTTAAGGACTGTCCCATGGATGCAGGGAGTGAGCCCCAAAGTGCAAGCCCACCGTCCAGCAGATGCCGAATAGAGGGAGTCATTTTTTTTGTTGTTGTTTTTTCGAGACAGGGTTTCTCTGTGGCTTTGGAGCCTGTCCCGGAACTAGCTCTGTAGACCAGGCTGGTCTCGAACTCACAGAGATCCGCCTGCCTCTGCCTCCCGAGTGCTGGGATTAAAGGCGTGTGTCACCATCCCCCGGCTGAGGGTATCATTTTGTATACTGATGGTCTGGTTACATAAACCTGTGGGGGCTCGCCTTCCAGGGGGCACTACACAGGTCCCCGTACCTGTCAATGGATGTAGTGAAATTTTTCCTTGTTTTCCCCAAGGGCAGGATTTTGAGGAGACTGAGGTGCAATACCAGCTATTGCAACTCTGACTTAGAAATGGGGTTGTGTATTCAGGCAAAGTCAGCATTCTTTCGTCAAATCCAGTTTCGAGGCATTTATCACCTAGAAGGTTTTAGAAATCAAGTCCCATAAAGGGTGTTGACTATATAAGGAATATTGGCCCTGAGGGGTGGTTCCCAAGTGGACTACTGGTGTCTGGTTCCCTCCTGGGGTGTGGTGACTAGAGCCTCCTGAGATCCCAAGACTGGATTATGTCCTATTGCCACTGGGTGGTTTGTCTGAGCCTCTAATTTAACAGTGAAGAGGGCCCCTGGGATTGGCCCAAGATAAGGCCCAGGGCCATCATAGATTTGAATACCCCAGGTTTGTCAGGAGTCCATTCTTCAGTCAGAGTCTGTTCTCCTTGATCCGTAAATTCTATCTCCCACAGGACCCACAACCCATATCATATTTACCCCACTGGACAATGATCAGATCATCTCTTACCAATGGTGACCACCAGATAGGTCCAGAACCCACACATTTCTGAGATGCACAGAAGTAAGACTCGGCTCCCCCACATTGCCGGCTCCAGGGCTTCTCAGTCTTGTGTCCTGGGAAGACATCAAAACTGCACTCTCTCTCAGCTGGCACCTGTCTTGGTTGGCCAGAAATAAACCCTGCACCTCAAATTCTAGAGAAGGGTACCAGGCCCCAGGAGGAGCCGCGGCTGATTCTTGCTTGAGGATTTCTCCAGAGGTGTCGAGGACAGGCCAAGTGTGATCTGCAGGTTGGTGTGGATTAGCAGGAAATGTAGGATGGCAAAGGAGGAACAGTGCCAGCGAGTATAGGACCTTCATGGAGGGTGACGGCTAAGTTTAAATTTAAGCAGGTTATCTTGATATTCAACTCCCCCTGAGGGGCCTTTTTTTCTGGAATGAGTCTGTGGGGTCCTCTATCTCTGGATCTGCCAACCTGGTGTGGGTGTAATGAATCCATCTATTTTTAAGGCCGTTGGAGTTGTCAGGATCATGGTATATGGTCCTTTCCAGTGCAGCTCTTTACAAAGACTCAATCTCCTGGCTGAAACTTGTGTGGTGTGGGTGGTGGAACTGTCTCATAAGTGGCCCTCACGTAGACCATATGCCCTTGTGCACAAGAGCCACAGCCTCGAGGAAAACAAGCCAGGTTAGCATCATCAAACTCAGCAATAAGCTCACATTTTAAGTTGAGCAAAATAGGAGGGGGTCTCCCAAACATGATTTCAGAGGGGGCTAATCCCAAGGTATAGGGTGAATTTCGAACCCTATAAAGGGTGAAGGGGAGGAGAGTCACCCAGTCACCGCCAATTTCCAATGTTAATTTGGTAAGGGTCTCTTTTAGGGTCCTGTTCTTGCTCTCAACCTGACCTAAACTCTGGGGTCTCTAAGCACAGTGTAATTTCCAACTTGCCCCCAGTGCCCTTACCAGGAGCTGCATTACCTGAGAGATAAAGGCTGGTTCATTGTCTGAGCTTAAGAGGACAGAAATACCATACGTCGAAATGATGTCTTCAAGTAGCTTTTTGATGACTGTCTGGGCAGTTTCATGTCTGGTTGGAAAAGGATCTATAAATACTAGAAGATATTTGTAACCATATTTGCCAGGTTTTTACCTCAGTGAAGTCTATCTCCCAGTGGGAACCAGATTTGGTGCCCCTAAGTCTGGTTCCAGGATTTTTAGGTTGATTGTCTTCATTGGTGAGTTGGCAGGCCTGACATTTTTTCATCTATCTTTTGTAACTTGTGCCTGATTAATAAAAGCCATAACCATGACTAACCTATTCTTCTTGGCCTCAGGATCTAAAGGGCCTCTATAATCCATTCTAAGAAGGCCGATGGAACTGACTTTTGCCAAATTGGTGAGCCAATGAGCAGCTTCACGGAGACCTCTCGTCAGAGCCTGGCAATAGACCAGAAGCCTCTCCTTACCTTCTGCCAAGTTGAAATTCCAGTTAGGATGGGTCAGGGGGAAGGCTTGGTCTATTAGGGCAGGATTGACAGTTGGGTTCCCCTCAGGTCCTGGCCCTAAATTTTGGGCCTCTGTTAGAATTCTCTCTCTCTTTCTTCCATGGTAAACATCACCTGTAACAACTGATTGCAATCTTCCCAGGTGGGCTGATGGGTAAATATAACAGAATCTAAAAGGTTAATAAGGGCCCTTGGGTTGTCTGAGAAACTAGGGTTCTGGTTTTTCCACTTATAGAGATCACTGGAGAAAAACTTGGGGTAAAGTTATAAGTTAACAACTCAGGGATACCACTAACATCAAATTCAAAGAAATTTTGTATAACTTACCCACATTCAACATCATAAATAAGTCACAGACAGATGACAAAGAAACAAGTACTCGTGTGTCTCAGACTTCAAAACACTGCAGGGTTAAGTGAAGACCCTTTCTGAAGATTCCCAGTTACCAGTGCTAGTGATGCCAAGATCTCAGCAGACAATTGGTCAAAGCTAGTGACATCACCCATCACCACACCTGGCGCTGGTCAGCAGCTCCTTAGTAGCTACTATGTTTGAATACAGGCCAACAGTAACAAACAACAACAACAACAACAACAATAAGCTCTGAAAACTGAAACTTCCTGTAATTTGCAAGAAATGTTAACGTGAATTAAAACAATTAATGTTCTTTATTTGATTTATGGCATGTGACTGATTTTCTACCTTGCTGAAGAACAGAAAGAGTAGTCTGCTTTGTTATCACCCAGACTTGCTAGGACTATGAAATCAAGTATGGTTTATGTCCTATATTTTCTTTATAAAATCTTCAAAATTCCAAATTCCAAAAGAGTTAACTGTAAGAGTTTTAGAAAGGTGATCGTGGAGTCATACTTTTTATCCTATTAGTTACACAGAATAATTGTTCCAGATAAACGTAAACCATTATTTCTAACTAGAGAAAACAAAACATACAAGCAGAGATGAAGGATCATCACTCTGGCGGTTAGTTAATTCGTCAGCCTGGGACAAATGCTTGTGACGGGAAGTAATATGTTGTTGGGCAACCTGGACTTTCTAGGGAGCATATAAACCTGCCAGTCAGGGAAGCAATATATTCAGGAGAGTGGTAGCTCTATGTTTGTTAGGCACTGGGGACAGAAATGGAAACTGAGTTAATATTTCGTGACTTTTAAGAGGAAGGCAAGGGTAGGAAAAGCAAGCATTCAGTCACTGTGACCCAGCCTGCAGCTTATTAGTAGAAAGTAATATTTCAAGATTTGGAACAAAAATCTAGGTCTTGCAGCTTCCCACACAGCCTCTTAGTGAGCAGACCACAGGTTACTATATATGAAAAAGAAGTAGTAGTTAGAAGAAAAAAAATATGTGAAGAAAATTGAGTAGGATTGCAGTTCTGTCAGAAATGGTTTACTCTTTATAGAGAATACTAGAGCTAACACTCAAGAGAGATGTTCCAAGATGTAGAAAGGAATCCAAGAAAATCAAGAAGGAAGATGCTGACAGAGTGGTCCTTCTCACGGCTGTATCACAACATGGAAAGACATCTGGGGATTAGTTTTACAGTTTGAGCATACATGTACCATGTGAAGACCGTTTTATGAGAAAGTTTTTAGCTCTACTGGTCCCAAGGTCCTGGGGAACAGGGCATACATAAATAGATAACAAATATTATTTAAAAATATCTGGAAAATTTTAGTATGTTTCTTATGTAACAACATTGCTATGATCTGTAAAAATTCACCACAGAGTTTACTAGCTTAGAGTCTTTCATCACCATTTAGTGCTGGAAATCCGTCTGCCCTTTAGAGATTCTTGTTAATTCTGTATTCTAGATGAGTGTTTGTTCCATGATGCCCATTGAAACAGGCAGAGAAAGAAGTGGAACCATTGCAGGCTTGCTTGCTAAACAGACCAGAGTAAGACTTGGGTAAGGTTTCCATTTTCCTACCTAGAATGTGTTTGCCCTACCACCTCCCCAGAGGCCACAGGTTTCCAGGACAAGCTGTAGAATGGGCCCTTGACCTATTTTCTCATGCTGCTGGTCTCTATTGGAGAAGGCCTCTTGTTCTTCCTGGCCAGCTAGCTTAGACCTGAAATAATCACAGAGAAAATGTATTAATTAAATCACTGCTTGGTCCATTGGCTTGAGTTTCTTATTGGCTAACTCTTACATCTTAATTTATCCCATTTCTAGCAATCTGTGCATCACCACATGGTTGTGGTTTACCAGCTAAAGTTCCAGCACATCTATTACCAGGGTGGCTCCATGGTGTCTCCCCAACTCCACCTTCCTCCTCCCATGCTATAAGCCAAGCCAGTTCTTTATTCATTAACCAATAAAAGCAACACACAGACAGAAGGACCTTCCACACCAAGGCTCTTAGCTGACACTACTTCAAACATCTTGCTAATGTCATTACTTTCTGCTTCCAGCTGTTCTGTCACTCTTTCTTGACTGTCTAGACCCTGAGGTCTGTCCACCTTCGTTTTGTATTTTGCTCTCTGGCAATGGGACATCTTACATTCCTCTAACAACCTCGATTCTTTTTTTTTTTCGAGACAGGGTTTCTCCGTAGCTTTTTTGGTTCCTGTCCTGGCACTAGCTCTTGTAGTCCAGGCTGGCCTCGAACTCACAGAGATCCGCCTGCCTCTGCCTCCTGAGTGCTGGAATTAAAGGCCTGTGCCACTACCGCCCGGCTACAACCTTGGTTCTTATCCAGGGTCATTTCTGCATAGATTGAGTATACCTCTGCCCCCTAGTCATCATTCTGAGAGATACTGCATTTTAGGTTTTTCTCTGATTAGCATTCTGTGCTGTTCTCACCTGCCCAGTATCTCCTGACTTACTTATATACCCAGAGACCAGAGAGTGACATAGAATTCATTTTAAAATCTGTATAATACATATTAGACAACTCAGTGAGTTTTTGACAAATTGAAAATCTTATCAGCCAAATCAGATCTCACATTGTTCCCAGTTATAGGTATTGAAAATGCTTTAATGATTGAGGGCTGTGAATTTTTATTTTTTAACAAAATGAAGTAGGATGTGATAGAGTGAAAAATATTACCATGTAGCATAAAACAGACTATTTTATGAAACTCGTGACAAACGTCGAGAGTCGTAGGATGGAACTATTTTTAATAATGCAGATCATAAAAGAAACTTTTGAGGGCTGCGACAGTTAATTTTGATTGTAAACTTGATGGGATCAGTCTTCAGCTAAGAGGTGCATCTCTAGGTGGTTTTCCAAGGGTTTGCAGAAAGGATGAACAGAATGGAGAAAAATCCCTTGAGAAATAAACACTTCCAAATGTGTGGTATATAGAGATAGGGAGAGTCCCAAGGAAACATTTATTGTTTTTTGATGGTGAACGATCTATCTCTGTTGTTGCTGCTCCCCTTTGCAGACATCAGACTCCAGTTTCTTCAGCTTTCTTGTGTGAACCAAACACTAGCAGCCTCTCTGGCCTCTCCCAAGTCTTCTGTCTTAGGCTGGCGTGGCTTAGACATCTGGCCTTTTGGACTAAGCAGCTCCTAAGGTTTCAGATCTTCTAGAGTGTAGGTAGATATTGTTAAGCTACCTAGTCTCTGTCACATCAGTCAATCTAATACCACCCTTTGATAAAAGTGTGTTTACACACTCTCTATCAATTTCATTTCTCTGGAACCCTCACTAATATAGAGGCCATGAATTAGATTGCAGCATTGATTACACATTAAGTATATATCACGCTGTATATCTAATGTCTTACCTACTTTATTCCTGGTAATAGAACCACTTATGAGCATAGTTCATTGGACCATGATCATCATCTGAGGAAGCTACCAGTCTGTCCAGTCAGAGTTCTTCTTCAGATTTTATGTGCATTGAGTACGAGAGGAATAGGACCAACCCCTTCCTTTCACCAGAGTGACTTACATGATAACACATGAGTTTTAGGGTAAATTTAAGGCTACTCATGGATATATTGGAGAGATCTTCGCAAGAAGGGTGATAACCCATGTCCTAAATATTATCCTTCTCCTCTTCCTCCTCCTCCTCCTTCTCCTCCTCCTTCTCCTCCTCCTTCTCCTCCTCCTTCTCTCTCTGTCTCTCTCTCTGTCTCTTTCTCTGTCTCTCTCTCTGTCTCTCTCTCTGTCTCTCTCTCTGTCTCTGTCTCTCTCTCTCTCTCTCTCTCTCTCTCTCTCTCTCTCTCTCTTATATATAGTTATATATATTTCTAACTTTCCATGGTTTACTTTGGGTCCTTTCCCCTTTGCAACCAAAGAACATGGGCGAAGGAGTTGAAAAATCTAGATTTAGGCCTAACTGCCACACAATGGACAAATGATCCATGAAAAGCCTCTGTGACCCTCAGTTTATTTCTTGTCTGAAACAAAGGAAGGGGCTCAGGTTGGTAGTCCACTGTCCTCATTCTCAGAGTTACCTGTTAAACCAAAATGAAGGTGGGAAGAACAGAGATGCTAGACCCCCATACTGGCCTTTTCTGAATCAATGGTTATGTGGGTGTAGAAAGCAGGTTCCTGGAGTAGTTTTTTATTTTAAACATGTGGGCTTTTTTCTCACATGTATGTCTCTGTACCGTGTGTGTGCCTTTTGCTCTTAGAGACCAGAAGAAGGTTACGGCTCTCCTAAAACAGGAGTTGCATATGGTTGTCAACCGCCATGTAGGTGCTTGGAATGGAACCCAGAATTGAACCCACTGGAAGAGAATCCAGTGCTGTTAACCACTGAGTCATCTTATGGTCCCCAGGCACTTGTAATTTTAAAAATGATTTTAGGTGATTCTGACCAATAGCCAAGCTGGGCAAGTCTGAGCTGTATCATTTCTGTAGAGTTTTTATATCTAATAATGCTCAGTACTGTGTTCCTAGAGACCACAGAGTTGGTTGAGTTCTTAGCAACTGATAAAATGAACACATGTAGAACATGAACTCTTTTTATTGACTGGCTTCAGTGGTGAAATAGAGATGGGGATGATGACTGATAAGGATATGTGCTATTACTACCAAATTAGGCTTCTAGAAAAGGAACATTAATGAATGAATTAAAATTTCTCAGTGTAGGTAGCCACCGGTAGGATGGTCTGCACAAAAACAAACTTTTATTCAAGTAGTACGGTTGTTTAAAGAGAATAGTGCAGATGCAAAGGGGGAAGTGCAGGGAACTTGCATGGCTACATTTGCAAAGATTTATAGCAGCCAGATGTGTCACATTTCCTGTGCCAGAGCATAAATGCAAATTAGAAATACAAGACAAGAGATAATACAAAACATGGTGATCTTTCTTAAGTAATTTTCTCCTGCCCAAAACGTTCATTGTGTGTGAACGATCACATATTTCTGTCGTTAATTTAAGAAAACTTACAGAGATGTTTCATTACCCCTGCGGATCTGTGTCTGTCTCCCTCTTTATATGCTTCAGTATTCTTTACTCGTGTGTTCATTGTTTTCACAAAAACAGTAACATGGCAGGCAGACTTGAAACCCTTTGTCTGGAAGATGGTTTCTGAATATATTGCCATTCTGCTTCTACTGCTCCCCTGGTGGAAACTGCAGCGGTTCCAGGGTAGCCATAGAGACAAACACTGCCCTCAAGTGTTTGTCTGCACTCATCTCTTCTGGGTACTGGGGCTCTGAGGCAGTGGCCACAGAGGCAAGAAAGATGTGTAGTCTCTGTTTGTGAACAGTTAGGAAAGACCTTTGTGGAGAAGAGGCAGGAACATGGGGACAGTCAAGCAGGCAGTCTAGACGGGGGCGGGGACTGAGGGACGCTTTTACACCCAAGGAAATAACTATTTTTGTATTTTTGAAATATTACTGTAACTTGTCAGCCTTCACTATTCTTTTTTTTTTTTTTTTTTTTTTTTTTTTTTTTTTTTTTTTTTTTTTTTTTTTAGATTCCCAGGAAACTAGGGTGAGTAATTACAGGCAATGACTGTCATTGTCAAGATAGCTCCATAATTAGAGAAATACAAAATATGTCTCACTTGGAGGCACCTCGCTGTCAATTACGAAAGGTTAATAAAGTCAGAACAGTCAGACGGTGGGGACATTGACCACGGTAGGTGTTCTGTCCTTAAAACAGGGGCTCTTTGCTTCAGCAACCCCAGCAGGAGAAATGGGTCCTGAATTCTGCAGTGAAGCTGATGGGATAGTTTTCTCTTTAGACCCTCTCTACAGTTGGGATCCATTTTCACTTGTGTAAATGTTACAGAACGGCTTAAACAAGGCAACTTACTGTCTTAGCTGCTCCCGACGCTGCAATGAAACACTCTAACGAAGCAACTCCAGGCAGAATGGGTTTGTCATGACTCCCAGTTCTAGGTAAATTCCACCATGGAGCGGAAATCTGTCTGCCAAACTCTGCAAGGAGGTTAGGGAGCTGGGGGCATTGCATCTACGGCTACAAAGCGGAGAGCAATGAATGCTGGAACTGTTTTCTCTTTTTTGTGCAACCTAGAAACCACATCCAAAAGGTGTTACCCACTATTTGGGTGGGTCTCTCACCTCAACTAACTTACTGAAGATTATTTCTTACCGTCACGGCTGCAGACTGATGTAATCTAGGGTGTACCCAGCACTTCGTTGCCTAGGTAATCCTCGACACTGTCTAGTGGATAATTAATACTAACAATCACATTGTCTAAATAGCTTTAATAAGCTGGATGTTAAAAAAAATCCGTTCCATGGTTTGAAAAATAAACCAGGGACCTTTGTCCAATAAAGTAAATCTGTGCGAACCAAAGTGCTGTGTGGAGTTACATAGTTGTTTATTTCACAAACAGGAGAAGCGGTTGAATACAGCTGCCTTCAGGTACTGGGTTCAAATTTACTGATGCACAAACAGACCTTCTGAATGCTAGTAAATGACACAGTCAGAGTTATGGGTTACATAGTCCATGTGTAGTTTGTTTTATTTCAAAACCTAGCAAAATATCTCTCCCCCAAATATCTCTCTCTCTCCCCCCCCCTCTCTGAGACAGGGTTTTGTTATGTAGCCTTGACTGTCCTGAAGCTCACTCTGTAGTCTAGGCTGACCTCGAACTCACAGAGAACTGCCTGCCCCTGTCTCTCAAGTGCTGGGATTAAAGGTGTGCACCACCATTGCCTGGCCACTTCTTTTCTTTTTTAATTATACAAACTAGCATATCTTTAGCTTTGGGCTCCAGAGACGGCTCAGAGTTTAAGAGCCCTGGCTGCTCTTCCAGAGGTCCTGAGTTCAACTCCCAGCAACCACTTGGTGGCTCACAACCAACTCTAAAGAGGATCTTGTGCTGTCTTCTTACATGTAGGTGTACATTTTAAAAGATAGCTTATCTTTAGCTTTTAATATACTCATATGCTCCTCCACCCTCCCTCCCCACTGCCCTCCTCCACCCTCCCTCTCCACTGCCCTCCTCCCCCTCCCTCTCCACTGCCCTTTTCCACCCTCCCTCCCCACTGCCCTCCTCCACCCTCCCTCTCCACTGCCCTCCCCGCTCTCCCTCCCCACTGCTCTCCCCCACCCTCCCTCCCTCCCCACTGCTCTCCCCCACTCTTCCTCCCTCCCCACTGCCCTCCTCCATTCTCCCCCCTCCCCTGCCCTCCTCCCTCCCCACTGCCCTCCTCTACCCTCCCTCCCCACTGCTCTCCTTTACTGTGTATTGTATATTTAGGATATGAAGTCTCTATTAGTAAAGTGTGAGAACTCTGTGAAAATTATACTAAAATAAATTCTAGCTCAAGGTAGCTTTATTCATCAGCTATAAATAGATGTGATATTTAAGCACTAACAATCATTTGTAGTTTGCACATAAGAATAATTTTAGAAGTTATGTTTTAAAAGGAAACCAAATTGTCAAGATTTCAGTAGATGAAAGGCGTCTGCCCACGGGCGCGACTTTTCCCTTCCTCTTTAATACACAGTGTGACAGTGTCCACGTCCATTCTGTACTTTGTCAATGGTGACAACACTCGGCTTCAGCAGGGGATCGCGCTACCTGCCAGGAGGTCCCTGCAGGGCTAAATGGATTTTTACTAAAGGTCAGTTTATAATTGCTGTTGTGATTTTTCAAAAAGTAGCTAGCATTTACATTGCTGTGGCCTAGTAAGCTGATAAAGTTTAGCATCTCTGGTTCAAACAGAAATGTTAATTATTTGTAAAAAAAAAAAAAGAAAGTGAAAATGGCCTGCTTCGTAATTACAAACTTCCATTTGAAAGCCTTTGGCGTGAAGTACCTTTGGATATGTTCTATTTCTGCTGATTGACCTTCTCCACTCAGAGGCTGGAAAATTACCTCTCCAGATAGCTAAATATAATTTCAAGCCGTTTCTATCTGCAAACATGTGGGACCTGCTCTTTATTCCTCGGGTGTACATTGAGTACTGGGGTAGAGGGAAGAAAATACATTGGTCTCTCTTGTCAAGAAGTCCCAAATTTAGTGAAAAAAGACATTTACAAACACATGCATGCAGTGTTCATATATGGAAATAGATCTGAATGCCAAAGAATTCTAATTCTACAAAGACAGCCCAAATAAACCCCAGAGGGCATACTAGGTTCACATTGGGGGGCAGAGAGTGGTCAGAGGTCTCATAAGCAGATAGAAGTGTTCTAGAAATGTGTAGGGTAAAGACATGAGCATTAGAGAGTGGCAAGAAATTAAGTTTGGTTAGAATGGGGTTGGAGGATTAGAGAGGAGCCAGAGACAAGAGAAAGATGGCTGGAAAACGAAGTAACAGTCATGATGCTTAGCCCCAGCAAATGCACCTATACCCCACCACACACACAAGATCAATACTACTCATGGGCTCCCTTCAACTTTTAACACACATAAACATTAGCCTATTTTTCTAACACACAGATATAGCTGAGTCAGAAATTCGAGATTATAGTCACTTTTGAGGTGAGATTCATTGGTGGCAATGGATGAATGAAATATCAGCAATGGATAAGTTCACTCATGAAGAATATAAGAAGAAAGAAAGGAGACTAGCAACAGGAAGGACTAAGAAGTGAGAAAAGTAGGAGGGTAAGTTCTCAAGAAAAGAGTAATGGAAGCAAGATAAAACCAAAAAATAATCAATAATAATAATAATAATTAATAATAATAATAATAATGGAAACTATTTAGATGAAAGTTTATATGTGACAAGCATATCCACTGGATCACTCCAAACCCCAGGGTGTTATAGTTCTAATGTGAAACATAGGATCATGTATTTGAACACTTAGTCTACATCTGGTATCACTGATTTGAAAAAGTAGATGATCTTTTAAGAGTTGGAAACTTATTGGAAAAGACCCTCATTGGGGGTCAGTCTTGAGGTCATATAACATTCTCTCTCTTCCTGTTTACACTCTGCTTGCTCTAGTGCAATGTGACAACCCACCACAGCTTATTCCTACTGCCATGTCTTCCTGGTCATGACACACTGTATATCTTCTCAAACCACAAGCTCCTTTGGTTGCCTTTGTCAGGTATTTTGAACAGCAATGAGAGAAGTAACCAATGAAAAGGTTAGCGACACAGAAACTCGGAGAGAGTATTTTACAATGTATCTGTGAATGGTAGAATTTCACAAGGTGCTGTGTTCCCAGAAGGAAGAATAGGTGGTTTAACCAATCAAAGGTGAGAATAGGAGTGTGTTGCAGGGAGCTGTTTGTTCTTTCTGACCTCCCGGCTAGCTTACACCCAAAATAATCACACAGAAACTGTATTAACTAAATCACTGCTTGTCCCATTAGCTCTAGCTTCTTATTGGCTAATTCTTACATATTAATTTAGCCCATCCATTAATCTGTACATCACCACGAGGTTGTGGCCTACCAGCAAAGTTTCAGTACATCTGTCTCTGGTGGCAGTGGGTCCATGGCGTCTCTCTCTGACTCTGCCTTCTTCCTCCCAGAATTCCATTTAGTTTTCCCCGCCTAGCTCTGTTCCCCTACAGCTCTGCTATAGGCCCAAAGCAGTTCCTTGGTTAACCAATGAAAGCAACACATAGACAGAAGGACCTCCTACACCAGGAGTGAATGTGTTTGGCACCAGTCCATAGAGAGGGTCACTTTTCATGTGAGTTATTTGGTATGTTGCATCTTTACAACCATACTCTTTGTAGAATCAAAGATACTGATTCTAAGAGGGAAAATACGTCCACTACAAATGAATTGTAATGTTTCACTGTAAGTTAATGCATGCTGTTTGGGCACTTCTGGGAATGCCTATGATGGGGAATCACCATCTTGGCAGTGACAGTTGACTCTAATTTTCTAAAAAAAAAAAGCTGAGAGGAATATATGAATGTATAAATGTAGATGACCCACTCTGATATCATTTGGTGCTTCCATGCCCAATTCTAATGGTGAATGAAAATCTGTAGTGCACCCTCAAGCAGAGCGATATGACATCAAGAACTTCAAATGGAGCATGAGAAGCTAGAATGGGTAGAGAGGAGAGGCTATGATGGTATCATTTGTTATAATTGAAGCCACAATGTCATAATTCATTGGGCTGGTGGTCTTGATAAATTTTCCCGGGGGTCACTGTCCATCAGAATCCCAAAGAGCTGGGAATCTTCACCTTTAGACTCTATCAAGAATTGGCTCAGCTACCCACAGGAGCTTCACTCAAGGTTATGACTCTTTCCAGGCCAGTTAATAATTAATTGACTTTGGGTATATAAAGGCCTGGGCATCTTAACCCATTCCAGGTCACATTGAAGATCTGTTCCAGCCTCAATAATGCTTGTGCGATCAGTCAAAGTTGATGTTAGGCCTTCATTGCACCCCCAGTCTCATTCATTCCTGATCTGCTTCCTGCCTTTCCCTTCCACAGCTACTATTATCAAGGATCCTTCCTAACAAACCTATGAGATAACCTTAGATTCTGTCCCGAGGATCTCAACTGATGACGTTTCTGTAATAAATGTATGTGGTTATTTCTGCACCACTGCTCCTCCTATCCTCAGGGCTGGGATCTGTGTTCTGCTTAGCGATCTCAAGCTGTTGGCTTCAACTCACTTTGCTCATGGGATCATCTTCTAGGTAGAGGTCACATGGAATTATAGGTAGCTCCTAGGGGGAGGAGAGGAAAGGGAAAAGGGTTAAGTTAGGAACATGGCTAACTAGGAGGAAGAGGAGGGGGCAGATGACAGGGCCATAAAGTATACCCTAGCTCCTGGAGAGAGAGAGGGAGAGAGAGGAAGAGAGGGAGAGAGAGAGAGAGAGAGAGAGAGAGAGAGAGAGAGAGAGAGAAGAGAAGAGAAGAGAAGAGAAGAGAAGAGAAGAGAAGAGAAGAGAAGAGAAGAGAAGAGAAGAGAAGAGGAGAGGGGAGAGAGAAAGAGAGAAGGGAGACAGAGAAAAGAGATGAGAGAGAGATGGGAGAGAAGAGAGAGAGAGGAGAAGGAAAAGAGGGGGAGAGAGAGAAGAGAGAGGAGAGGGGAGGAGGAAGAGAAAAGAGGGAAGAGAGAAAGAGAGATGAGAAGGGAAAGGGGGGAGAGAGAGAAGAGAGAGGGGAGAAGGGAGGAGGGGAGAGAGAGAGAGAAGGGAGTGGGGAGAGGAGAGGAGAAGAAAGAGAGAGAGAGAGAGAGAGAGAGAGAGAGAGAGAGAGAGAGAGAGAGAGAGAGAGAGAGGAGAAAGAAGTCAAGGAAAGGGTAGCTGGTAAATACCAGTTTGGTTCAGAGAGGCCTCTGAGAGTGTGCATTGACTCCCTGTTGGGTTGAGTCTTGCAGAGTGGGTGGACTCAGGTGGAAGCAAAGGTGGGTAATTTGGCTTTAGAATGATCAGATGGAGCAGAAGCAGCTGCCAGTAGAGGCTGCCCACCGATGCAGAGGAACCAGGGTGGCCAGCAGCTGCGGATGGCCACGGGATGTGGTTTCAGGACCAGAGGGGGCCAGCTTTGGCATGCTCTAGTGGTGGGCTGAAAGGAGGGGATCTTAGCAGTTTTGCACACCAAAGGGGACCTAGGAGAGGCCGCAGATGGGTTCTGGTGGTGCTCAAGTGGAGGTTTTGGTGGCCAATGGGAGACTAGAAAGTGTACGGCAAAGCATCAAGCAGAGTCAGAAGCAGGTAGGGACAAGCGGAGATGGGATATCCTAGAGATGGCTTTCTTTAAGGGATTTATTGATTTCTTCCAATTTTTTGTTTGTCTTTTCCTCCGTTATTTAAGGATATTTTTAATTTCCTCTTTAAGGGTCTCTATCATTTCCATAAAGTTATATTTAAGGTCATATTCTTCTGCTTCTTCCGGGTTAGGATGTTCAGGTCTTCCTGTTGTAGAACCACTAGTTTCTGGTGGGTGTCATATTACTCTTTATGTTTTTGAGTGTGTTTTTACACTACCATCTGCTCATCTCTTCTTCCAGTGGGTGCAGGTGGGGACCTATGCTTCGGGGGTACCTTTTCCTCCAATTGATGCAGGTGGGGCCTGTGGCTTAGGTGGTTGCTCTTCTTCCAGGTGCAGGCAGTTCCGTGCCTCTAGTAAATGCTGATATGGTTCTGGAGCTCCTTCTAGGTGTAGGCTGGGCCAAGGCTCCGGTGGGCGCAGATGGAGTGGGGGCACGCATGCGCCTTTCCAGGAGCAGTCTGGACCAAGGCTCCAGTGGGCGCAGACGCAAAGGGGGATGGTTGTGCGTTTCAGGAGGCTACTCTGGGCTCTCTAGAGTTTGGTGGGTAGGGGAGAGGTACGGGATGTGCCTCCTAGGGCCAGGGCACAAGAGCAGAGCCCTCCAACCAGGAACCCAAACACAGATCACTTCTGTACATTTTATTTTCACTCTGACTCTTGCTGGCTGAGTGTCTGGGTGCCTGGTCTCTAGAGCCCTCTCTCCTAGCTCTCTTGCTCCTTTTTCTCCCAGGTTTCTCCTATTTATCCTCTCTGCCTGCCAGCCCCACCTATGCTTTCCCCCACCTCCCCTTTGGCCATTCAGCTCTTTATTAGACCATCAGGTGTTTTAGACAGACAAAGGATCACAGCTTCACAGAGTTAAACAAATGCAACATAAACAAAAGCAACGCATGTTTACATCATTGAAACAAATGTTCCACAGCATAAACAAAAGTAACACAGCTTAAAATAATATTCTACAACAGTTTTTATTTTGTTTGGTTTTCTAGGGAGTATTACGGCTATTTTTAGTGTTAAGATGCACCAGCAATGCTGGGTTGTGAGTTTAAGTTTTCAGTTGGGTTGGAGAGAGCAGATTCTTTTTGCTAGTGTTGGTGGGCAGCCAGGGTCAAGAGCAGAAGGCATTCCTAGGGGTCTCGAATGACAAATAGATAGATCTCTAGAAAGGAAGGGTTGTCACCAAAGCTCAATCATCAAGACTGGGACAGTGGATCCAAGAAGAAACCCAAGACCTCTCCACAGGGTGTTTGGACAAATTTGTTAAAAAGCCCCATTTGCTAGAGAAAGTCCAGTGGGGGTAACTCTGGAGAGACAGGTAGCTCCTTGAAGCTAACTGGCCACCCAGCCTGGCCAGTGATACCCCTCACCTATGGAGGCCCCCTACCAAGGCTAGCTAACGCCCCTCTATTCCTTGCTCCCACTCATCTCCATGCCGTGGATAATAAACATCCTGAGGTTTCAGAATGTTTGTGCTCTCCATCAAAGCAAACACCGCCCATCTGATCCCACGTTTTCGGTACTTGTGCCTGTGTCTCTGTTCTTTCTGCATTACCTAGCTGTCCCTGTCAGGTTCCCAGGACTAAATCCATGCAGATCAGGGTAGTGGAGAGCAATAGAGGCAGACATGTGATAGTCATCTCTAGCCTCTTCGTGTACCCGTGCGCATGTCTATACACAGACAAACACACAGGCAGAAAGATGGACAGACACACTTGCAGGTCCACACACACACAGACACAGATACACACACAGAGACACAGATACACACACACAAGTCCACACATATACATGGACACACACACACACACACAGGTCCACACACATACACAGACACACATATACATGAACACACACACACAAGTCCACACACATACACAGACACAAGTACACACACATGAGTCCACACAAGTCCACACATATACACAGACACACACACAGTTACACACAGACACATGTACACAGACACACACACATGTATAGACACACACAGGTACACACACAGACACATAAACACATGTACACAGACACATAAACACACAGATACGCACAGATGAGTCCACACAGGCCCACACATATACACAGACACACATACAGTTCCACACACATGTACACAGACACACACACATATAGACACACACAGGTACACACAGATGAATCCACACAGGCCCACACATATACACAGACACACATACAGTTCCACACACATGTACACAGACACACACACATAGACACACACAGGTACACACACAGATACAGACACATACATACACAGACACACACACACATAGACACACTGGTCCACACACATACACACACACACAGATTCACACAGACAGGTCCACACACATGTACACAGACACACACACACACACATACAGACACACATACAGAGTACCACACTCACACACCCACACAAACACACAAACACACACAGACACACTGGTCCACACACATACACACACACACAGATTCACACAGACAGGTCCACACACATGTACACAGACACACACACACACACATACAGACACACATACAGAGTACCACACCCACACACCCACACAAACACACAAACACACACAGACACACTGGTCCACACACATACACACACACACACAGATTCACACAGACAGGTCCACACACATGTACACAGACACACACACACACACATACAGACACACATACAGAGTACCACACCCACACACCCACACAGACACACAAACACAGTACCTCTGATCCTCACTTCTGTGTGGGGTTGCCTGGTCTGGAAGTCTGCTGCTCAGTTCTACACTCGAGTTTCTATGGACAAAGGACCCCGGAAACACCTGCACTGTGTGTGAAGAATCAGAAGCGCACTTTCTCCCTGCACACTCCTCGATCTTAGCAGCGGTCCCTTGTGTCATCACCACACCCCAGAGCGTGCTCGGTACCCAGAGACAGGGGCACAGGCAGCCCAGGGAAAACACTTTCTGCTTCTCTGAAGGAATCACTTAAAATGCAATGTTTCCATATACACAGTATAAATATCACGGGAGAAAACTTAGAAACTGAGGAGGAATAGGAAGAAGAAACAGGAAAATATGTGCGTGCCATTTTAGTCGCTGGGTGGCTGTGGTTAAAAGCACAGCTTCCTCACTTTCAAAACGGGCAAGCTAACAGCATCTATCTCTCTGTCCCATATGGCACTGCTTCTGCACTTGGCAGAGTCTGCACCATGGCTGGCATGCAATGCATGAACTATATCTTACACGCCTGGGTTCCTCTGCCTATACAGTTGGGACGCTTTCCCATTATTTGAATATCATTCATTACTCGGTACTTTCCCCCATGTAAACGTTAATTTACAAAATGAGTCCTTAAGAATTAAGAGCCACTGGTAGGGCTTTAAATATGAAAGGGTCTCAATCTAAAGTTTTACATCCAGCGACCCCAAGCCCAGATACCTGAAGGACTAGGTAAATATTAGTACTAAAAATGCCTGGTGAGGTAGTCTCTGAGCCAGAGCACAGAAGCCAGCTTTGCTGATGGTGCCAGATTTAAAGGCTGGACTTCTCAATCTCTTTCTGAGGTGAGTAACGAGTAAATTGCTCCTCTCCCTGTCATCTAAGTACGGTTTCAGGGTGAAAAGTAGAGAAATATTCGTGCTTAGGGATGAAGGGTTTTCTTAACTCCTTACACATATTACAAAAATACCCCGAGAAACTGAGCTGCCTGGTGAGCTCCACCCATGGAACCGAACACCTCCTGCCTCCACTTGCCAATCCAATCAACCTTCTAGAAGCTAACAAGGGTGAGGGCACAGGTTGCTTATTGTCCATATCCCCATCCCTACTTCTCATAGGCCAGCATCTAGGAGAATTGAGACCCAATCGTGAAGGGTCACGAGGAAATGCTATCCCAATCCAGCTGCCCGATGCATCAGACCAGACATAAAAGACAAAACTGCCAAGACTGCACATGCCAGCAACCCGTGGTCTTGCTGAGTTTGGGGGGTTTTCTATTTGCTTGGCTTTTATAGCGCTTTCAGTACTTGAAATATCTTCTTGACCTCCCTTGTCCCTTCTTCTCGGTCTCCCTTTCTCTCTGCCAGCATGGCTCTCTCTTCTCTAGTTAAGGTGCTTTTCTTTCCTCTTTAGCTTCTTTGGTGTTCTCCTTGCCTATAATACCCATTTGCTTATGCATGTTGTCAGAGGTTTCCTATGTAGAGTTTTCTCTAGCAGAGTCCTTAACTTACTAGTTTTAAAATATACTATCTCGTAATTCTAGAATAAGTATCACAGAATTCTAGCTCTGACTCTTGCTTCACCTTTTAGACTGTTTGTTTTTTTCTTACTTTTTTAGTATTCCTTTATTTTTTTTTCTTGGAATCAAGGCATTTTGCATCAGTTATATAGGCCTTCAGTGTGAGATTCCGTGTCAGTCTGGCTAGAAACTGAACTGTGTTTAATGGTCTCTGTAACTGTCCATGCCAAAGGCTTCAATTTAGTTTCATCCTTGTGGGTTTTTTTTCTTTTTGTTGTTGTCTGTTATCTTCCCTGATTATCTTTTGTCCTTATTAAGAACTAATGTGTGAGTGTGTGTGTGAGTGTGTGTGTGTGTGTGTGTGGTGTACATGGTGGATGTGCACATGTTTTTTTTGGGTGCATGTGACTAGGTGCACACAGAGGCCACAGGAGGCCATCAGGTGTCTATCATCCTTTTTCTTATTCTCTGGAGACAGAGTCTCTTCCTGGACCCAGAGCTAGGCTGGGGGCCAATAAGTCTAGGGATTTTCCTGTCTCCTCCTCTGAAGATTCTGTGATGACAGGTGGGATACACACTCCCGACTTTCCTTTTTAATAATTGTGTTTTCATGCAGGATATTCTGACCACAGTTCCCCCCACCTTCTCTTCCCAGATCCTACCCATCTCCTTACCTACCCAACTCCACATCTTCTTTCTCTCTCTTTTTAGAGAACAATCAGGCCAATTAAAAAGCTAAACTAACCAGAAAAAAAAATCCTAAGGCAAAGAGAGGAAAAGCAACATCAACAAAGAAAAAGCACAGCGCGCGCGTGCACACACACACACACACACACACAACCTTATAAATAAAAAAATCAGAAACCATAACCAATAAGAGAAGCCTATTCTTTACTTGCTTGTTTGAAATTAATTAATTATTAATTAATTAATTAATTGCCCAGGCCAGCCTGGAACTTATGGCTCCATCTATTAAATAAGTATTACTTTCTATCCTACATTAGGCTCCAAATGTCTTAAACACTGGTTATTGGATTAGTGTTTGAAAACATGCTTAATCCAGCCTCTTCTTTTTGTTCTACATTTACGAATACATTCAGTGATGGCTAGTTTTGGTTGTAAACTTGACAAACCTGCAAAGAGGAAAGGGATCTCAGTTGAGAATGACCTCTGTCAGATTGGCTTGTGGGCATGTCTGAGATGTTTTGATTAATGATTGATATGGGAAGGCCCAGCCCACGAGGGGAGGTGCCACCTCTGGGCAGCTGGGCCTGGGCTGCAAAAGAAAGGTAGCTGAGTACGTCAATGCAGCATCCTTGAGGTCTCTGCTTCAGCTCCTGCCTCCAGGTCCCCACCTTGAGCCCCTACCCTGGCTTCCCCAGATGACATAGGCTGTAAGCCAAATAAGCACTGTCCTTCCCCAAGTTGCTTTTGGTTAGTGCTTCATAACATTAACAGGAATATAACTAGAACACATTCATTTACTTCTTCCTCTATTTCTATCCTAAGAATATACTTTTTAACAAGAAAATTATAGTCTTGTTGAGTTTAATTTTTTATTTTAATTTTTCCTTTTATTGAAAAAGTGTATATGCAAAGGACCTGGTGCAGCCCTCAGTGTCCATGAGTTCACATGAGCTTTGGTCATGTTGATTTAGAAGACCTTGTTTTCTTGGTGTCTTTCATCCCCCAGCTCTTACACTCTTTCTGTTTGCTCTTCCCCAGGGCTTCCTGAACTTTGAGAAGAGGGATTTGATGGAGACGTCCTTTGAGGGTTGAGTGTTCCAAGTCTCTCTTTCTCAGAACAACGTCTGGCTTTGGCTCTCTGTATTCATTCCATCTACTGCAGGAGGAAGCTTCTCTGATCATAGCTGAGCAAGGCATTGATTTATGGGTAGAGTAGAATATCATTAGGAGTCATTTTATTGCTATGATTTTTGCTTGTTTTTTCTTTTTGTTTTGTTGTTATTGCTGTAGAATAGTAGCATCTGGTTTCTTAACTATCTGTTCTTAGGATCTTGGTTACCTAAGCAGTGTTGGGTATGGGTTTCATTTCCTGGAGTGATCCTTAAGTTATTTCAGACATTGATTTGTTACTCCTACAAGCTTTGTGCCACCATTGCCCAAGCATGTCTTGTAAGTAGGACACCTTTGTCAATCCAAGGGTTTGTGCCTGTGTTAGTGCTTTCTGTTCTCTTTTGGTAACATCCAGAGTAGCTCCCTTCCTGCACTAAAGATCTTAGAACATAAGGGTAAGGAAGAAAATGGAAAAGACAAATACAGGTATAATTTATAGGTTAACCAGACTACAAGGTTAGTATTAAGAGTGTCTAGTTAAGGAACTAACTGGTATGTGATTTTCTAGATCCTGGACATATAAAGAGCAAGGTCTCAAAAGGTAAAGCAAAACATAGGGTTAAGGATCTAGTTAGTCATTATTTTTGTACGTCAACTAAGAGGTTTTTTTCCCCCAATTTGTTAGCTTTTATATACACTTATAATGACTGTAAGTTTTCTATGTATCAAATAAAATAAAAACTTACTGAATAAAACTTTTTGTATTTTTTATCTTTCCAAGGAAGTGTTTTGATGGAATGAATCTTCCTAAAAACACGGAGTTAAAATAGAGCTAAAGTCAAGTCCAACTACCACACATTATCTGTGTAATATTAGATAATTATGGTTAAAAGTATAGGTGCTTGAGCCGGGCGGTGGTGGCGCATGCCTTTAATCCCAGCACTCTGGAGGCAGAGGCAGGCAGATCTCTGTGAGTTCGAGGCCAGCCTGGTCTACAAGAGCTAGTTTCAGGACAGGAACCAAAAGCTACGGAGAAACCCTGTCTCGAAAATCCAAAAAAAAAAAAAAAAAAAAGTATAGGTGTTTGTTTTGAAGTCTCCCCCCCCCCAGTTGTTTCCCTTACCCTCATTATCAGCCACTAACCTCCCTCTTCTCTGACAATCCGTCTTTTCTCTTCTTCCCTCTCCTTCCACCTCTTCCCTTCAGCTCTTTCCCTTTCTTTCCCACAATCTTCTTCCTTTGTCTTAGGCCTTTCTGTTGCTGTGAGACATTCAGAAACCATGCTGTTTCCAACCATTCATGAGATGTTAATACAGTAGCTAACTATACGCAATTTCAAATCTTTCATTACTATTATTTCCACGATTGTGATGGACATTTTTCATGCTTTCCATCTGGCCAACATATATACATTTTAGCAATCTGCACATTTGATTAATTTCAGTTACTAATTCATTGATTCCTTCCCTGCTTACTTACCAGCCAAATCCTAGGCATTTGATTTAGATTTCAAAAGACTCACATGTAATTCAGATTTTCATGAGAGCAGCTTGAACTATGAGCCACAGCAGGTTGCTAATGCAAGATGGCAGATGTGTGTGCAGCACTGAGCAGTGTGACTGATTGCAGGGTCCCAGCTGCTGTCCTTGAAAACCAATGTAACACTTTCAAATGTAACTTTCTCCTTATGAAGGCTACAGGACACCAATGTAACACTTTCAGATGTAACATTCTCCTTATGAAGGCTACAGGACACCAATGTAACTCTTTCAGATGTAACATTCTCCTTATGAAGGTTACAGGACACCTATGTAACACTTTCAGATGTAACATTCTCCTTATGAAGGCTACAGGACACTAATGTAACACTTTCAGATGTAACATTCTCCTTATGAAGGCTACAGGATACCTAGGCAGGTCTATTCTTGTGCTCTGATGAATGGTTTCGGGGAATGGACCACCTAGAACTCTCCTAGAGGGTGTGGTAAGTTAGTGCTCACTCGCCCATGTTTCTCTCCCTTGCTGCAGTTTACCAGAGAACTGAAGAGTATCCCTACCGCCCCACCAAACTCCAACTTACAGAATTTTGTACTACACATTTAAAAATTGCTTGTTCTAATGATTAACACAATAGACTAGGAACAGGATAAAATGCCTGCTATTCATGGTACATGTCTGTGAATGGTAAACACTGAGACTCCGAAGTCCTGACCCATGGAGTCATCAGGCTACTGACCTGGTTTGCTTGTATTGGTCTCACATAGAGACAGCAAAGAAAGCACATTCTTTTCCTTAATTTAATCAATATTTTTTCTTGATATTGACTGATTAAATCCCTATAGATAATACTCATAAAAATTTCTGCCTAATGTATACACACAAACAAGATATAAAAAGTTGGTGCATTGAATTATATTACTGAAAGTAGATTCATTATAACAAAAATCTGTAGAAAAACATGACTTATCTGTATATTTTATGATGTAATTATTTGACCTTCCTTGAACTGAGAATTTCAAGGACTCTAAAAGCCAGAGGAAAATCGGCTTAGTTTTACTGAAGGCTTTCTAAGGCTGTTTTAAAAATCAGGCATGGACTCAGTGCTCAAGGCGATTATTTTTTAGTGAGTCAGAGCAGGTTTGTGGCCACTGACATCAATACTATGCCAAGCACACTGCTTTCACTAGGCTTGACATAGCAAAGACCACAAGCAGTCTTCAGTCTTGTCTTTGAACAAGGCTGATGATTCTCAGAGCTGCCATATAAGTACATATATAAACTTACCTTTAATGGGCAATGCTTCCCAACAATTACCCCTTAATTATAATTTGAAACCATCTTCAGCACTTTACTAATAGAGGTGGGAATGGCAGGTACGACATTGTCTCATATCTTCTTTCCTAGTTCATAAAATGCCCATGCAGTTTGTCACTTCTGCAGTAGATGGCAGTGTTTCAAGACTTCCGCCTTTTGCAACTAGGATGACTGGATGATTATCTGAAGCCCGGCTATTTATATCACATATAGATTAATCTGGATACACCAGGCAGGCTTTGCTTTCTTTACCTGTTACTTACGTTTGCTGGCTTCATGTGTGTTTGAGAGTTGCCAGATATTAGAGAGGAGTTCATGAGAGACTTGAGAGCTGGGAAGGTCAAGCTTCGTGAGACTAACAGGGTCCAGAAAGCATAGAATAATAGAACTCAGGCATCACTGTGTTTTTAAAAGAACCCAATACTGAAAAACAGTACAATACAAATTAAATTTAATTTAAGTACTGGATATTTATTAGACCCCTAAAAGGCGAACTTATCCTACTTATTGAAAGGTAATTCTAACACTCAGCTTTGCACTAAAAATCTCTAAGGCATGTTTTTAGCTGAGTATTGTGTGTAACTGGTCATATTTTATTTATTTTCATTGATTCCAATAGATAAATGTGCCCCTCCTTTCTTCATTTGCACTTAAAAGCAATAAAATACTTTTTTAAAAAACAAATCTTTCCTTATTTATTTATTTATTATGTATACAATATTCTGTCTGTGTGTATGCCTGCAGCCCAGAAGAGGACACCAGACCCCACCATAGATGGCTGTGAGCCGCCATGTGGTTGTTGGGAACTGAACTCAGGACCCTTGGAAGAGCGGGTAATGCTCTCAACCTCTGAGCCATCTCTCCAGCCCCCTGAAATACTTTTCTTTTACCACCATGTCTGTTTTCTAAAGCACATAGCTATAATAAAAAAAAATAAATTTTACATTGTTTCCATAAATATTTGAAAGGCTCTATAAAGGAGGGAAACTTTCTGCATGTTTGTAGTAAACCAGCATGCCTCTCAATTAGACATTAGTTGTTTATTTTGGCAGAGGAAGTTTCTTTTATCATTTAAGGATTCAAACATGTATGTAGCATGTTATGATCAACTCCACCCCCATTTCCTCCCTCCCACCAATTAAGTATTTTGTGGAATCCATCTTTCTCAAATCTGGCATTTTATTCTTCTAGTACTGCCTGCATGCACAATAATAAACATTTGGTAAGGATCCCAAGTGGGGAATTCTGCAAAATGCTTTATTCAGACTCGAATTTTTTTCCTGGTTTAAAATCAGTTCCTATGTAGGCTCTTGATACTTCTTCCTACTGATTTGGGAGATCTCTGCTTCCTAAATTGTCCTTTCTACTTTTATTTCAAGCTCTTGCTCATTGGTATCTCATCCTTGAAATACTCACCTTGCCAATGTTAAATAACAATTAAAAATAAAAGCCCATTTCTTGATATATAATCTCAGTTTGGTTGTTGTCTATATTGAGCTTTGACTGTTATAACAAAAGGTCACACACTGGAGGTCCACATTTTTGTAACATCAGTTTTGTCTGCCTGCGTGTGTGTGTGTGTGTGTGTGTGTGTGTGTGTGTGTGTGTGTGTGTGTGTGTGTGGCGGGGGAGCGGCATAAATATGCATGTGTCATACTGTGTGTATACAACTTAGGGGAATTGGCTCTCTCCTTCCACCATTTGGATTCCAATGACTGAACTGGGGTTTTCAGGCTGGGCAGCAGGCTCTCTACCAGCTCAGGTGTCTCTCAATCTCTGACTGAATGGTTTAAATAAAAGAATCTCCAGAGCTCTGGAGTCCAGAGGCCTGAGACCCACCTCACAGCTTGATTTGTTTCTGATGAAGACACACTTCCTTGCTTGTTGATTCCCTTTCCTTTTTAAAATTAGATTATTCAAGACATGGCCTCATTATAATAGATCTCCTACTGCCTTCAAACTCTTGATCCCTTGTGTCAGACTCCCAAATGTATGAGCCACCACTTCTGACTCAATCTTTTGTTTTATTTAAGTTAATTTTATTTTTAACTGATGTATAAAAACAGAGAACCTATATATACTACATGACAGGAATGCTTCAGTGTGAATAATCATTGTGTCATTTGGCTGAGCATGCCTATGCCTTCAAAAATTGATTATTTCTTTATAGCAAATACATTTTTAAAAAAATGCCTCCTCTTTTAGCTCTTTGAGATGTATCATGTGCAAGCATTATTTGGTCACCCCATCTTGCAATAGCACACCAGAACTTTTTACTCAGGTCTAAATACAACTTAGCCCCGGCTGGGCAGCCAGCAACCTCGTTCTCATTCTGTAAGGTCAGCACTCCTACCACAATCGTTCTGTGATCATGGACTGATTTAACTTTAATTTTCTCACTAACCTTCTGCCTCTGAATACCATGGCACAGTAGCTTAGGCCTTCAGCATGGTGTTGGAGTTGGGAGAGGCATAAATGTTAAGGTCACAACATTACCTCTGTTTTTCTTCCCCTGGAGGTTTGCAGATAATAATTTGGAATAAAAATAACTTTCACAGATACTATTTCTCAACTCTCATTTCCTCATAACCCTCCACATGGGTCGGTGTGTTTATGAATTTCTAATCACCAATGTCCTTGTATTTGTCAAGGTTGCAGTCTGGGGTTCTTATCTTTTTTGGCCACTCAAGCGTCCAGCGCTGCTCAACATTTTATTCTGTCTTGGTATCTTTTTCTGACTTCTAGAAATGATGCTGTCTGTTTTCCTTCCTTCCTCCCTCCCTCTCTGTTTCTTGCTCTCTCTTTCTATCTCCTCATTCTAAATATTGTTTCTCTCAGTCTCTTCTTAGTCTTCCTCCTTCTTAATCTTCCTCTGAGGTCAAGAGTCTGTCCTCAGAGATCCTTTTTTAATCTATGCCCTTGACTTCAAGTCAGGTCTTGGGACTGCACACAGGATGTTGCAGTAGCCATTTCTTATCTCTGAGATGCAAAGAAATGCCTTCCCTTCCTGGACATCCCTATCAACTGCCTGCTAGTCCAATATTTCCTCAGATGGAACTGAAGTTAGCCCATTCTTGATTCACTTCTTTTCTTATTAATGGCAATACAAAAAAAAAATCTGTAGTCTCCCACTCTGTAGGAAAACTACTCAATTGTATATTTTTTGCTGTTGCTGTTTTGTTTTGATTGGAAACAAAGTCTGTCTCTAGAGCTCAGACTGGCCTGGAACTCACTTCAAACTCCATGCAAGTCTCTAAATCATGATATTCCTCCTGCATCTACCTCCCAAATGTTGGGTTTACAGGCATAAACCACTATGTATGTTTTAAGATACCTGTAATGGGTGTTCGTAGTTTCCCCTACACTAAACAATGTTTGCTTTCTGACAGTTTTAGTTAAATATAATTTACAGTATATTCCAATAATAACTGAATACTTCACTATTTATCGGTCTTTTTTAGAATGTGGTGTTAATGAAAAAAAAAACAAAAACAAAAAAAGAAAAATGTGATGTTAAAACAGCAATGTACCATATTTTAGATCTATACTCCTTAGCCTAAAAGTCAAGACACTATTGGTCTCATGACTATGATACTCAGCTGTGCATGTCATGCCCCCACTGTGTTAGGTATGTAGGTAGTGTGTATTCATGATTGCTTACAATGGTCAAGTAATGTCCAAAATACAGCATCTCAAAGCACTTTTCTCTGTGTTGTGATCCTTACAATCTTTCTGCTTTCTTTTATTTTCCAAAAACAGATTGATGACCTGTGAGATGTTTCAGGTCATAGTCATTTAGTCATAATGCTTAAAGCTCACTCACGTGAAGGGTTCTCCTGAATGCTAAATGGCCTTCTTCCAGGTCATACTTCTAAGGAATGTTTTTAAATGATAAATACGGGAACCACCTCTTATTTGTATTACATTTCACCATTGGGTGGGAAGCTAATATTATAGTTTATGTTGAGATATTGAATTGTAGCAATGTAAATATTTCACAATTATCTTCTGTTGCATGAGTCAATATTCTTAATTATAACATTTGAAATAGAAAAGCTTTTAATTTCTGGAACTTTGCTAAAGATTTTGTTTGTTTATTTCTACTGGGTAATAAACCAAGTGTCCCAGACATAAAACCAATGGTAGACAAATACGCTACCACTGACCATCTCCAGCTCCAAACTCTTGAACTGGATGAAATAAAGGGTTTTTTTTTCCCCACATTACTGAAGGGGCCATCCCATCACAATGTGGTGTGGGAAGTCCTTTCTGTATATGTGTTGCTTTTATTGGTTAATAAAGAAGCTGCTTTCAGCCAATGGCTTAACAGAATATAGCCAGTCTGGAAGAGATAAATATAGAGAAAGAAGGCTGAGTCAGTGAGAACACGTATAGCCACCATTGGGGACAGATGCCTCTGTTGGTGCCTGCTAAAAGTTTGCCAGTAAGCCACAACCTCATGGTGATGCACAGATTAGTGGAGATGGGTTAGTTTAAGATATAAGAGCTAGCTAGCAATATGCTTAAGCTATTGGCCAAACAATATTGCAAATAATATAGTTTTTGAGTGATTGTTTCAGGTTGTAGTGGCTGGGAAATGAATGAGCAGCCTTCCCAAAGAGATTGGTGCCCAAATGACAGGGGCACCACGTGGCCAGGGTGATTGTATGCCTGTTCAGGATTAAAAGGAAAGTAGCTGAAAGCGTGCCTGCCACTCAACACCTCCGCCTGAGCAAGCTGGCCTGATCTTGTCTGCTAGGAGTGCACAGGCAGAAGAGCATGGTATATTCCTGCCACATAGACAGACCTATTTCCAGGCTACATAGTACACTGCATGACAGATTTATATATATGTATGTATGTATGAGAGAGAGAGAGAGAGAGAGAGAGAGAGAGAGAGAGAGAGAGAGAGAGAAAGAGTAGACAGGGTGAGTGAGAAAATATATAGCCCCCTTTGGGGACAGATGCCTCTGCTGGAGTCTGCCAAAACTTTGCCCATCGCCTACGACCTTTTGGTGGTACACAGGTAAATGCAAATGGGTTAGTGTAAGATACAAGAGATAGCTAGCAATATGCTTAATCTATTGGCCAAAAAGTATTGCAAGTGATATAGTTTCTGAGCCATTACTTCATGTCTAAGCAGCAGGGAAATGAATGAGCAGCTTCCCCCAACAACAACACCGTGTCTTAAGAATCTCTCAGGGAGTGGACTGGCCCACATGATGTCACTCTTGGCACCAACCGTGGTTGCATGATCTCCTATGACTCACCATTATTGTTGTCCCATCAACAATCTACCCATGAGGCTGTTATGGAAAAAAAATTTCATCAAATACTTATTTAAAACCCAGTGCCACCAATATAAATATATAGTGTTTCCATGTTCCACCAGACTCTGTTTAATACAAAAAGTGTATTTTAATATAACCACTCTTTATTGAACTCAATTTTGTATCCAATCACCATTACAGTTCCCAATGAATATTCTATTTTATTGTATGTTCCGCATTTTCTCCTTTATCTTGATTTTCAGATAAATTATAGTTTATTTTTCTCTTCTCTTTCCATTTTCCTTTGTAGGTGTATTGTAATAGGCTAGGCCACTGGCTAAGATGATTTCTTTGATAGGAATAATTTTCTTCTGGAGTACTGCGCTGATTTTTGTACAGTTTTTTTTTCTTTTGGTATAGTTCTTCAGCATGGTTCATGATATGATGAGAAACTTTCTATAGTCAAATTGACAAAGATTCCTCTTGTGTTAATCTTACTACCATGTTACTTGAGTGTCCCCATGATCAACACCCAGAAACAGCTGCAGCTGAACTGTCTTAAACAACAAAGTATATGTTAGCCCCTGGTTTACAACTGTGAAAACTTTGACCCCCGTGAAATAAATTTCAAATGGTAGTCAACAAGCAGGGATGAATTTTACATTTTGCAGGAGTTTTATCCTTTTTCTTAGTCAGATTTTATATAACGATGTACCAGAATCTAAACTAGAGTATCTGAGTATAAAGGGGTGCTTGCTCAGAACAGACAGTGGAAACTCTGGGCCAGGCCCTTGGACAGATGAAAAGAGAAATAAAGATACCATCTGCCCTACAACATTGGTATATGTAGCAATTTATCTGACCAGTTATTTTATTTTGGGGTTGACAGTCATATAAATTAGAAGGGCCCGACAGAAGGAATAATAAAATATGTCCAGGAGGGAGAAAATTGAAGTTACTTTTCGATGTCTAAGAGAAAGAATCAGATGGCAGATACTCCTTTCATGAATTAGAGATCCCTGCTCTTTAGGCCCTGTACTGAAATTCTCCTTTTGTTCTACACAGCAGTGGGTGTAATGACCTGGTGGGTAGTGCTGTGAGCCACAGCAGCTGAAGTTGTTGCTATGAACCCGAGGGGAAAAAAATTAAGCCTCACACAAGATCACTTCGGGTAAGACAATCAAGTTGTAGTTCTCAGTGAGGCTGGTTGAGACAGAACGATATTGGTTTTCCTGATAAGTAGCCTTGCTGAAGCTCAAGAGATGACCTACAGCCCCTAACAATGGTTCGATTACACTATGGTATATGATAAGCCACTGGTGATTCCCTGTGCAAGCTTGTTCCTCAATCTTACTGAGGAATGAACACCTAAGAGATATGGAAATCATCTTTCTTTTTTAAAAATGAAACTCAAGTCATAAAAAAATGCAGCATTTCATCTTGGAAAATCAAATTAAACCTTTAACATCGACATGTTAGAGGCGTGTCACATGAATAAGACTGCCCGAAGAGGAAGCAGATACACCTCTCTCAGTTTCTCAGTTGTAAAACCAAAAGCAAGAGGGCCATATAAATATTAGAATAGATTTTTTATGATACAGCAAGTACCCATGGTTATTACAATGTCTAAGCAAGGTGAGCAACTTGAACTACAGCACATTCTTATGGGAATAACTGGGAAGTTTATGTTCGGTTCATTCATTATTGGTAATAAGACAAACTCAAGATGCTGGTATTTCTGTGGCTCTCACAAAATAGTCTATTCAGATATGTGTAGGCTTTCCTAGGGTTGTAGGGAGACAGTGTGTACACAAATATACTCCTCTCCATTCATTTATACTGGCAGATTTTCAAAGGGAATTGAAACCAGAAAGAGGCATGAAACCCATTATGTAAATAAACAAGTCCAGTTTTCAGTGAAGTTGGCTTTCTGTCAGGGAATTGTCAAGTTGCCAAAAGCAAGTGAATGAATGATTTACTAAAACACTTGGTTCCACTTACAGAAAAGTGCATGGTCTTAGATCCCTCAATATACAACTGCAAGCTAGTCTTGGAATGTGCTATGCTGGGGAATATTATTTTAAGATGTGTGACTTTTGTTTATACAGCATTTGCTTAACTCTGTGAAGCTGTGATTTTTTTTTTTGGCCTGTCTTAAACATCTGATCATTTAATAAAGACCTTAATGGCCAATAGTGAGGCAGGAGCAAGGGTAGGCGGGACTGGCAGGCAGAGAGGATAAATAGAAGGAGAAATGAGAAAGAAGGAGAGGCAAGAGAACAAGGAGAGGAGGACGTCAGGGGCCAGTCACCCAGTCACCCAACCAACCATGGAGTAAGAGTGAAAGCAAGACCTAAAGAAGTAAGAAAAGGAAAATACGCAGAGGCAATAGGTAGTTGGCATAATTTAAGAAAAGCTGGCTAGAAACAAGCCAAGCTAAGGCCAGGTATTTATAATTAAGAATAAGCCTCTGTGTTTGATTTATGTTGGGGCCTGGGTGGTGGGCCCCTTAAAAAAAGCCAAAAGAATAAAACGTCACACAACAGTGTTATCCATTACTACACAGGCAAGCAAGTTTAATTGGGTAGAGAGTTGCAGGTGCCACACACATTAGAGAACTCTGTATTGGCAGAATCAGGATTTGGAATATGGAGATCCTTTAATCTTAAACTTGGTGATGAAAATGCTTATCGTTTGGCCTGTCTCACAGAGTGACAAGAGCAGAAAGTGCTGGCTCAGCTTAAGAATTTTTACTGTCAAGCCAGGAGGTGGTGGCAAATGTTTTTAATTTCAGCACTTGGGAGGCAGAGGCAGGAGGATCTCTATGAGATTGAAGCCAGCCTGGTCTACGAAGTAAGTTCCAGGACAGCCAGAGCCATCTCAAAAAAACAAAACAAGAACAACCAAGTTTTTCATTCTCTTCACACAAAAGCGGTAGCTTATTGGAAAAGAGCACCAGGAACCATAAAGTGAGTGGCAATTAGAAGATTTTAGTGTTTAGTAAAGATAGATCATGTGGCAAGGAACATGGTTCAACCTCTCCAAAGAGCAGCTTCTGTCGCGTACACTGGATCAAAAGAACATTCTCAGCCAGAGCTAGATACAGGCATGGAGGATACAGCAACTGCAGAAGCCAGCGGCACTACTGTAAACATTTGTGTTTAGATGCTGGTGCCTATAATGTGTTCCTTAAACTTATAAAGAGGTGGATTTCAAGAGGTATGTGTGTTTACGGTGACGTTACAGGAATATTTTATCTTTAAGCAATCTGTAGACTATTGCTTTTTAAAATAAGCTCATATTCTCAGCAAAGATCCATGTTTGTTCTGGGGAAAGCTGAATTTACATTGGGAGTTTGTTCAAAATACAAGACCACATGGTAGATGATGAGGGAAAAATAGATCGAGATGTTCTATAACTCCCAAAGTTATGGAAATGGAAATCAACCTCTTTGCTCCTCAAAATTATAAAAGAAAGAGTATATATATACATATAAATATATATATATTTGTATATAAATATGTATTCAGCAATGTCCCAGCATTTGCTATTAATTTTACCTTAACCCACTTGCATATTGAATAGCCATTACAGTCCTTCAAGATTTATGCAACACTTACAGCAGTATGATTTATTTACAAAGAGCTTCTTTGATGTTCTTTTTTTAAGACAGCCCAATGAAGTTGTATGTCTTCCATCCAAATACTGTTTAATTTAAATTACAAATTCAGGCCTGCAGATGAATGCGAACACTCAGTTGCATTTCCCTTGGGTTTGAGACATGTATAGATCCCATGTCAACTGACCGCTTAAGAATCCCCATAGCTGTCTTCCTCATTACCATGGTTCACTGAAGGCTGAGATGCTATGGTACTTCTCTACCATAGCATCTGTCCAGGTCCAGACATTATTCCATCAACTATGCCCCAGTTTTGCTCTAGAGCAGTGGTTCTCAACCTGTGGGTTGTCACTCCTTTGGGGAGAGGTTATATATCCGATATCCTGTATATCAGCTATTATATTACAATTTAGAACAGTAGCAAAATTACAATTATGAAGCAGCAGCAAGATAATTTCATGGTTGTGGTCACCACAGCATGAGGAAGTGTGTTAAAGGGCCACAGCATTACGAAGGTTGAGAGCTGCTGCTCTAGAGTATTCTACCCCTCTCACTGGGCACAGGCTTGTTGGGTAGAATAATTAAGACATCCTGCAATTCCTTAGCAAAAAGGATATCCTGATGTCCGTGGGGTAACTCAGCCTAGGCCACCAGAGACTAACATGAACCAAGACATGATGGATCTGGACTAGTACGGTGATAGCCCTTTGAAGAACACTGATATCCTCACTGTACACTCTTACTTCAGTCTGTAAATCAACCAATCATTACTGCTCTCTCTCTTCCTTCCTTGACACCTTCTTTTTTGTATGTATGGGTGTTTTGCCTGCATGGATGTCTATGTACTATGTGCATACCAGGTCATCACTGAAGTCAGAAGACTGTAGTTGCCTGCATTTGGGAGCTGCCATGGGTGGGGGCAGTGAACTGAACTTGGGTCCTCTGCACGAGCAGCTTAGTTGCTGAGCTGCCATTCAAGCCACTCCAGCCCTTCTTTATTCTTTTCCTGATTAAGTTACTATTTTACTCTCACTTTGTAAACCAAGAGCCCCAACAGCTGTGTTGTGCCTCAGGGCCTGTAGAACCTTTCTTTCTGGAAAATCTGCCTCAAGGACTGCTGGAATGGCTGGCAGATAGCACAGTGGCAGAGCCAATTCTGCTCATCTCTCCTTGGGGCTGAGTGGGATGGTGAGTGTCACTGTCCCAGACCTCCCCCCTGGCCACCAGAGAGAAACACATTGAGTCTGTAGTCTGTCAATGCAGGATCTCGTTTTATTGTATCAGGCAGGAACTTATATAGGGTTGTGATGGGGTGGGAGTCTTGGGACAGGGTGAGGAGGAGAGGGGAAACAAGGGCCAATAATATTTTACCATGTTAGCAGTGGCTGGGCAGAGGCAGTCTTAGATTGGATCATGCTGAGTCATTCATATGCTGAAGTTATGGCCAAAGACAGGTCCTCAAACTTGAGCTAGGCTCAGGAAGTTACACTGGGCTTCACTTCCTGTCCCATGAGGCCCAACAAAGGCCAACACTCTCTACTCTCTCTTAGGTCTTCATCTCTTGATGGACGGCCTGAGGACAGAATGAGATCCTTCAGAAGAATACAGTAAGGACAGGAATCAGGATGAATGAAGAGCTTCATAGCAGATGTTTAATACTTTAAGGAACATGTATTCTTTTCTCCCAAGACGGACTTCTTTAAACCTCTGAACTCCTGACATACCAAAATTAGATCCGACCTCATCAGTAATTCAAATAAGATGTTCATCAGGGACCATCAGCAATTCAAATAAGCACCTGGCACAATACCAACGGACCACATGCCCCTGCTGCTTTCAGAAGTAATCCCTACTTAATTTATTCCAGCAACGTGACTGTGTGATGGTCAGGCTTGGGTGAGAGCTACCCTATCAGAGATGGTCTGGAACCACCTTTGTGTCCCCTTTAAAGCTTTCTCCTTCCCTACTTTCCTTCCTATACTCCCTTGCTTATTAAATTCTTTCTTTTCTTACCCTCTAGACTGTAGGCTTGGGGAGTGGAGCTGATGTGAAGCTGTTTGTTCAGAGATTGTTTTTCCTTAATCTTTCAGTTGGTTTATTCTTTACCATCAGACTCATTGCTGTCCAGCATGTTCTCTGGGGATATCAGAGCACAATAAAACTTCGCCATACTTCAAGAGTATGTGAATCACTGCAAAACCTAAAGAACATTCTTTAAACTTAAGAGATCAAAACCCATTAGTGGGTTGTGAAACCAATGTAGTAATTGTATTCAGAATTTTGAGAGTGGGCCACACTGCTGAGGAGGACAACATTCGGGTGCCCAGGTCCAGCAGAATGATGGAAAATCCCTTTAGTATCTATTGGTTGATTCCTCAGATAATTGTTACCAAGATGATACTGTTAACATACTTTCTGAAGGAGAGTTTTGGCATGATGGGCTCTAAATTCACCTCAAGGTTATGTAATTTTTAAGAATATCTGTATCATTTTTTATTCAAACTCCCCCACTATAGCCTTCTCCACCTCTCCAAGGGCTCAGCAGCCCTTTGATGTTATTTTAGGGTTTACTTCTTTGACTAGTGACTAAACTGCACTTTTCACAGTATTTTCTTCCTGGTAGAAAAATTGTCCTAAGTAATTTTCTGTCCTTAAAATGATTCAATGCTCTATGTACCAACCCTCAATTCTTCTTTCAAAGGCCCCACAGCTAATGGGACAAATTAATCCTTGGTTTTCTTTCTTCTTGATTCCCTTTAGCTAGTCTTCCCTTTCCTTACATTGCCTTTATTGAGTGCCAACCTCCCAGAATTCATCAGCCTTGCATCCTACAGGACACACTGCCTCTCGTCTACCCACAAACACTGTAGTAACCAAAGTGCCATCCTTTCTGTATTTAAAGCGCAGCTGCTGTCTTTTCTCCGCTCCCAGTTTCCTGAATAGACTGTTTGTATTATTCCCACGGTCTCCAGTTTCCTGACATAGACTGTTTGTATTATTCCCATGGTCTCCAGTTTCCTGACATAGACTGTTTGTATTATTCCCACGGTCTCCAGTTTCCTGACATAGACTGTTTGTATTATTCCCACGGTCTCCAGTTTCCTGACATAGACTGTTTGTATTATTCCCACTGTCTCCAGTTTCCTGACATAGACTGTTTGTATTATTCCCACTGTCTCCAGTTTCCTGACATAGACTGTTTGTATTATTCCCACTGTCTCCAGTTTCCTGACATAGACTGTTTGTATTATTCCCACTGTCTCCAGTTTCCTGACATAGACTGTTTGTATTATTCCCACTGTCTCCAGTTTCCTGACATAGACTGTTTGTATTATTCCCACTGTCTCCAGTTTCCTGACATAGACTGTTTGTATTATTCCCACTGTCTCCAATTTCCTGACATAGACTGTTTGTATTATGCCCATGGTCTCCAGTTTCCTGACATAGACCATTTGTGTTATTCCCCACTGTCTCCTTGATTTAGAATATAACCCATGGGTGCCTGTAAGATCACATGACAGTTTAGAAATTCTTTCAAGACATAAATGTACAGTTCAAGGGATCTTGAATTTTACCAGGGAGACTTTCGATAGAAGAATGTTTGGTATTCCCAACCTGTCTCCATTTTCTGTTTTTGTTTGTTTGTTTGTTTTGTTTTTTTTTATCTTACCACTTACCTTTCTGGGGAAGGTCTGACCTCTTGTGGGAAAACCTTGTGTAGTGTCTCTTTACGAGAAGCCTGAATCCCAATCTGCACAGCAGGTGTTAAGAACATACTCACTGACTGACTGTATTGTTAATTGAAGTCTCTTGGTTTTGTAAAGAAGAGCACTAATATGAACCCTTTATTGTTTTATTAGTCTCAATTTTTCCAAAATATCTTGTAAGAAAAGTATATCCCCCAAACATCTTTCCAAAATGTAATTATTGTGTTTTGATATTTATATGAATCTCTTTATCCAAATAGACTTGAAAGCATTTTGCAAGCAGGTTTAGACCTATGTAGTACGTTCAAGTCAATTAAAGTAAAATTCAATTAAAAAACAGCCACCTCCAAAGCAGGGCTCCGAGGCTGTTTAGCGGCTCACAGCATCACCTCACAGCAGTACAACTTAAGCAGCAGTTGACGAGCAAAAATGAAGAATTCAATTTTCTTTTTAAGCCACAAGAGCAACAGAGAGAAGCAGAATGTAATTATCCAAATTAGAACTTTGCTGTGACACGGAGGTCACCATCTCTGCTATTCATGGAAGGGCCGAGGGATATTTATTGATCGTAGGCAGCCAAGACTGCTGCTTTATGTCTCTGCTGATGGACAATCCCCTCAGGCACGCAGCCTCTAAATACTATAGCAACAAAAATTTACAACGTAGCAAAAATGTTCCTCAGGGCTTCTCAGATGCAGCCCTCATCCCTCATGCTCCTGACTTAGGCTTGAGAGGACTTGTCTATCTACCCAGTGACAAAAGTAGAAGAGAGTGTGAAGGATGTCTCTCATAGTGTATCTTTTAGTCCAGGGCAGCAGGAATCTTACAGTTATTTAATCTGATCCTGAATCTAAATGCTCAGCAAACCTTCTGACCACGTCATTCTTTGATGTTTGTATTCATGGCTCCCAAAGACTAAGGGATACCCAAGACAAAAGCAGTTTCTTTAGGGGTGGAGATGCTGTAGCTACCCAATAGAAAGCAGCTGTACCAAGTCATAAATGAAAAGAAATAACTCCATCACTATACCAAAACATGCTTATGTGGATAACTGAATATGCCTTTCTGCTCTCCTGCTGTGAGCTTCCTCTGTATTCTCAAGCTGGCTCGATCATCCTATACATGCGGACTGTATGCCTATTATATCATTTTAAAATTTAAACAGTAGATTAGGTCTCCAGACAGAGATGAAAATAGGAAAGCTAGGGTTCAGTTTATGCTGAGCTGAAATATCGTTTTACTCACAGCTGCTCTCATCTGATAGAATTCTAAAATTAGAAACACATTAACGGATTTATCTCCGGGTCAAATTTCTTGATCAGTTTGCCATCACAATGTTATTATTTAATTTCATTCCTTTCGGTAATGACTGATTACAAATAACTTTCTGATACAAACAGAATTGAAAACGACCCTGGTCCTCCACGCTGATAAAAAGCACATCTCCGAAGCCTGAAGAAGAGAAGATCCAGGAATTTCTTCTAGAGATACTGTTTATGCCTAAATCACAGCCTGTTCAGATGTCACTATAACCATTTTACAAGATAGAAATCCAATAAAGGATTTCTTGATATAACGGTGCAGTCTCACTCATAGGATGGAGATCGCAGGGATTAAATACAAAGTTAGAGTGTTTCCTCTTCTGTCAGAAAAATAAGTCTTCATCAAGAGGATTATAGAGACCTGTACATTAGCACATTTATTATATACTCACTAGGTGAACAGACATGCCGAGTGCTAGGCAGACATGAACAGGAACATGATCATCTCTACATTCCTAATATCTCTGGGTGGAAGAAAACAGGAAAGAGCTAAAACTCAGCAGAGGGGAGGGCTGTAGAGATGTTCGGATACATGATGTAATTAGGGCTTCTTTTGAAATGTTACCAGCCTGTTGGATGATGTTTTACTCTTTTGTCTTTTGGGGAAACCCACCACCCAGCTACCAAATAAATCACTTCTGGAGGCTTATTCATAGTTATGAATGCCTGGCCTTAGCTTGTCTTGTTTCTTCTCTTTTTAATTAATCTTTAATTAACCTTTAGCCTCTAGACTTTTATCTTTATTTCTGCATACCTTCTTTACTTCTTTCTCTGTGTCTTGCTATGTAACTGGATAGCTGGCCCCTGATGTTCTCCTCTTCTTATTCTCTTGCTCATCTGTTCTTCTGCTTCGTCGTTACTCCTAGTATTTATTCTCTCTGCCTGCCAGCCCCACCTATCCTTGCTCCTGCCTTGCTGTTGGCTGCTCAGCTCTTTATTAGACCATCAGGTGTTTTAGACAGGCAAAGGATCACAGTTTCACAGAGTTAAACAAATGCAGCATAAATAAAAGCAACACACCTTAAAATAATATTCCCCAACACCAGCCCTTCGGGAGCAAAGTTTTAAACAGAGTTTAGAGATATCAAATCTGCAAGAACATAAGGAATAATAGAACCAAAAATGTAAATACCTTTCAGACAGTAAAAGCAGAATCATCACTAGTCGCATAGAGAAGATACTAAATTTGGAGAATGTGGTAGGGGCATTCATAGCTCATAAAACTGAGTGTTCTCCTGTAATCTAACCCACTTCCTCCCTTCAACAATGGCTCCTGTTCAGAATCTATCCCCTGCTTCTGAGCACTGGGTATCCTCACGCATCTCTCCATCTTTCTTTTTCTTTTCATAGCAACATTTTTTGGGAAGGAGTTGACTAAATCGATTGCTCAACTATTGCCCCAAGAATTACCAACTTAGTACCACATTATTGCCTTCTCTTCAGATGTTGCCAATCTCCACTCTTCTCTCTCAATCCCATTGCTGTGGGGTCTATCCTGATAGCTTCCTCCATCTTGAAGCTCTATCTCCTGCTTCTGGGGCACCAACTCCTTCAGATCTCCATCTTACATGACTCATGGTCCACTTCTTTCTCTACCGACCCAGCACTTTGAGTTTCCTTTTTTTTTTTTGCCTAGGATTCCATCATCATCCTCTTTGGTTATTTACTCAGGACACTATGGGAAGTAGAAATAGGGTAGGGTTGGGACAAGCACTTTGGTTTACTTGTTGGTTTTACTTCTTCTTAACAGTGTGACCCCAGACGCCTTCTCTGGCCCTCTGCTTCCTTGTCCTCAATAAGATAAGGCTGATTTAGTATAACTCCTCATAAGAAATGAATGTGAGGCCATAAGTTTAGAGATGCTCTCAGGCTTGCTACAAGGCATGTGCTTATCAAATGCTCACTCTTCCTTACTTCTCACCTTTGTGTTGAAAGTGCCTTAATTCACATCTCTAGCTCAACCCTTATCCTGTTTCTATGAAAACATAGCATCCCTCAAGTCCTGTAAGTCACCCAGGAAATAAACCTTGTCCTTACTATCACCAGGGGTCTCATTGTCCTAGAATAGTTTAAATCAACTGCCTCCTGAATTTTCTGCCTTCTTCATGGTAGTTTGGGCTGTCTCAATCTATTCTCTATAATTTTTATTAGTCTTCTAATTAGTGGGTCTGCCTCCAGTCATTTCCCTTCCCACCTCCATCCCGTCTTCCTCTGTAGCTATCACTGGTGCATCCTCAGTACTGGAGAGCCTTCTCTGCTCCCCGCTGTGTAGAGAGCAAAGCTCTCAGCATGCTCCCCTCACTCTGGTGACTCACCTTTTCTCCATCTTCCTTTCGTAAAAGACTTGCGTAGCAATCTGCTGGTAAATTTCTAGCTCACCTGTCTTAGCATTCACCCCACCTTGCACACAGATTTCTTTGTCGAGTGTACTTTATTTATCTTGTTCATTCCTTAGCTCACAGCTCGTACACTTCCGTTTCCATGGAGAATTTCCCAGCATTTCTCCTCATCATTATCCCATGTCTGTCTTTTACGTATTCTTAAAATGTCAACACATCTTTACTGGATAACAAATTAGTTATCTACGACTCCATAACAAATCACCCACAAACTTAATGGCTTGAACAAACATTTATCCAAGTGTGACAACTCCCAAAGGTCATGAGTTTATGGAGCTTATCTAGTTCTCACTGGCTAAATTAAGGCGTTTTCAGCCCTGTAGCCAACTTTAGATTTCACTGGGGAAATCTGTCTTCACACTCACTCAGGGTGTCAAAATTGACTTGCTGTCGGGGACTTGGGCTGAGAGACTCGTGGCCTTCTTGACACATTAAATTCCTTCATCTTCACCAGATTAGATCAGACTGTGAAAGTCTGTTTCATCAGAGAACGCAGGTGGAAGAGGGATGGGGTGAGGAGGAACAAAAAACTTAGTTTATTTGGATTGCATCAACAAAAATACCATAAACTAGGTGATTTCAGTAAGTAGTGATTGGTCATAGTTTTAGAGGCTGGAAACTCTAGTTCTTGCTCATAGTTTTAAAAGCTGGAAACAGGTCAGAATGCTGGCATGGTTAGCATCTTGGACAGGGTCCTACCCAACCCCCAGGCCTTTTTTGGATAGTCTTCTTATATCTACACCGAACATACAGCAAAGAAAACAAAGTTAAATTTATGTTTCCTATAAGGACATTAATCCCATTTCCGTGGGCTACATCCTCATAGCCCGATAGCTTCTTAAGGACTCACCTCCTAATACCACATAATATTCGGGACTGAGATTCTAAAACATGAAAATTAGTGGGGAAACATAAAAATTGAGCAGCAAGATGGATAATACAATCATTAATAACCTGATCCCAAAAATTATAACCTCTCATTTTTTAAAAAAAAAACTGGAATTTGTTTTTCTTGACATTAATGAACCCTCAGCTTATTGAAAGAAAAGAGATGAACATAAATGAGTACTCTTAATAGAGCCACAACAGAACATAATCCAAGCATACTGACTAGAAAGGTACTATTTTCCTGATATAATAAGGAATCTGGGGCCAGGTTATTGCTTCCCTTGGCTCTGTGACACTAAATCAGAAGGCCGGTTGTATTTCTTCCTCTTTGTTTGTCTTTTTTCCAACCCCATGGTGACAACTCCACTTCCTGATACTCTCTTTGTTTTAAGGCAAGAAGAAAGAAATAGCACATTTCTTTCTTGTCAGTTTTTCATCTCCTGGGGTTGGATGGGTGCCTGACCCTGCTAAGATCAAGAGATGCCACCTTCCCCCTGAATAAGTTCTCTTATCAAGGACCAAGGTGGCTCTTGGGGAGGCTAAGATGACTAAGAAACTGGTAGGCAGAGAACTCTCAAGTATGTCAGTGTCTAAATCCCCAGAACCTATACATACACTTCCTTATCATGGCAAGAAGTCTTTGTAGATGCTATTAAATTACCAATGTTGAGATGGGAAATTACCTTGTACTTTTCAAAGGCGTTCGGTATAAAAAAAAACTTTATAAATGAAAGGGGAGGCAAGATAGATAAAATCAAAGAGAGAAGCAGGGACAGATATTGGAACACTGTGATGGCTGGCTTTGAAGATGAAAGGGGGTCAAGAGCCTAGGAATGCTGAAAATTCTGGAAACTGAAACAGACAAGAAAATCGGTCCTTCCCTGGACTTCTAGATGGCATGCAAGCAAGCTTGTTAACACTTTGATTTTTGTTTAAGTTTTCAGTTTTTCTGTGACCAGATACCCCAGAAAATAACTCAAAAAAGAGAAATTATTTCTTTCAGCTCTTGTTTTCAGAGGGTTTGACCCATGGTCAGTTAGTTCTGATTTGGGGCCCACAGTGAGTTATAATATAACAGTGGTGTGATGTGAGACGGGAAGTAGGAAAGAGGAAGGAATTTTCAAGCACTGAGGATTTTCCTCAGTGACCTATGTTCTGGAGCTGGGCTCCCCCACTTAAAGTTTCAGAACCTCCTGGCATAGACCTAACAGCTGGGGACCAAGCCTTCAATGCATGAACCTGTGGGGGTAGTTCATATTCAACCCCCAGACAACTCTAGTCCAGTAAGAGTCATGTTACAAGTTTCTCCTTCATAATTACAAGGCAAATTGTGCTGCTCTGAGCCACCAAGTTTGTGCTAGCTTGTGGTTGAAGCACCAGGGAAGCAAAGCAAGTTGGGAAGATGGAGTTCCAAATCTTCTAATTTCTCTTTTCACCTGGTCCCTGGGGATTGCTTCTGCCGTAGTACCAACCCTCAACAAACCAGCACCTTTGAAGGCAAGACTATTTTCCTTTCTTTTGTGAAATTTAAGCTGGATTTATTTTTAGCTGGCTTATAAAAGCATAAGAATTGTGCGTATCAACATGGTAGCATGTGATGCTTCAAAACATGTTTCTCCTGTGCGGATATTAAAACCAGGTTAAACTTACCTATGTCCTCAAAAGTTGTCAGTTTGTATGCTGAGTTTTAAGTTCTTTTTAATCTCCCTTTTGTGGCCTAGAGCAGCAGACACACAAACATTTTCAAGCAGACAGAGAACCAGATTTAAGTGTGGTAAGTTAGATATATCATGGTATAGTGTATACATTATTGTGTGCATATATTCTTTTTCATGGATAACACACATAATGAGAGCTGGGGAGTGGGGGGCAGCACAGACGATGAAGAAAGGAAAAGCACATAGGCTCTTAGGTTCCTGAGTCATGTTTTAACAGAGCAATCAACAAGATCAGAGACATTTATGTTCAGATCATTAGGTGTTTCACTAGGCTGAACTAACACAGAGGGATTTAAAATGCTGACTGCATGACAAATATTGCTGTGTTAAACAAATTACAGGTAGTTTCTATGGACTGGAGGCATATTAATGGCCTCCAGTTTTCAGGGGCCAGTTCTTTGAAAAAAGAATTACTAAAGTGGTGAGTTCATTCCTTCAAGTATCAGGCTGCCTAGAAACTACTGGCTTTCGGAACTGTTATTAATAGCAATTTTTAAAAAGAACTGTAACCCTTAGCACTACCGAGCCTGAAATCTCAAAGTCTGACTTCCATCTGCTGTGCATTTAATTCATTTACTGAAACCACTTTCATTTTGCTGAAAATCTAGAATAATTACAATTAAAGGAAATAACCCTCTAATTATTTCTAAAGAGCGTGATCATAGACTCACATTGCTTCTGATTTTATTACTCTGAAAGAACATTTGGCTAACCCAATTTTAATTGGATGTTAGTGGGTCAGGAGGAGAAGTTTTTAAAAAGCTTTATGTAACACGAACAGAAACTTTTACTACTTTTGAAGAATGGTTTTGATTTTTTATTTTTGAGCTCAGACACTGAAAGAATTTGGCTTGGGTTTTTTTTTTCTTCTCTGTCTTCAGCTTTTTAAACTTTTTTACAGGTGTGTATCCCACATTTGGATATAGATTATACAATTGTCACTTCTAGTCATGAAAGATCCAATTTCATATCACCTCGGGAATGCTTTCTTTAGACCACGAGACTTCTAAACCATGGACATGAAAACTTCCCACTGTTTACAGCTCAGAGTGTAAGATCCTAGGCACTGTACTCTGGCCTGCTGCAAAGTTATTTGCTGAATGGTTACACTTTTTTGTGTCTCATGTTTCTTGTCTATAACGTAGAAAGCTATGATAATTCAAATAGAGTATTTGTCATATGGTTGTCGTTACTTTTAAATGCATTGATAAAGTCCTTAACACATCTATCTATAGTGGCTTTATAGCAAGAAGCTAACTCTTATCATAATCTATGGCTGTTTTGAATGGCGTTCTGGTTATTTGTGAAAAATAAATGTGGTTTTTCTCATTAAATCATGGAATATTTGTGCTGGGATGAGAATCTTAAAAATCAAATGATCTTATCTAATCAAGCTCACTCTACAATCTGTTTTTCAAACTTGATACAGTAATTATTCAAAAATGCCAATGTGGTGAATGATTCATCATCCACAGAATGAACACCAGTCTGCTATTATCTGATTTTGACTCTAGCTATTCCCTCCCCAACATGAGCCATTGTCTTAGTTAGAGTTTCTGTTGTTGTGAAGAGACACCATGACCATGGCAAATCTTACAAAGAAAAACATTTAGTAGTGGTTGACATAGACAAGAATTATGGGTTAATGAAGGATGAAAGAGTTAGTCAGAAGTCTGAGCTAATAGGCCAACCATTTTATGATTAATGTAGACCTCTGTGTGTTTCTTTGGGACTGAACGGCTGTGGGACTTGGCAAAACAGAAATCTGTCAACACTGTCAGCCCAAAATTCCTTCATGGTTTCCATTTCAAATTTCTGGGTGAGCGCACGCTGACTTTGTTCAGTAATGGCCTGTGATGTAAGCAGAAACAACCCCTTCCTCCCTAGTGATGACCTAGGTATGATGTGTAATCAGAAACAGTCCCTTCCTCCCCAGTGGTGGCCTGTGATGTAAGTGGAAGCAACCCTCGTTTCTTCCTTAAACACTCAGTGATGGCCTGGGATGTGTAAGTGGAGACAAATTCTTTCCTCCCTAAGCTCTTTTGATCAGAGTTCTTTACCGTAGCAAGACAGGGAAACTTTGATGAAGAGAAGTATATACCCCCAGTTCTTGGCTGTTGTGAGAAAGAGAGTAGAGTTGTTCACCTGCCTCTATCAATGCTCTAAGAGACTTACGTGAAGACAGCTTTTCTCTCTGTGAGACTGAAGAGGTGGTCTCAGAGCTTTCAGTTTCTGGTGAGTGCATTGAAACACTCATTGGCACAGTTCTCAACATCTACTTTTGCAAAAAGGAAATGGTGCCTACCCAGCATTCTGAACGTTCCAGACAACGTTCGTATTCATCCTCTTATCTTCAGCCCTCTTCATCTCAGGTATATCTTCTCCAGCCTGCCCAGCCTTTGTAATCCCAGGGCTAACTTCTTTACCCCTCTCTTCTTTAGCATCCAGTAGTTCAGGATGCTACTTTCCAACATGGCCTTTCCACTCCTCTAACACCCAAGCCACCTGAAGCTCTATCTCATTACTTTGTTGGGAGGCCTTGATGATCAGTGGTCTCAGATATAACTCCATGACAGACCATCTACCATGGCAGGTGTTAGTGATACTGAAGCCACAGCCAGGCTGAGTTAGCAGATTTGAGGGTCTGGAGGGAAAGGTAGACACAAACAAACAACTCAACTTGTAAAGAAGTTGAAGAAAACAGAGGAATCGACCCAACACACCGTAGGTAAACTTTTGAAAACTTTTGAGTAGAACAGTGACTTGATTAAAGCAGGAACTCATGACAACAATATCCCAAACATGGAACGAATAGAACATGACAAAGTTCTGGCCCTAGATGACAGAAAAAAAAAACCAGGCATGAAGTAAAAGGATCATGAACCAAAATGGCAGCTATGGCAATTGGAATGATGAAATAGTAAGACACATTAAAAATAAAAAATGATTGGAAACATCTTGGTCACATTAGAATCTGGACTCATGGAAAGAGAAAGGTATCTGTCAGAGCTGAATCTACCCTTGAATGATAGAAAAAGAGTTGTCTCTTTCAGGCAACTCAGAAATGGACAGAGGGAGCGGGGAAGAAACCGGAGACATTTAGGATGCAGAAGAGTGAATATGATTTGGCTGTATCTAATGTGAGCTGATGGTAGGTGAGCATATTGGAGTTGTCCCTTACCACTTGTAAATGTGAAATTAGAGACTCGGATGAGCATTCAACAAAACTCTAAAACTTTAAACCTGGAAAGAATTTCTTTTAAGAGACCAATTAGAACCCATTCAGGTGCTTCAGTGAAGGGTGACAGCGGCGATTTTCAGGAAGTCCTGGAGTGTTTGTGAAGTTTACGCTTGAGTGATATTTGGAGATGTTAACGCATACCTCTCCCATAGCATTTTCCTCTCCATTTCCTTCTATTAACTCAGCAGCAGATTCTGTGCTTCATTGTCTGTGAGAGAGAACAAAAGGCAGGAAAAATGCCCTTCTGGGCAATCATTAGGCTCTAGTATCACTACAGCACATGCCCACTGGAAGAGGTATAAGGAAAAGACAATGGATTTCAAGAGGCAAAAAGGAAAGAGGCCCCTTCCAGTAAAACAGAGCTCCAAAATTCTGGAGTAGAAAAAAAAAAATGTCCTTTAGTGCCTCAGAGAAGAGACAGCCAAATCTCTCTCACACAAAAAAAAATTGCTACAAGCAGGGTGTTCCACCATGACTGTACATCAGATGGAGCTGGTTTTTTTTTTTTTTTTTTTTTTTTTTTGGTTTTTTGAGACAGGGTTTCTCTGTGGCTTTGCAGCCTGTCCTGGAACTAGCTCTGTAGACCAGGCTGGTCTCGAACTCACAGAGTTCTCTGTCTGTGTTCTGCCTTCTGCTTGTGGGTTGAGAGGTGAGCTCTCAGCTGTTTCTGTTGCCATGTGTTAGCCATCACGGACTCTGACCTCTGAAACCATAAGCTCAATTCAATGTTTTACTTCTAAGTTTCCTGGTCACAGTGTTTTATCACAACATCAAAATAAATAATGCAGCCTCCAAATATTTTGGGGTGGAATTATTTGGGTTGTCCACAGTAATACACATTCCTCCAACAGCTTCTCTAGATGGTTTGTAGGGTAGCCAGGTTCACTTGCTTAGAGCAGTGTTTCTCAACATTGTCAGTGTTAATATTTGGGTGAGTAATTGTTTGTTTGGCATTAGGAGCTGAAAATGGGAAAAATGCCTGTTTGCATTCATATTTCAGCAAAATTTTTGGCCTCTAACCACCGGATTCTAGAAACTTCTCACTTTTAATTGCAGCACTAAAAAAAATGCCAAGCATGCCTTGAGGAGGGCCTGGACACAAAATTCCTCCAATTATAAAGAAGTGGTCTAGATAAACCATAGGGTTAAAATTTGCTGGCTTTTGTCCTATATGACAAAGAAGCAGCTGAGAGTGTTTGAGCTTTGAAAATGAGAGAAAATGTCTGAACACGGTGATTACATAAACCATGACTGACAATCCTCCTCTGTACTTCTCAAACTTGAGGTCACGCACTCTGACGGCTTTTGAGGTCTCAGTACCCTTTAAGGGTAAAGGTATGATGTATGAGGGAGGGTCTGTGGGGAAGTTCCTCGGTAGCTGTTGGAACTTCCTGCGAGCATAGTGGTGTGGGCCTTAGAATTAAGAATGAAAGCTTAAGAGGGGCAGAAGACTGGCATTTCTTACATAACTGTGTATGAAGCCTGGTGTTCAAGCGTTATACATGCTCATATTGTTTCACCCCATGTTATCAGAAATGCATTCTAAAATGCACCCCATGCATGTCCTTATGAATTATGTAGTAGAAGACCAAAGTGTATCGACTGAAAGAGAAACAGAGTAAAAAGTTCAGAGGTGACATACGAATTTTGATGTTAGATACTTGAAATGACATTGTAAAATAAGTTTGAGGGAGATTTGTAGGCTTCTGCAGTAGCTACAGCAACCCACTTTGTCTTTCTGGGAACATTTATATTCTCCCAATGCCTAGAAGGTCAATAACTTCAGGTGGAGGGTTTGAAGTTCAAGTAGACAACTGGTTGAGGTATTCACTTTCCTTTGAACAGAACAGTTGTTTTATGCAAAATTCATAACTTGGACATAAATATCTAACTCAAATGAAAAATATCTATTCATTCATCTTTGGCTTTTATAAGTGGATGTGTTATTCCAGTTGCATTGATAACTTACTATAATTCAATAAAATCCTAAGAGTTTCCTTGATAAGGGGTGAGAACTATACTTCTCTGTGGATATAAAGACAAAAATTTAGAATGTAGTTAGAGATTTTACTGGTCTAGTAAAATGGTGGTTCTAGGCTCTTCTCAAAGATTCATGATGGCCCTAGGTCTGGGTATTTGGCCACTGGGAGTTTCCAGTACAGGATGGAGGACATTACACAAATCTACTAACAATCAAAATGCAGAACTGTGGAGCCCAGTTCCAAGGGACACATCTGCAAAAGAAATCCCACACCCGAGGCTAGGGGAACCTTATGAAAGAGAGGGCAGAAGATTGCACAAGCCACATAATCAGGGAATTCATGCGAGATTGCATCTTCTAGTAGTGTCAGGAGCTACACTGAAAGTCTCACTGCTTAAGTCCGGTCTGAACAAGTTCAACAGCAATAGATGAGCCAAAGCGGGTAGATGCAAGCCGAGAGGCCCCAATCCTACACACACACACACACACACACACACACACACACACACACACACACACACACGAAACCTAGGAATGCTAAGAGTAGAAAGAATAGTGTTCTTCAGGGAAGAGCACACCAACTGGTCATCCAATGCAAAATGGTTAGCCCTGAAAACGTACATACAAGTAACATCATACAGATTGAGCAAAGAAATATACATGTATCTATGTATATGATTGCAACAACAATTAATAAAAAAGAGGCCATGAATTTGAAAGAGAGCAAGGAGGAATATAAGAGAAGAATATAAGTAAGAATACAAAACCCTTTGGGAGTATAGGGTTTGTTTGATTACAGTATAATCCAAGGTATGAACTCAAATATACAAGAGATGATGCAGAGGCCATGGAGGAGTGCTGCTTCCTGACTTACTCCCCATCGCTTGCTCAGATGATTTTCCTGTAAAACTCAGAGCCATTAGCCCAGGAATGGTATTACCCTCCCACATCAACCACTAATTAAGAAAATGCCCTACAACATCGCCTACAGCCCAAGCTTCTGGAAGCATTTTCTCAATTGTTAATTTGACATGAAACTAGCCAGAAAACCCTTAAATTGACTCCACAACATTGTCTCCTGACCTCCACTGGAGAGTCATGGCTTGTATGCCTCTCTCCCCACATCATGGGTATACAAATATATCCACAATAATGAATAAACCAACAAATAAACCGACAAACAATTGAAAACTCATGGGTTTCCATGTCTAGGACATGATGCCCCATGCCCTCCTTCAAAGCATAGAATGGTTTCTGTGGCGGTCTTCTACAGACCTAGCATCATGTGATGATTCTTCAAGCTGTGATGCTTGAATCCTTCCAAGGACTTACGGCTTTTGAAGTGAAATCTCTCTATCCCTTTCTGTTTGAGGATCAGATGTAAGCACTCAGCTACTGCTCCAGTGCCATGCTATGATATAGACATGAATAATTTGCATTAGTATAGATTTTGCTTTATTGATAGAGATTTACGGTCAATTTTGTTATATGTATAAATGTTTCTGATGTAACTTTTACTTGATAACTGTTTTGTTATATGTAATTTTGCTATGTTAAAGTTAAAGCCTTTTTTTGTTTAAACCGAAAAAGGGGAAATGATGGAGGAAGGTCATTGGTTAAAATAAAAGCTGCCCGGATAGCTTTACCCGAAATAATTACACGGACACTGTATTCATTTAAACACTGCTTGGCTCATTTCTACCTAGCATCTTCTAGGCTAACTCTCCCACCTGGACTAGCCCATTTCTTATCATCTGTATAGCACCGGTCTTACCGGGAAGATTCTAGCCTAAGTCCATCCTGGGTCGGAGTGTCTTCCCTGGAGCAGGTAGCATGGCGTCTCTCTCTGAGGTGTCTGCTCCGGAGAGGAGAGCTGTCGAGTCTCACCTCACTTCCTCTTCCTCCCGGCATTCTGTTCTGTTTACTCCTCCCACCTATCTCCTAACCAATGAGAGCCAAGCAGCTTCTTTTATTTTAACCAATGACCTTCCTCCATCAATGCTAGCTGGCTGCCACCGTACTCCCTGCCATGATGATCATGGACTTCAAATCTCTAGAATCACCAGCTCAAGTCATCCTTTCTTCTATGTTGCCTTGTTCGTGGTGTCTAGTTGCAAGATATTTGGTTACACAGTGTAGAGATAAGCCACTGTGATTGGTTCAACAAGCTAAATGGCCAATATCTAGGCAGGAGGAGGCATAGGCATGACTTCTAAAACAGAAAGAGTTCTGGGAAGAAGAAAAGGGGCGTCACCACTGGATGCAGACAAAACAGGACACGCAGGAGCAGAGGTAAAAGCCACGAGTCACATGAGAGCCCATAGATCAATAGAAATGGGTTAATTTAAGTTATAAGAACTAGTTTGAAACATACCTAAGCTGAGGCTGAACTTTTATAATTAATAATAAGTTTCTGTATCATTATTTGATTGCTAGCAGTCCTGTGAAAAAGTACTACTACAGCATCTCTTCACAGCAGTAGAAAAGTATTTAGGATAAGGTGATATCTGAAAAATTCTAAAGACAAGCAAGGACGTCATATCTATAGAAATCTAAAGTACTGTTAGCTATAGGAAGAGTGAGGCCTGCTGCGAATTGTGAATTGTATTGCTCACGTGAAGAAGTTTTGTTTGATTTCTTTCACTGTACACATCTAAATAGGTATCATGTTTTCCACCAGTTTTTCACAAGCAGAAATCTCTCAGTAGTCATAGGAACTGAACTCGAGGAGTGGCATTTGTGGCAAGTATCAGAGGAGGTGACTTTTAGTGAGGTGGGAAGGCCTGTAGTCCCTCCTTCCAGTCTCCACATCCAGGTCTTTACTCTGCCACTCAGATAGGTAACCTTGCCCTCCATACTGGATCTTAAAAAACGAGAAAGTTTTGATCTGGGCCATGCTACAGTTTGTTGATTTTGCTGTAATATTTCAGAACCAACCAATATTATGATCAGTTCAACCAAAACCCAGCATAAATTTAAATTAGAAGCACCATAATTATTTTTCTGTGTTAAAAAAAACCTGAATTACACAAACTAAAGAATCTGATTCCAACACAGCTAAGATGATTATTCATGCCATGTAGTTTTCTGGGCCATGAGTCTTAAATATAAGAAGTAAAAAAAAAAACCCTGCAAAAGTCAGTGACAGAGTTTAAATGAAAAATACACTATTTTTTGAACGATAGTTTATGGCTCATGAGAGCCTGGAGTTGCCATGGCAACAGTAATACAGGAAAATAAGCCTCTAGTATCTCTCTCTCTCTCTCTCTCTCTCTCTCTCTCTCTCTCTCTCTCTCTCTCTCCTCTTTCCTAGTCTTGGCACTCAGTAATAGAAAATGGTTTCAGATGATGTTTAAAAGCTATAATGTTCACAAATTAGTCTCAGTTAACACATACAGAAACCTTGAGTTTCTAAACAAATGATAGGTTGATGGATGTTAAGAGGATAAAGACATCTTTGGTGATTGTACAACAGATCCAGATTCCATAAAAATAAAATAATACAGTATATGCCTGATTTTACTAGTGGCCTTTCCTCATCAAGCCTGAATGTCATCATGTGCAATACCATCTTTGAATTCTGAACCATCATCATGATACTTCTCTAAAGTATTATGTCACTACAGTCACAGTGTGTACTGGACAATAATTGGGAAGTATAATATACTAATAAGAACGGTGGATCAAAATAGGATCTGATCAAATTCAAATTCCAGCTCTGTTCTGTTTATTTAATAGTCCAAGTTTCAATTGTATAAGCTATAAAATAGAGAGAAGTATAATATCTGATATAAAGTTGCTACAAATTATAAATAAGATATGAATTTAAAAGTACTTCACATAGCACCTAGTATATATTAGACACTCCAAATAGTAATTTATTAATATTATAATCTATATACTGCCCATGGCCTGTGATCATAGATATCTCAAGTAATTTTTGAAAACAGAAAAATTAGAGTTCTCACTATTATAATTTCCAGGCACTTTATTCCACTTGTGTTTCTAGTTTAATTAGTATATTTTAGTTCTCAGTTAGTATTTGGAGACTGTAACCATTTCTAGAATGTTAAAAGTTATTTACAATGTGTTTCTTGTTTACTTAGGTATTATTATATCCTTCTGGGGTCTTTGATGGAGTTAAAGACTAGATAGTTATAATTTTCCTTAGTTATGATAAAAGATAAATTAAATACAAAACTTTAGACTCACAAAGATAGGATATATGATAGAGTATTTTCCTTAATTTGTCAAATGTAAATGGACTAAATATTATAACTATAATTCTTGCTTAAAACTGTTTTGTTTATGTAATTTTGCTATGTTGAAGTTAAAGCCTTCCTCTTTAATTATACAGAAAAGGGGAGATGATATAGGATATCCTTCTGTATATGTTTATTTTATTGGTTAATAAATAAAACTGTTTTGGACAATGCCTTATCAGAGTAAAGTCAGGAGGTAAATCTGAGCAGAGATATATATTTAGAGAGTAGGTGGAGTCAATCAGATGACAGCTAGTTGCCAAGGAAACAAGACATATAGAAAATGAGGTAAAACCATGGTCATGTGGCAATACATAGACTAATAGAAATGGGTTAATTTAAGATGTAAGAGCTAGCTAGAAATATGCCTGAGCCATCAGCCAAACAGTGTTGTGATTAATATAGTTTCTGTGTGATTTTTCAGGTCTGGGTGGCCAGGAAATGAAATGCAGACTCTGACTATCATAACCAAAAACCACTATGCCTTCCTCCACTTAGTCCTCTATAGGTTTTATCCTGCTTCTGCCTAGAGCCCAATTTCATTCACAGTCAAAATTGGCAGGCTCTGAATGCTGAAGTGCAGCTCAATCTCTGTTTTGGCTTCAGTTTAGTAAGTCAGATAAATAGAGTATATTATTATGGAAGTCTAGGAATATAAAAACAGGAGATTGAGAAAGAGGTGCTCAGAAGCTCAGTCAATAACAAGAGTATATGATAACCCCCAAAGAACTTGTTGAAAGTGCAAACAAAACCTGGAAAGGTCTGAGTAGAGATAGGATTGTGTCTACTTATTCAGAAAAGTGAATAAATGTCTTTCTTAGTTGCCCTGGTACTCTACTTGGTCCCTGGTCTCTCAGAGTACCACTGAGATGGATATGAAGAACTGAAGATGTTCTCTTGATCCTAAAGTATACACCTGTTGCCTTAGCTTGTAGACTGGAGCCAAGTTGCTTGCTCTTTTTCTCCCCTGAGTTGAAAGACTGATAAACACAGAGGAAATCTGTATATAAAGAATAGATTTCCTCCAAGTGAACATATTTGTGTATCTTCTCCTTGGATTAAGAAATAAAATACAGCCGGGCAGTGGTGGCACACGCCTTTAATCCCAGCACGCGGGAGGCAGAGGCAGGCGGATCTCTGTGAGTTCGAGGCCAGCCTGGTCTACAAGAGCTAGTTCCGGGACAGGCACCAAAGCTACAGAGAAACCCTGTCTCGAAAAAAAAAAAAAAAAAAAAAAAAAAAAGAAAAGAAAATACAGTCAATACCATGGAAACCACTTTGTCCTTTTGTAGACATAACTACTTTCAATGTCAATCATTTTCTTATCTATTATTGATCAATTTAGCCTCTTAACTTTATTAGGATAATTATTATAACATGTATTCCTATTAACTTTCTACTGAACAACAATATGCTTGTGAGGGGCTAGAGAGGTGGCCCTGTGGTTAGGAGTGTGTACTACTTTTGTGGATGACCCATGTTTGAGCCTGAACAATCATATTAGAAGCCTCAGAACATTGCCAAGACATGTAAGATGGTTTAAAATTTTTCCTGACTCTGAAAATGATCTGCCAACCAGAGTTGGTTGCTCCAAATTTGCAAATGAGACTTTGGGTGATTTGTCTCTGTCATTCATTGCACATTTTGGAAGTTGCTTGATTGCATGTCCTGTTCACTCACGTAATATTATTTCCTTTCTCAGGTCTTTGATGGGGTTGAAGAATAGGTAGTCATAGTTACTTTCCTCTCATGACTTAGCCAAGCCATTTCTAATACAAGACTCAGACATTTTAGGATAGGATAACTATTAAAACATTTAGCATGTGTTTCTTGCTTGATATTGTTAATGCTGGTTGTAATTCTAACTTTTTACTTGATATTTGTCCTTATTGTATGTATATAGCTTTGTATTAGGTTTAGAAAAGTCTTATTTAGACAAAAGTGGGAGTTGTTGTGGTAATTCCTTCAGCCAATAGTCAATTGTTGACAATACCAGTCAACATGGGTGTGGTCTCTTGTACGACAAATGCAGACAAATGCAGGCGTAAGGCTTGGGTGTCCCCTCTCTCTCTCAGCTGCTGGGTTTGATTCCTGTTCCTTGCTAATGGACTGTGATTTGTTATTCTACCCTTAAATATTTTAACCTTTTATTATACTCAATTCTGACCTAGTGTAGTATTACACTATTGTGTCCATCTACAGTAAAGGAAATATACTACATTGTTTTCCTTTTTACCTCACTAGGAAGTAATTCTTGTGATCACATTTAAGTACTTCACCATATAGATAGACCTGAAGTTTTATTAACCGATTCTCTTTTTAGAGAATTGCTTTTGCAAAGTGTGAGTTCTCTGAAATTGGTTGAAAATTCTATGTTACTATTCAATGCTCTAAATATTTAATTAGTGATATCACAGTTCCTCAAGCTATACTCCAATTTATCAACGTCCTTTTGGGTCCAGCCCAAGGTCACTTTTAGAGTTCAGACAGGATACTACAGCAAGTGAAAGGAACTGTTTTCTTAGGATATCTAGGGTGAATGAATTCTCTCATACACATGCTGTTCTGAACAAGTCTTTTTATTCTTCTGCCTTTATTTTAATTCTCCTGTCCTAAATCTAATTCCTCCTAGCTTCTTCTTCTCTAGCCTAAAAACTCTTCTTATAAGAGCCTTAAAGCAATAAAAAAAAATTACAAGAGTTACCTCTCACTGGTCAAAAGCACATTCCTAGAGTAAACAAAAAAGACTTAAGCCACTGTCATGGAGACACAAGTTTCCAAGTTTAAAGGAGTAAGACATTGACCAGACCAGGGTGGGGGGCATAGTCCCCAGAGACAAACTTTGAGTCATAGGTCTACTGCCAGCAGACTGACAAGCAAAGGATTGTGCTTTTCTTAGGGCTCTTTATGTAGCAATCTAGGTTGGATATTTGGGACTCTGACCTTGGGTATAGGTGCAAAGTTTTAAACTTATGATCAATGTATAAAAAGCTTCTAGTCTAGTTTGAACTTGCTCTAAGATGATTGTGAGATCATTATGTATAGTCAATCTGAACAAAAAGAAAACAAAACAGGCTTTTATGTGTCTGTAATCCTTGTGGGACAAATAGATCTAGTTATGAAGCATGTCCTAGCATATACTCTATATATCAAAATCATGCAGTTTAATGGACAGTCATCTTCCTGATCATCCACAGATATATGTGCCCATAAGATTGAGACATAATCATGAGATTGCATATATGTGCCACATGAGATTATACAATACAATGCAGGTATTGGGGAGACAAAAAGCTGCTTAGCAAAAGTGAGCCACAGTTTCTAGATGATCCTGCATGCCTTTCCTAGACTGGATTAACCTCCATCAAAGAGACACTCATCTGATGGGTTGATATCTTTATTATCAATTGCCATATGGTGCATATTTCCACAGCTTCCAACACAAATTAACTGAGAGAGTTGTCTTCTGGCAAGTGAATTTGTCATAAAATTACAACAAACATGAAGACACCAATAGAGGGAGAAAAGAAAGTAGAGGGTTTAACAAGATGAAAGATTTAAAACTTTTAAACTTACTTGCTTGTTTTGAAGTAGTCTCACCATTTCTTGAACTAAAGGTCATGCAAATATTGACCATTGACAATCTGCAGTGAAATTGTCAGTAATGAGCCATAAGTTGGTAGGGTTTTTTTCTCTTAGGTCTTTGGTCTTTTGGGGGCCAGCCACCCAGCTCCCATATAAATACATGTGTCAAACACAAGGGCACCCTCATATGTAAGAGAAACATTACTAAAGTTTAGATCACACATTAAGCCCCACACACTGATAGTGGGAGACTTCAGCACTTCACTCTCACCACTGAACAGGTCTGACAGACAGAATCTTTACAGAGAAATAAGAGAACTAACAGATTTTGTGACTCAAAGGGACTTAACAGACATTTATAGAACACTTCACCCAAATATAAAAAATATGTACCTAAAACAGTGACATCTTAGAATTTGCACGCAAATGGATGGAACTTAAAAAAAAAATCCTGAGTGTAGTAATCCAGATAGACAAATATGGTATGTACTTATTCATTAGTGGATATTAGATGTAAAGCAAAGGATAACCAGCTTCTAGTCCATGATCCCAAAGAAGCTAGGTAACAAGGAGAACCCTAAGAGAAACATACAAGGATTCCCTTGGGAAAAGGAAGCAGACAAGATCTCCTGAGAAAATTAGGAGGGGGAGAGAAGAGAGGATGGAAAGGAATGGGAAAGGGAGAAGGGGAAGAAGGGGTGAACATGAGGAAACAGGATGCTCAAGAAGTGGGTAGGACAGTGAGGGCGAGAAAGGGAAGGGATATCTGGATTGAGCGAGTCATTAAAGGGCACTAGGGAAATTGCCAGGAATCTACAAGGATAACCCCAGCTAAGACTCAAGGTAACAGTGGAGAGGATGCCTAAACTGGTCTTCCCCTGTAATCAGATTGATGACTACCTTAATTGTCATCATAGAACCTTCAACCAGCAATTAATGGAAGCAGATGCAGAGCTGTACAGCCAAGCACTGGATCAAGCTAGCAGCGACCAGCCCAAGAGAGGGAGGAGCGATAATATGAGCAAAGCGGTCAAGACCATGATAGAAACAGCTGACCTGAGCTACTGAGAGCTCACTGACTCTGGACTGATAGCGGGGGAACCTGCATAGGACCAAACTAGGCTCACTGAGTGTGTGGAACAGTTGTGAGGCTTGGGTAGTCTGTGGAACCACTGTCAGTGCGACCAGGATTTATCCTTAGTACTTGAACTGGCATCCAGGAGCACATTCTCTTTGGAGGGATACATTGCTCAGCATAGATATGGGGGGGTCTTGCCTTGAAGTAAAGTGTCAGACTTTGTTGATTCCCCATGGGAAGCCTTACCCATTCTGAGGAGTTGTTAATGGGTGGGGTGGGGGGAAATGTGGAGCAGAAAAAAAAACATACTGAGTGATATAATACAGACCCCTGAAAGAAAAATATAATATCTACTAACTCATAAGTGACTTTCAGACATAAAACAAAGAAAAACCAGCCTACGGTCCACAACCCCAGAGAATCTAGACAACAAAGAGGACCCTAAGAGAGACATTCAGGGATCTACATAGGAAGGAGAAAAAGACAAGATCTTCTGAATAAATTGGGAGCATGGGAGACATGAAAGAAGGTAGAAGGGGAGCAGGGAAGGGAGGGGAGTAGAAAAAAATATATAGCTCAATAAAAACAAAAAAAATCAAACAGATGCAACCATACAACATATGGTTATTTGTACCTGTCTCACTGTGCATACTGTTTTTAAGGCTTATCAGTTCTGCAACATGCAACAGTATCCCATTCCTTTTTTATGAATATTTTAAAAAAGCTAGATTCACATTCAAAAATGTAAATACCATGTCTTTAAAATGGGGTTTGGGGTATAAAATCTTTGAAGAATTCTCTGATAATTTTTGAAGTGGCAATGCACTACTTCACAAGGTTTATTCATTTGTGTTCTGTGTGTCTGAGTCCCAAATTCAGAACCAGCATTCTGAGGAGGATATTTTGCAATACAGCTAGTCTTCCCGAAAGGGCTGTCATGCCTCTGTTTGGGTGGAGTCGAGGCTGCTAGTGAGCAACCTTAATTTCCCCGTGTCCTTCCCTGGCGTGCTACTACCACACACATGTGCCTCTGCATTAGCATTAGGGGTGTTTTGTTGAATTTTCTGTTTTCCTCTGTATGATGTAGTAGTAAAAATCTCAGAATGAGAAAAATATTGAGAAGAGGGGTTCTCAACATAGAGCTAATTAGTAAAATGCCTTTCCCAATAGAATACCCTTCCCAATACCGCTAGTTTGTGCTTTTAATGAGGATATCAATGAAAAACGATTACTCACAGAGCTGAGAAACTCTACGCATGAAATGCAAATGGATTTAGGTCAGTGCTTCTTAAGCTGAGACCCACCTGGCACATGACGCTGCCAGGAGCCTACTGCAGTCTAGACATTAGAGTATTCTTGAAGCCAAAAACCTGTGCCAACTCACCAATGACCAAATTCAGTGACAAATGAGTCATGAGATAATCTTTATGACTATGATAGTTTCGAATGTTAATGTGGACCATTAGTGTAAGTGAATAAATAATTATGCAATAAAAAGGTGATACTTTGAATGCTAACAGTTATACTTTGTAACTATTTATCCAAATTTCATTAGTTTGGTAGCTAGACTTAATTTACCTTACACGTTTTGGCGATGGATGATAATTTCACAAATAGATAAGAGATATAAATACTAGTTTAATTTTAATTTGTAAGCAGTTTCGTTGATGTACAATTTGTCGTAAAATTAAACTGTTCTAAATGTGTAGCTTAGTGATACCTTAGCAAATGTGCACAGTTATAGAAACATTCTTGCACACTGGTTTTACAATAGAAGGGCCCTGTTGTGCCCCTCGAAGTCAATCTGTGCTCTGGCTCCAGGCATTCATTGATCCACTTTCTCTACAGGTTTTCCTAATTTCAGAAATGCCATAGAGCCCAGTCATAAAATTTGATTCTGGCATTGTTAACGTAGCACAATGCTTTGTTTGAACCACACTTTTATCATTTTCTTTTTGTTCTGGACCAATTGCATTGCACTCACGGATCAAGCACATTTTGTTTAACTATTTGCAAATGATGGATATTTTATATTGTTTTCCCTTGGCAGTTGGAAAATCTCTCTTTCCAGTTTAATGTATTTGGTTTATTCACTTCCTTGGAAAATCTGTAAACATTTTTTTGCTAATAAATATATATATTTTAGAGCTCAACTTTTTATTTTGGGATAATCATATATTCACATTAAATCATACAGAATAATATGCAGAGATTCATGGGTATCATTTACTCAGTTTCTTCTTTTCCAAAACTATAGTATTGCAGTAGAGCTGGGTGCAGACATTGATGCAGTCACCACACAGAATAGACCCACCAGTGCTAGGACATCTTTCATTTCACTCTTTTGTGGTCATTGCCACTGTCCTCCAAGCCTCACCACTTATTGGCCCTTGATAGCTTTTGGTTGATTATACATTTCTGTAATTTTGTTATTTCAATATTGTTGTTCTTAACAACACATCATCTACTAGGAGTGACTTTTTCATTCAGCATAAATAGAGATCCATCCAGGTTCTTCCTTGTAAGAATAGATGCGTGTGTGTGTGTATGTGTGCATGTGTGTGCGTGTGTACATATGCATGTATGTACATGTATATGTGTGCACATATGTGGATGTGTGCCTGTGTGTTACATGCATACATACACGTGTATACCTTTATGTCCCTTTTCTACATAGGAAAATTTCTGTTGATCCATCTTCCAGTTCATGATGTCTTCTTATACTACATCAAACCTTCAATTAAATACATCTGGTGAATTGTCATTTTATTTATTGGACCTTTTATCAATTACAGAATTTCTGTGGGTTTTGGGAGGGGTTTCATTTTCTCTACAGAGATTTTCTATTTGCTGAATGGGAGTTGCCACATTTTCGTTTTAAGCATGGTTTCTTTTATTTTTGAAAATATATCCTAAAATGCTGTTTCAGTTTTGCCTCAGAAAGTGATCTCAGTCTACTCAGAATCACTTCATATAGAATGAATTTTTTCTCCCAATGAAAGGTAACACATTCCTGATATTGGTGTTTGTCTCATAATGTTTTGTTGAAAAACTGAACGTTTTAAATAAGAAATGATAGTAACTCTAGAGTCTAATTTTCTCTCTTAAAGATTTTTTCCCCCAGAAAATTGATTGAACTTTAACCGATGGTGTGTGGTTGCTAATGTCTGTGCTCATTTTTATGAAGTTATTATTCTTATATTTTAGCCTGGCTTTTAAAGACTACGAGTCTTCATACCCTAGTGCTCAGGCAATTGTTTGTGCTCAAATATATCAAACGCATGAGCGCACTATCCTCTGACATCCTTGGGCATTTCCTTAAGTCCTCTTCAGTTTTTGTTTTGTTAAACCACCAAGCCCTCTTTTGTTTTCCGTTCTCAGATGGTCAGAGATATGCGGATGCTTGGCTAGCACTGAGCTCACAACTGAAGGCAATGACTCCCGTGTCCTTAAATCTTTCAGTAACCAATAGTTCAGCAGAGAGAAGTAGGGCCCCCTGAGCCTGTTAGGAAGGATGCTAGTTTAGGAAAGTACTGGCTGTAGGTTCTCCTCCAATATCCACAGCTTCACGAACACTCCTGGAAATTCTTAGGAAAACACATTCTTTTGTCACTTTGAAACTAAATTCTATTTAAAAGAATAAATTATCATTCCAGCGGAGAATTTGGATTTTGGACGTTCACCTCTGTCTTTCCTCCTTAAAATCCAGCGCCCCTGGCTCATCCCCAACTCAGGAGCACCTGCTGCACCCTTTCCTCCCTGCTTCCCCTATTTTCAGTGGATCAGACAGACCCCCCCAAACTTTCTTCTCCCTACTCCTTGATTTATCCCAGCCTCCAACTTCAGTACACACTCCCTGGGAACTTACAAGCCAAGGCTGCCAGAGAAGCAAGCAGGCCAGCCTCAAATCCTCACTCTCTCCCTTCTCCTCCATATCCAGTTTCTCAAGTTTCATCCCAAGATCTGTAGCTGATGACCTATTGTGGCCTTCCCTCATTCTCTGATGCTGTTCTCAGGGAACTGAGCAGATTTTGGGGTAATACCCTGCTGCTTACCACCTGTGGACTATCTAGGGACCCCTCTTCTAGCCCAAACCCATTCCTAAGTGTCAGTTCCCAATACTCAATATACTTAGAAACACACATGCCCTCCACAGACTGACCACAAGGACCTACTGCAGAAGGCAACATCTGTAGGAATCATTGAGGAAATCGAGCTGGAACTTTTATAGACCGTCACCCTTGCATTCTAGTTTCTTTGGTAGAGGAAGGTGCTCTGCAAGCCACCAGAGGAGAAGCATATCAGCTCAGCCACAGTGATCTACAGTGGGGTCCTGCTTGCGAGACAAGCATGCGCCATGGTGACACAAATCTTGTGGAGCCACCAAACAATATTCGATATGACTTCAGGCCCACTCCACAAGTTGCAACCCACAACCATCTCTTTTTTGGTGACCAAGAACCTGAGACTAGACAGTCCAGGAACCTAGAGTAAAACCAAAATACTACTGCTTTAAAAAAAGGAGCAATAAAATAATTCCTATTGGCATTCTGCTATACTCATAGATCAGTGCCTTCCTTAGCCATCATCAGAGAGACTTCCTCCTACAGCAAAGGGGAACAAATACAGAGACCTGATGGGCAGAGCTATCCGGCGCTTAAAAGAAATCTCACACTGGCTCAGAACTGAGAGATGGACAGTTATTTATTCAGGGGGAAAACTTACAAAACCAGGATTCTCTGCTTGAACGATGGATGAAGATCCGATCCAAAGCAAGCAGAACAAGCGAACGGGAACCAGGGGGATGAGAGAAGGGAGCTGGACGCGCTTCCGCATCCGGGTAAATAGTCTATGAGGCCATGGCCCAGTAGGCAGGTAGTTACTAGCTATAAACCTTCCCGCGGCAGAGAGCCACAGTCAGACTTTCCACAGAGAAACGAGAGACCTTGGAATACTCAGCCCTAAACAGGAGGTCTCCATCAAATCCCTCTCCTGAGGGCTCAGGGAACACTGAGATACAGGAGTTAGAGAGAATGTAAGAGCCTGAGTGGATGGGGACACCAAGAAACCAAGACCAAATCACCATGACCGGTGCACATAGGAACTCACAGAGCCCGAGGCAGCATGCACGGGGTCTACACAGGTCTGTACCACATGGGGCAGGCCCTGGAGCTCAAAGACGAAGCAGACGCATGTCCCCATCCTTAACGCAGAAGCTATCTCAATTGATAACCACTTGTAAATGAAATTTGAATTTTTGTTCAATAGAGTCTTACTGGAGACACAAACTACTCTTAACGTTATAAAACTAAGTCCACGGCATCATGGGAGCTCCCAGTATCTTAATGTCATGTCAAGGTTTTTTAATTTTTTAGTTTTATCTTAATCTTTATTCATATGGCTTTTCCTCTTTTTACACTACATGTCCTTCACACAGATATTATGGCTTCCAGTTGAGAGTTTTTATGTAGGAACACCCGAATGAGTGGGTTTCTGCATCTATGTCTGGTTCCCATGGTGTTTCCTGGACTTTTTCCCATTTGTTCATTTGTTTTACCCTATTTTGATGTATTAGCTTTTGTTTCATGTTATATTATGCTATTTTTATTTTATGATGATCCCTTAGAAGCCTGTTTTCTGATGAGAGGCAGAAAGGGGGGCTCAATCTTGGGTAGGGAAAATGGGGAAGGACTCTGAGGAGTAGACAGAGGAGAAACCATAATTAAATGTATTATGTGAGAAAAAAAACAAGCTAATTTCCTTTTTTAACTTTCTTTTCATTTATTCTTTCGTCCTTCACACCATGGCTCCCCATCATGTCTCACAATATTATTCTTCCCCCTCCCCTCCCCTCCCCAAAATAAAACAAAATAAGATTTAGAAGAAGAAAGCACAGGGAGGAAGAGAATCTCATTTTGGCAGCGGCAGTGTGACGTAGTGAGTCACACAGTAGCCCGTACATTTTTACATGCAGACTTTTGATGTGAGATTCCCCTTTGTATGCTGTGAATATCATTGGTTAATAAAGAAACTGCGTTGGCCTGCTGATAGGGCAGAACTTGGGTAGATGGGGAAAACTAAACTGAATGCTGGGAGAAAGGAGACAGAGTCAGAGAGAAGCCATGGGGCTGCCGCAGGAGACAGATGCCCTGAAACTTTGCTGGTTGGCCACAACCTCGTGGTGATGCACAGATTAATGGAGATAGGTTAAATTAAGATGTAACAGCAAGCCAATAAGAAGCTAGAGCTAATGGGCCAAACAGTGATTTAAATAATATAGTTTCTGTGTGGTTATTTTGGGTCTGAGCAGCTGGGAACCAACAAGTGGCCTTCCTGCAACAGACATTCATCCCAAAGAATCATTGTTCTGGTTCGTGGCCCCTGGTCTCTGCTATACCATTGATGCTGGGCCCTTACTAGGACTCTTCCTGGATATCCCGTTGCTGCCCTGTGTTGTGGAGATCTTTCAGCTCTGGGTTCGAAGGACCAACTCTCAACCCCCCATGCTCTAGAGGATCACAGATGGGGTGGATTTGGGGGTGGACCAACACATAACCCTGGTTCTGGGCCTGGATCGATGCATGGTTGACCAGTCTGCCAGCTCTCCTATCTTCATCACTAGGGTAAGCTCTCCAGCATTTCCCTGGCTTGTTCACCCCTCGCCATGATAAGGAACAGGCAGAGCCATTTCTCCCTCGTCTCCTCAGGGTTGGTCTCCCATACCTACATCTTCAGGGCCAGTTCTCTGTATTGCCCATGCAAGGTATAGGGGCCTCTTTCTCTAGTGCTGCAGCTGATGGGGGACAGGGACAGCTCTCCCGATCTTATGACCTCAGGCCCTGCTCTCCCCCCTGTCTCAGATGAGGGAGGACGATCTCTCCTCTGCCCCTACTACCACAAGACAGCTGACTGACTTATGGGATAGCTCTCCCATGCTCACCACTTCAGGGCTGATTCTTCCACACTTCCACCAACAGGGTCAGCTCTACTGTGCTGCCCAGGTGAGATGTGGGTCCACTTTCTGTAGGGCAAAAGCTGGTAAGGGGGGAGGGTCAGCTCTCTTGCCCACCACAGGTGGCAGAGGCAAGAGGATAAGAATTCCTTCCTTCCCCATCACCATCACATGACAGATTTGGGGGTGTGGCCAGCTCTCCCACAGGCAGGGCTCTCATCAGCAACTCTGCCAACAGGGTCACCTCTACTGTGCTGTCCAGGTGAGGAACAGAGCCTGCTCTCAGCTTCTCTGAGAGTTGCAGATGGTAAGGGGGAGGAGGAACAGCTCCTTCCTCTATGGCAGGTGGTGAGCGAGGGTAAAAGGGGGGTATCCCCCACACATACACGTTGCCCACACTGCTGTATGACAGATGAATGAATAACGGGGGCATCTTTCCCTTGCTCACAACTTCGGGGCTGTCTCACTGCATCTGCACCAACAGGGTTGACTTTATCGTGCTGCCTAGGTATTTAGGTCTTGATCTCAAGTATTGCAACTGGTAGGGGGCAGGAGCAGCTCCCAACCTGATGCAGGTGGGAGCTAATTTCAATAAAAAGAAAAATAAATTTATTCTTAACAGGCCTAATCATACAGCATGATGAGTATTGCCTTTTTTTCATTGAAAACCCCACTAAGGGGCACTTTCTCCTCATTCAGGTAGGCTATAATGACTAGTTGAAATGAAATAATCACAAGAGGGAAATCCCACATCACCAGCACACAGAGGGGAATCCACAACAATCAGGCCCCTTTATCTGCAGATTCATCTCACCTGGTATCTTAGTTATGGTTTCTATTGCTACAACGAAACACTATGAAAGAAAAAAGAAGTTGGGGAGGAAAGGGTTAGCTCACACTTCCACATTGCTGTTCATCAAGAAGGAAATCAGGACAGGAACTCAAACAGGGCAGGAACCTGGAGGCAGGAGCTGATGCAGAGGCCATGAGGGAGAGTGGCTTACTGGTTTGCTTCACATGGCTTGCTCAGCCCACCTTCTTATAGGAACTCAGGAGGACCAGCTGCCCAGGGATGGCACCACCCACCATGGGCTGGATTGATCCCTAATTGAGAAAATGCCTTACGGTTGGATTTCACAAAGGCATTTCCTCAGCTGAGGCTCTCTCCTCTCCGATGACTCTTGCTTGTGTCAAGTTGACATGAAACCAGTCAGTACACCTGGCTCTCAATTTTATCTTGATTTTTGAAAGTGCTGAAACATTCAGGCCATCTGATTACCTCTGGCAGACCAGGGATTGATTAACTAACTAAGTGGTAGTTCTTGATTTCTAAAATCTTACAAAAACCTGAATGTCTGAGGAGAGAGGGGAGGTCCTTCGGGGGTGAGAAGAGCTTAGCTGTTAGAATCTTCGTATTCCGAAGTGAGATCTAATAATGACCTCAGACATAACTCTAAAAATCAACTAAACAACAGAATTTAGAAATCCTCTCTTTTTCTATTATCTTACTCACAAGCAATGGCTCATCTGGAAATTCTAAACATCCATGGCTTGCAAAATTACATCTATGCAATTTCAGAAAAGACTTTCAATTTTGAATACAATGTCTACTTTGTCATAGTCTGATAAACCTTCTTTAGATTTTTTTCCTATTTTTTCAAATGCTAGATTGTTTCTCTCCTTTAAAATTTGTTAAAGAAGTCATCTTAGTCTTTGTAAAATAGAATTTTACTGTAGTGAGGAATCGTAGACTCATCTTCTCTCCTTTCTTCTTCACCAAATTCCAGAGAAGAGAAATGGAGCCCTTAAGAGCCTGGACTTCTAGTGGCAAGGAAAAGATAGTTAAGTCTAGGTCCCAAGGTTGTACCACCCAGTGCTATATCAGATGAGTTCAATGCAAGCATTAGTTCTTCATCTCACTTAGGACCTTAGGAGTGTTACACAACCCAATGATTGTTCAGTTTCTTTATATTTTATAGTCCCAAGTAGTACACACTGAACAGAGTGTGAAGATGGAGTTTCACTACTGATCCTATATGGCAGTAAGAGAAAAGGATTTTCAGTAGTGAGATTTGAGATTTGAGCATTCAAGTGTTTCTAATTCTATGCTGTCAACGACAGACTTCTACTAGTTACTTAGCACTTATGAATCATGTTATAATTTCAAAATACCTTTTCTATCAATAGCAACTTCGTAGCATGAATCAGACTAGTTTTTTTTTTATTTCCTCCTCTCCAAACAGCTGTCTTGGTCCCACAGAATGATTGCAGAGTTTCACATATGTTTAGCTGTTCGAACTTTTGAAGTCTATCTATATCACTTGTTCTCAACCTATGGGTGGCAACCCTTTGGGAGTCAAATGATGTCAGATAGCCGGCATAATGATATTTATATTATGATCCATAACAGTAACAAAATCAAGGTTATGGAGTAGCAACAAAATAATCTTATGGTTGGGGTCACCATAACAGGAGGAACTGTACTGAGGGGTCGCAGGTTGAGAGCCACTGACCTATAGGATGCAAGTCAAAAATTTTGCATGAAGGATGGGATCGGTCTTACCTTTGGAATTCCTGGTGGCAAAGGACAAGATTGGAGGGCTAGTAGCAAGGGAGTCTGAGGCATGGTGGAGAACTTCCTCTCTAAAGGCATAGCCTCCAATAGAATTTAGTGTGCTAGCTTATCCCTAGTTCTTAGAGCCTTGGAGAACCCTACTTCAGTCTGAAAATGTGCTGTAGTACAAGGCACTGTGGAAACGGAAGGTCTATTGACATGGTCCATTTCACGCCTTCCTGATCTTAACCTGAAGGAGGAAATGATGAATTCTTGGGGGAGCACAAGCACACTTTAACAGCCTGCTAACTCAGGGTTCTTCTTCTCATTGGTTATTGACAAGAGCAGACACCGCTGAATGCGCCTTCTGGTATAAGGATTCTGAGCACGAACCCAGAAGCAATTCCAAACCTGGACTAAGAATAAGGCTTTCCTTTGGCATGACTCAAATAGAAAAGCTCTTTGACTCACAACCTTTGAGTTGGAGTCACACGCCAGTCTTTTCTTTGTCACGCAAAGGCAATGTAAGCACCGAGATAAAACCAGACTCTTTGATTCTCCGCTTTCTCTCCTCAGCGACCTCCAAACTCAACCCCCACCCCAGGAACAGTAAGTTTTTCTTAAGGCATTGATTTCAAAGAAAGAGCACTTTATATAAGCAAGTTTAGGGATTCGAGGGCTTGGAAGAGGCACTAAAAATTACTGTCAGTTCTTGCCTTGAAACTCTCTCGCCATGGTACACAGTGCTTGCCAACTGGCCCTATAGATCTCATTACCTTCCTCTTTCCTTATCTTCCTTCCAAATTAAAATGCTAATTTAGCAACAGGCATAGGCAATTTCAGAATGAAATCTAACCGTCATTCTGACCCTTCACTGCCAACAATACACTGAAGATATGTCCCCTTGACTTAGATCTTTGAAGACATAGAGTGTTACATTGGGCTGGTGCGCATTTAGATTACCATCTCTCCTAAATTGCTTTGGTGTTTTAAAGGCTTTCTGAGTATTTGCAGCAACACCTGATAGGGATTCTGGCTCACCTCAGTCAACAATCCCCCGATCTGTTCAATGATGCTCTCGTTTCAAAATCCTGATGGATCTTGAACTGTAATGCCTCAACTCCATACCTATAGGAGACCTCAGTCACACTTCCAGATGGTTCACAGGTGCAGGAGAAGCCTGTTCCTGATCTTGTGTGGCCTTTACCCTAAGCCCTCTCCTTTTCCCGCCTCCACACAAATGCAAACCTTCAGGGTATCAGACAAAGAGCATAACCAGTCTCTATTACTTAGGCTTTGGGCCCGTTTTCATTGAAGGCCATTTACATAGTCCAGACTTCAGGATGGAAGTCTAAGGGGGCATTCTTCCTTTTGCTCAAAGAGTTAAGCAAGCACAGGGCTTAAAATGATTTCTAACAAAACACATTTCTGTTATTGAGCATTCTGGGTTCACAAAAGGAACCAAAAATTAAGCAATGGCAACAGAGAAACTCGTTTTGATAGATAGGACTGTTAAAAATTGCAACGGCAATGCTGGAGAAAGCAAATAAAACAAGGAAACGGTAAAAAGTTCACACCAGCTACCACAAGGCATTTGCAGACGATTAAGGAAAGTTAACCTGAAACAACCATCTCGTTAACTGGAACCTTGGGTTGTGGGGGAGGTGGGAATATTTCCACCGCTAAGATACCCATTGCCATCCTCTATATCTTTAGCACACACTGGCTGCCAATGAATATTTGTGCGATGAATGGAACACCTGCCAAACTCTCCGATGTTTCCAAACAAACTCTAAAATGCTGTAACAATCACTTCTGTGCACGCAGGCCCCATCTATTGCAAGCTCTGCGGATGAGAAATAGCTTGACTTAAGGTGAAGCGTGGGACTTCAGTTGACCATAGTTCGTTTGGTTGCACAGTGGGAAAGTGGGAAGGGAAACAGCTCCTTAGAAACAGAAGGTCAGCCTGCAGGCTTGACTTCTACATTATTGCTTGACAGGTTTCTACCCAACTTCTCCGTCCCCATCTGTGGATCTGAGGTACCCTAACAGTTAGCCAGGGGCAATTCTGTGGTTTTGACAGGGAAGCCCCTCCCTAGGGCGCCACGTCCACCTCCCTTTCTCGCCCGCACCTGCCATGCTGCCTCTTTCTTCTCTGACAAGAAGCAGAGGTCAAAGCTCTTTCCTGTGTGGTGATGGAAAGCTCCCAGGACTAGCCTCCTCCTGGATCCAGGGAATGCCTCTAGGATTCCTGTGGGCGCGCTCGCCCCCTTGATTCTCACAACTCCATAGCCGCTACTCTGGCTCTTGCCTGACACTTAAGAAGCATCTCAGGGTAGCCACCTTTGCGCCCCGGGGCACCAGCAGCTCCCGCTGGATAGGGAATCAGAGGCGGGAAAGGGAATGGGGGGCTTGAGGACTTCCTGGCTTCAGCTGCAGCAGCTGCAGCAGCGGGCAGAGGGGTGGAGGGTACTGAGCAGGGCTGGAGTCGGGGCCAGGAGGGAGGGAGGGAAGGCGGCGGGGAGTGTATGTGTGTGTGTCGGGGGGGGGGGGGGGGGAGGAAGGGGGGTGTTGAGGCTGTGCCAGGCGAGCCGGAGGGGTGCTCCGCGCTCCCCCGCCCTCCTTCCGGGAGCGAGGATGCAGACTCTAGAACTGGTGCTGCTGGGCTGAGGAGGAGGCAGGGGAGTTGCCACGCGAGTGTGTCTCCTGCGCGCCCAGAGGCGGGGGGAGGCGGAGGACCAGGAGGCGGAGGAGGAGGGGGAGAATGCCTGGAGCTGCCGCCGCCGCCGCCGCCGCGATGCTCCCGGCTCAGGAGGCTGCCAAGCTGTACCACACCAACTATGTGCGGAACTCGCGGGCCATCGGCGTGCTGTGGGCCATCTTCACCATCTGCTTTGCCATCGTCAACGTGGTGTGCTTCATCCAGCCCTACTGGATCGGCGACGGCGTGGACACCCCGCAAGCCGGCTATTTCGGGCTCTTTCACTACTGCATCGGCAACGGCTTCTCCCGGGAGCTGACCTGCAGGGGCAGCTTCACGGACTTCTCCACGCTGCCCTCGGGCGCCTTCAAAGCCGCCTCGTTCTTCATCGGCCTCTCCATGATGCTCATCATCGCCTGCATCGTTTGCTTTACCCTCTTCTTCTTCTGCAACACAGCCACCGTGTACAAGATCTGTGCTTGGATGCAGCTCACCTCCGGTGAGTGCGCGCTCACCTCCGCGGAGGCGGGGGACCCCTGGGTGTCCTAGCTCGGGAGGGGTTGGAGTGGGAGGGACCGCTCCCTGAGCTCTGCAGTCCGGACAACTTAATCCTCTCTCAGGCTGAGGGGTGTGGAAGGAGGAACCCCCGGGTTCCTCAGCCTTGGCACGGGTGCCAGGTCCCCAGGCTTTTCCGAACCTCCGGAGTGCTAGGGACGCCACCCAGAGGGACGCCCTGGAGGCTGAGCCCTTGTTGGGCAGAGTCCGCTCAGAACTAAAGATGGGATTGGGGGGCGGAGAAGTCGCCGCTTAGAGACAAGCTGTGTGTGTGTGTGTGTGTGTGTGTGTGTGTGTGTGTGTGTGTGTGTGTGTGTGACTAGGAAAGACTGGTACAAGCGTGTGAAAAGCGGATTTAGAGATGCTGTAGTCGAAGGATCAAGCCAGTCTGTTTAGTCCTTCCTGGGATTATTTCTGTCTTTGCTTCAGGATGTGTGTGTGAGGGGGGCGTGTAAAATTGTCTTGGGCAACCATAAATATTTTATCATCCATCTGGTGATGAGTAAAATCTAATTTTGCTAAGTCCGCCCCCCCCCCTCGGGTTTTCTTTAAAATAAAAAATGTAGCTTAGAGTGTTCCTTAGCAGTTCTTCAAAGCCACACCCCCAGAGTCTCCTTGTCAGCCAAGGTCCTTCCATCTTATCTCTAAACAGATTGGGAGGTCTTGAGGGAGTCGGGATTTCTCAAGATCTCATTTGGGGGAAGCCCTGTTGGGAAAGTGGATATGGGGAAAGGCGGTTCTTCAGCATGGCAGCACTCCTATCCATACAGGGTAGATTGTTGCCAACTGAGCAATAGGAAGTCCCCGTCTCCCCCAGCATCAAAGTTACTTTCAATCAAGAAATAATTATGAGTCCATTTTCTGGTGGCTTCGAAGAGTGCTGAACACACTGGTCTTCTGACACCTCCCTTGCTGCCACTGTATCTGCCTCCTCTTCTGAAATCCTTGAGTTCCTGACACATTGCTGAAATCCTTTGGATTGGAGGGACCTTGAAGGTCTCTGGCGGTTAAACGTCTTCATTTATGTGTTATTATTGTTTAAGTCACTGAGTTTTAAGATATTGTTTCTTCTATAGTGGAAGTCTCCCAGGAGAGGGGGGATTTAACCACTGAGTTCATCACAAACTGTGTGAGGAAAGAGTTAAAGGTGCTGGGCCATGCTAAAGTTGCTGTTATTTTGCGAGACTATTGCAGAGCCTGGCCTCGGTGCTCCTAAGAACTGGGATCACAGGCACTGTGTGTGTTTCCGGAAAGGTTCATAATCTTGTTAATTTCGTAGAAGAAGTGAAGCCTATGTGAGCCTAACGCATATTGGAGTGTCAGTTTTAGCTTTGTCTTGCTAATTTTGCTTTTAGTGTGAAAGCATGTGTGTGAAAAGCGAGGGATGAGCGTGCTGTCTTCTTCCTGTATGTAAATGAGGGTATTTGCCTTTTACCCCTCTACCTCCCCAACCTGAACGAATTGCTTGCTCTGTGTCTTTTTACTTTGTTAATTTGAGGGGTGTTTCAGAAGCAGAATGACTGAGATTTTCAGTAGACTCAGATATTCTACCTGTTCGCGATACTTTCCTCTGCTTTGACTTCAAAAAGAACAGTGCAAACAGGATGCATATGTTGACTTGACCCTACACTGCTAATTTTAATTCTTCTAAGTTAAATGACCTATTTAGACTAGTGATTCAAATTAGATTACTTCTCAGACCTCTGTAAGGTCTGAGAGTAGTTTTGTGGTACTTCTGCAAAAACACATAGTTAAAAGCTTTATTTTGGTGGAGTTTTATATTCTAAAACTACATTTTTAAATAAAAATAAAGAAAGAAAGCTATCTTTTGAGGGAAATCATCACTTTCAAAGTTAGCATACACTTCATTGTAGCCTTTTCCTTTTTCCTGAAACAGATTACGTAGAACATAATAAACGCTGGAGCAATGAAACATGATGTTAGGTATGCAGACACTTGTCAAAAATGTACTATTTTGATTTCCATTCCATTAAAATGTGATGATAGTGTTTGTACTGCAGTACATATGAGGGAATTTTCTCCATCCGGAGAATTTAGGATCCTTACAAGGTATGTTTTAAAAACCCTCTGAAATCTGTTATTTTACTCCTAGTTTCATTTATTAACTAACTATATTAATAAAATGATGGCTTATGACAAGAGATCAATTAAGAATCAAATCAGGTATATCTACAAATTTTAAAGGAATGAGATCTAAAAGATATTTATGAGGAATGCTATATTCAACATGGATTTTAGTTTTTATTAATTTGGGGGATGCAAGAAATGTAACATAGTATATGATGTACCAAACATTCTCTGGAAGTGATGATGTACTTTGGATGTCTTCTTTTTTAGTACTCTTTAATGTTCATAAAATTTTCATATTTATAATTTAATTACCCAGAATAATCTAAAGGAACATTTTCTAAATATGAAAGGTGAGGAAGTATTTTATTATTGGATACTCTTTAACCTTAATTTGAAGCTAAATAACGTGTGTGTGTGTGCGCGCGCGCTCGGGCATGCACAGGTGTGAGGTTATCTAATTATTTTTAACATGGTAGCATCGTAAGTCAAGTAAAGTATCAAGTCCTAAATGGGGTGATACATTAAGATGATGAATGTAGGTTGTTTTGTAACAATATGATATCAAGAATTTTTAATGAGCCTGGTGCAGTCATGTATGCCTTTAACCCAGTGCACAAGAGGCAGAGGCAAGTGAATCTCTGTAAGTATGAGGCCATCCTGGACTACATAGTATTTCCAGGACAGTTAGATCTATGAAGAGAAACCCTGTACCTCTGTCTTGGAGGCCAGCCTCCAGCAGCACAGGGCTTTGATAGGAATCCACTATCTGGGGGGTAGTTAGGGGGAAAGGCACTCACACAGGCTCTTGATGTGTTCCTTCTTTATTCTTTTTATTCTCTCTCTATCTCATGTTGTTATACAGCTTTTATACCCCAACAGAATCTTCCAGGCAGTACCAGAGTCAAAACAGCTGCATTCCATTTTTCAAGTGAATGATTATAGGGAAATCATGTTTTTCATCTCCCTCACATTATTAAACATTTTATGTATTACAGGTGAAAAACAAAGTATCCCAAGAACCCACATATATTCATACCCAAGCAACTTGTTATAGATTAACCATGTGGCAAGCAAGGTGTTCTTGTCAGATCTTTTACTGGGAAGCTGCATTTTGCAGTTACAAAGAAAGGGCCAATGACTTTATTACTTACCTTGAAAAGTAATCTTATAAGGAATCACAAACCTAAATGTTTATATAGGAAAAAGAATCAGTCAGCTCTGCTTTAAATCTTTAGGGTACATTTCCATTCATTAATAGTTTTAAATCAGGAGTTTGAGGGTAGAAGTGGGTATAAGGAATTAATTACATCACCCTTGGTCATCAACCAAAGCTAGCAAGGGCAGTATGTCAGCCAGTAGTAATTGGGCTGCTGTGCTCTTATACCCCAACCTTAAAGAGGTCTTCATTCAACTGTGTGCCTTTTTAAAACTTTAGATTGCCTTCTTGGGAATTTTGCCTCATAATTATTTAACAAAAACATCTTAGTCTAACTTTGTTATTTTCAAAGCTTTGTTTCAGCTGCGATGCACTCTGAGACCCATGAACACATCTTGCAGAATTAAGGTTAAAAGAATTTAAACTAGCTGGGCTACTGGGACTCAAATGTTAGTCATTAACTTGAGCTCCAATCCATGCAGTGCCTTAGGCAAGACTCACAAACCCTGGCTGTGAAACATATCCTTGTGTTTATTTTTATTCATCAAAACTCTGTGAAGTCTATCATTATTATTATCAAATTAGGCAGCACAGCTTAGGGAGGGGTCATCTTGATAATCCACAGGTAAAAATGTCTAGTAGAACAGGATGTTTCCAAGAGATAAACGCACTATATTACAAGCAGTGGAGATCTCCCCATGTCCACTCACACCATGCTAGATACTAGAGAAAGAGAGCCATAGCAAACATGTAAAGGCACACAGAAGCAAAAGACATTCCCGGGTCTACAGTCTCGTGGCCTTGCCTAAACCAGATTGTCTCATCAGAAGATTCCCTTCTGGTGTGCTGACACCTGAAACTTCAATTGAAACTCACTTCTCATTTGGCATGGCCAACAGCAACCCTGTCCCAAAACTAATCCCAGCAATCGGAAGGCAGAGGCAGGTGGATCTCTGTAAGTATGAGGCCAGCTTGGACTATATATTAAGTTCCAGGACAGTCATATCTGTGAAGAGAGACTCTGTCTCAAAAAAAAACAAGCAAACCAAAAAACCCCCAAACAAACAAAACAAAACAAAATGAAGAAGAGGAGGAGAAGGAGGAGGAGGAGGAGGAGGAGGAGGAGGAGGAGGAGGAGGAGGAGGGAGAAAGAAGGAGGAGGAAGAGAAGGGGAACTTTTTAGAAACTAATATGTCACTCTGCCTTTGGGAGTAAACACACACACACACGGACTATGCCTAGTATAGAGACTTGGGGAATAAAATAATGAATGGGATAAATAATGATGCAAACCTTTCTCATATCTTCAGACAGAAAACTCTTTGAAAGGAAAAGATAAACTTTTTTCTTTTGTGATTTCTGTAACACAAAGGGAAAATGCATCTGTAATTGTCAGGTGAGCTAATGAAGGCCCATTCCTTCCTTAAGTCAACAGCAAAGGGAACTTGACTACTCAAACACTTCATTCTCTATCACTGTCTCTCTGAAGAAATGTTCCAATCTCCAGGATTACATAATATCCCAATATTCCCAAGGTCCAGGAATAGCCAAACCCTACAGAGATGTTTTATTTGCTTGACTTACTCATTGTAGATCTTAAGTTGTTTCTAGAAATTACATGGCCAAGGAGATATTTTCTTTTTCATCGGTTAAGATATGGTAGAATTTAAGGCTTTGTCTCTGCTCCAGACTTCTTGGTGGAAGAGAGCTAACAAGGAAGTGTTCACTTTTATCTGTGAGTTGGAGGGGATCTTACACAGATTAGGTTTCTTATTCAGGAGGTAATAGAACAGAAGTGGATTTCATCTCAGGAGCCCATCCTCGGCTCCTGAGTGTGCCAGGAAGGAGGGGCGCCACAGAGGCAAGGCTATACAGTGAGGGCAGAGTACTGGTTTGCTTGCTCAGTGTCTCCCAGCATCTTTGTCTTAGTTTCCTCATAAGTTCTTTTAGCCAACTAACTTTCTTCATTTACTTAGAGTCACCAAAGGTCATTGCTATGGCTCTAAGTCTTTTATGCAGAACCTTTGCAGTGTTAAGCCATCCCCTCTCATGACACCCTGCTCTTTTCCATGAGCATTTGATATTACAGATTGCTCATGTGTTTATTAAAGGTCTGTTGTCCCCAAAACACTGATAGTTGGACCTCACGTTTTTCTTTATATGATAAAGAGGTCAAGAACATACATGTATGTTGGGGTTAAAAGATGCACTGTGCAAGTTCAGTGCTGGTGCTATTTTGTGAGCCCAGAAACTGCTTTCTATGCCTGAGTTGTTAGCCAGCAAATGGTTCTAATTACTTCGGGACATTTGTGCAGTGAAATGAACTAATGTATATATCGGGATCTGGGTCATGGTAAAACAAAATGAATACAAGACAACACTATGTGATGGTTAGGAGTGGTTGTTGTCATCTTACCAAGGTGCATAGTAGTATTATATAAATGGCACATAATATATATATATATATATATATATTCAATAAATTTCTGTTGAGCTAATTAGTAAAGAGAAAAAATGATTATCATATTGAAGAAATATGGAAGGAGTGTTAGATTTCTCATGTCCTGCCATGAGAAGGAAATAGCTGTGAGAGTCATAAGATTATCTTTGTGGTTCAGTTTTACTGAAGAAACACTTTCCTGTTCTTTGATGGCTATGGTTGTGACATGTTGGCCTGTTTCGTGATGAGATTTTTTCCGAATGGAGGGTTCTCTGATGTTCAAGTAATGATCTTTATTACAACACTAAGAAACAATCAATCATATCTCAGTCTCCAATGTATTTTTTTCTATTACCATTTAGTCTCTCACAAAGAAAAGACATCAGTAAAAACAACACCAACAAATAATGCTATTCAGAATGGTGCTTTGATGTGAGAACCACGAGTTTTGGCTGTCTTTGAAGAGTGGGACCTGTTCCAGGTTTTATTTTATTTTTTTAAATTTATTTTTTAATGAACTTCAGGGACATTCAGTACCAGAACAGAGAGTGTTTTCCAGGATTTTGGGTTTCTTCATTCAGGGCACTGGTGCAGATTTATTCACACTGACCTCCCAGAGAGCTTGTAGTGTCTGCTCAGAAGCGGTGTGTGCAGAGCTGGGAAGGGGAAGCTCCCAAGAGGGAACAAGCTTGGTGTCTACTCAAGTGCAAACTCAGTGTTCAGGACAATAAAAAAAAAACTATTTTTAGGAAGAAAGTTCTTACGTCAAGGAGAAGCCAACCTATCCTACACTATGTCAGGAAATACTTCGAGGGGAAGCTAATCCACCCTTTATCCAGTGTCTGAACTACCCCTAAACAAGCATCTTTCCCCACCAGACCATTGAAAATGTCCCTGCAGGTGCAGAGGGAAGGGTGTGTGGGGGTAGTGAAGGGTGTGTGGGGGTAGTGAAGGGTGTTTTCATTTCCTAACAGCATTGTACATAATGAGTTGTCAATTTAAAAAATTAATACACTTTCAAAGATCTTTCTATTCACCACCCCAAACAGGCAAGGAAATTATTTGAAATAATTTTAGAAACTGTTTCTTTTTCTTATATGTAGCATGACAAGGAAAGTGACAATTGAAGTGATGTTGTAAAATATGTTAGTGTAAATGACAAAACAAACAATTTTGCTAACGACAGGGTTTTAAGTGAAGATCTGAGAAACCTAACAGGACCCATATAAGCCATATGACAGACGTCTGTTATGAGTTCCATGCTCTTGGCACAAAACTGCATATTAGTTTTTATATAATAAAAATGTCAGCAATATGTTATTTATTCAAAAATAATTAATAAATATACTGAAAGCCTAACTAGAGTGTAGAGTAATAGAAGCTTCCTGTTAAAATACCTATCTAGCAGTTGCTTTTTGTAATGATGCTATGACCGAGGAAAGAGTCCAGATAGCCTGGTCAGCATTTATACTGCACCTACCTCAGGAATCTTTCAAAGTAAACAAACTTTTAAATGAAAAAAAAAACAGACACAGAATCTATGGCTGGTATGGTGGTACATGACTCAGACCACTTCTTAGTGTGTGTAAAGAGATAAGTGTGTGGAGAGAGAACTTGGAACACTTTGGCATGAAGCAACGAACACTCCAGGAGAATTCCAATTTGAGGGATTAATGGTATGATAATTAGAGCACTTTTAAAGTATAATTTCCATAATACAGTTGAACTTTGGGGGTCAGCACCATCTTTAATTAATGTGAGTTTTCCTTATCATAATGAGTCAACGAGAATTTTTATTTGACATGGGGACAGACAGAAAGGCTGACCTTTACTTTTAATAATAACAGGCAAGATATTAATGCTGACAGAAAGAGACTGCTTCAGATACAAATCGTAGATAAACTATTTAATGACTTAAAGACAGTGCTGTTATGAAAGTCACTGGAGCGTTTAGAAACTCAATAAGAACAACCCTCAACATCCTGGATGTTCACAGATGTAACATCATAATTAAACACAATTTGACATCATCACTGTGGCTCTGTTCTGTGATGTGCCAATGGCCCAGCATCTGACCATTAAAAGTTTTGATCACCCTAGGTGTCATCTTGATCATCTTTCTCATCTTTCCTGCTGAGATAAAATAGGAAAATGAGTGACTTATAAGAGGAAGGGCTTTATTTTTATTCCAGCAGAGACACAAACTCTGACCTCTTCCTAAAAGACTAAAGAAGGCAGACATTTTCTTAAAGATTATTTTTGTGTATATTCCTGCACACACATGTATGTTTACGTGTGTGTGTGCACGTGCCTGTGTGCGGCTCACATGCACGATCAAACCTATGGAGGTAGGAGAAGGTATCAGATACCTTGGAGCTGGACTTACAGGTGAGGATGAGCTGTCTGACATGGGTACCAAAAGCTGAACTTAAGTTATCTGGAAGAGCAGCAAGTGTTCTTAACCACCGAGTCATCTCTCTGGCATGAGAGGACACACTTTTCTGAAATAGATTTGCTGGTATGGAATTGGCCATAATCAATTTTGGCATCTTTCTTAGCCTAATGAAATCAAGACCTGTAATAGCAAAGAGGCTGCCTATGTATGTGTACAAAAGGAAGAAAGATACTGAAGATTAGTTTGAGTGAAGCTATTTATAGTAAGGGACTGTGGGCTGCGTTCCCGGTGCCCGGCTGCCCAGCCACTGGCTAGCTTTACCCGAAATAATTACACAGAAACTGTATTCACTTAAACACTGCTTGGCCCATTAGTTCTAGCCTCTTATTGGCTAATTCTCACATCTTGATTAACCCATTTCTATTAATGTGTTTAGCACCACGAGGTGGTGGCCAGAAAAAGGGGAAATGATGTAGGAGGGTCATCTGCCTTTTAATAGGGCAGAAAATTAGGTGGGCGGAGTAGACAGAACAGAATGTGGGAAGAAGGGAAGTGAATCAGATGCCATAGCTCGCCTCTTCAAGATGGACGTAGGCTAGACTCTTTCCTGGTAAGCCACCACCATGTTATGGTACACAGATTAAGAGGCTACAGATAATGGGCCAGGCAGTGTTTAAAAGAATACAGTTTCTGTGTAATTATTATGGGGCTAAGCTAGACGTGCGGAAGCTGGGTAGAATGCAGCCCGCTGTTCCTCACTACAGAAGTTAGTTTCCCAACTATCTATGATTTTGAGATTATGATTTATCAATGAATGGGCTAGTGGATGAGTAAGTAAGGATAGTAGAAATAGTTATATATTTGAAAAGTGCCCTTAACTCAGAAGTGGGCGTGCAGAATTTAACTAGTCAAGAGAATTCTTCCCATTATGTGCCCTATTAGAAAACAATATCCAAGAGTAATTGAAAGAGAGCCAAGGACTCTTGATTTAAAGGTATTTTGCAAACAGTCTGGGTGTAGAAAGAATGTTCTACATGGTTCTTAGTTGCTTTCAAAGAAAACAAAAATGGGGAGCTAAAAAAACTGAGATAGGAAATGTGTGTTACATTGACAGGAGATCCAATATTCAACAAATAGGAGAATTGATCAAGCTGTGGTGAACAACAGGGACATAGACAAAGGAAACCAAAGATTGGTGAACTGTCAGCAAAACAGGAAGGACGAGGCTCGAGATCCAATGGCCTATGGGATCTAACAACATCAGAGGCCTGTTAAGTTTGGCTTCTCAATGACTCAAAAAGACCTTGCACAGAAGAGAAAGTGGGAATGTACAATACAGAGCTGTGTGCAAGCGAGTGCTATTTATCAAGACATGTGGCTTTGCCCCTTGCACAGGGAGCTATGATAAACTGGAAGATCAAGCTGTCCAAGAGCAGAGATGGTCAGACTTCTTGTGCGGTGATGGAAATGCTGAATATCAAAGCAAGCCAATATAAGAAATGAAAACGTCTCTCTGGGATATAACTAGGTGCTCTTATATAGTCCTAGCTTATAAAGTCTTGGTAGACAATTGAAAAATTAAATTGATTTCTGTAATGTCTCCAAAGGGGAACTCAGAGAGTATTCAGATGAGTATATTTATAATACATTACAGAATATGTACAGTTATACTAGATTGATTTAATCAGTACAAGATTATCAATCACTGGTGATATTGTGAGCCTATGCATTTATTAACTTAGTTTTAACAAGATGATTAAACTTTTTAACCACTTATATTACAAAAACCTTCATAAAGAAAGGAATTCTGTACTTATTGTTTTAAAAGTCATAGATAGTGACCATTGGATGGTTATAACATCTGTTTAATAGATTAATGATCAGTGCTGACACTGGATTAAAACAGAATAAAAATTGCAGATAATAAGGGTCTTATAAAATGTATTTAAAATATTTACATGAGTACACATATATGTTTGCACTAGGCTGTACTGTGAAATGTAATGCTAACTGTTAGCTATCATCATCTTTCAAGACACTTCCAGGCACTTAGCCCATCTAAATATGTCTTCATTTTCTTGGGTTTATTTTTCTTAGGCTTATACAACTGTATAAGATCTCATAAGATTATGGAATATTTCAAAGTGTTATAGACATGAAAAATATATTACCCGCTGTTCATGTTTTGCCGTGCTTTTACCAAGAAATCAAATACAGGGAAAACTTCAAATGTAGGGTGAAATTAAAGCAGAACAAAACCAGGGAGCAACCTTAGCCGGGTGGATAAGTAGCAGAGCCAGGGCTTCACAATCTAAGAGACCGAACAGAAACATTTATCTTTTGTGTTCTCAGGGCTATTGAACTAATGCCCATGAGACACCAGACACTGAAAGAACCCTACAGTAGGCTTTGGGAAGCTTAGCCGTCCATGCTACTCTGATGTTAGTGCTATGGCTGAAGAGCTCAGACCTGGAGGAGTCTTTAGTAACCACAGAATTTAGTGTGCAGAAACAATTGCAATCACAATGTCTCCCCTAGCAGTGACAATTATGTCACATGTGTGACTAATCTACCCTGTTCTGAGGATTAAGGGAGAAAAGAGTGGATACATTGTACAGCATTGTAAAAATCATTGTGGTTCCTGGACTGAGTTCCGCACATTGCTAAAAAAGCACATTGAGTTAGGAGTTTAACTTGGTGTTAACAGGTGTAGTCACTGCCCCTTTTATTTGTCTGGAGTAACAACTCAAAGAAGGAGGAAACTATTTTTGTAACTTTGACTGCAGACTCTTGGAAAGGGGAGCTGTGTTTAAACCTTGTGGGGAGCATTTTTTTTTAACTGTTCAAGACCCAAGCACTTAGGTTCTCATATGAAGCTTTTCCAACTGATAAATACTTGTCACCATTATCAAGTCAAAATCGAATGCTTCTGTCTCTAATGGCATCATTTAACGAAAATATTTTAGAAGTAGAAAGCTTTTTGTTCTGTGCTATTTTTAATATAGTCATGATATAGGAAAACTGGGTTTTTCATTATTGTGTCTTATTTTTTCTAAGCAAAGAAGAAAAGATGGCCGAAAAGATCCAGTTATTTATAAACATGTTAATTCCTTGTATTTGTTTTGCTTTTTAAAAAGTAGGCTAGTTTTTCTTATTGATGTCTCTATTTTAATTTTAACCATCAGGTTATTGTGAAGTGAGTATGTAAGTTTGCTATGACTACGTGTCTGACTGTGATCCAAAGGATGGATGAACCACGGGAAAGTGAACGCTCTGTGCCTTACATAATGTCGAGATCCCTTGTGTAGGGACTATCCAGTGCTGTTGTTGACAAGGGAGTTGACCAAATAGGCCTGCTCTATCAACTCCATCAGATTTGACTTCTGGGGATGCCAGCAAGCACTGTTAAGGTGTCTTCCCTGTCCTTTCTAACTTCCAGTGAGAGGAGCTTACACAGGAGCTGGGCCAGCGTCCACGCAGCCCTAGTGCACAGGACTGAGGTCCCCTCTACTGACCACAGGATGGTCTCTAGGGGGAGCTCCATACCCGTCATCTCCTGTGTTTCAGAACTTTGCCATTCACAGGGTCATGTCCCGGGGGCACAATTTCTATTTGAAGTTATTCTCAAGATAACACTTGGGAGGATGGAGAGTGCAGAGTAACACGTGAAAGTTGAGAAAGAAAAGGAAAAAATTAATCAGATTATGTGCAGTAATAGAGGAAGTTTCTTCCTCTGAATACATCCCTTTAGATATTATTTTAGTTCCTTACTTTGGTGTTAAAATTCAGAGAAACTAGTTTCTCTGAAGTATTGGAACTTTGAGTTAACTGTTGTGACTTCCTGTTGACTATCTCTTTAAAGGTGTCCTTGGCAAAACCTTCCCCCTTCAGAACATTTGGCAAGACACTGCGTTAATGAATTCAGAACTACAATGCTCCAACCAGCCATTTAGTGTAAGTGGCCATAAGCTGGGCACTATGTTTGGATCTCTGCAGTAACCTTGACAGTGTTTTAGAAACTTAGAAAATAGAGGTTGAAATTCCATTTCCTAAGAAAAATTCAAGGCTTTCAAATTAAAAATAAATATTTTTCAGTAACACAGACCATGGGTCTTAGTCACAGGCAAAAAGAAAAAAAGATGCTTGCTTCACACATCCAAAATGAAACACTAATCATCTGATTTAACTACTGGCATTTATCTACTTATTACACTTTAATTTCTTAAGCAAGAGAAAATGAATGAGTTCTGTTCTCTCCTCTGGATGCAACTCAGAGAAGGCATAAATTCTATCCTGTTTTCCCTGCCCCAAAGCAGTTCCTGAATATTATCTCATTCCTGTTTTATCTCTTTGAGAACCTGGAGAGACAATTCTTTAGATGAAACCACCAAAAAGCACTCTTTCTGCACAATGCCAGGCCTTTCTTTTCCATCTCCTACTGGGAGAGTTCTTCTTGATCCTCTTCAGTATCCCCCTCGTTAGCCCTGGATGCCCTACCATAACCCCAGAGCCCCCCAGAACATCTACACCTGAACAAACCAAACTGAAAATCTGAAACCGCATGGATGTTCCAGCTGTGCATAGCACACCAGCACAGCAGTGGGAAACTTACTTTGTTGGGGAGGGGACAGGATTGAATGTGTAGGACACAGGGAGGAACTCTGCGGTCAGTGTAAGTCCTTGACAAGCACAGCTTTCCTTTGACTATTAAATAATTGAGTTTTTAAAATGAAGCAGCTCTAAAAAAAAAAAAACAACCTATAGATTACAAAGTAGACCTCTCAGTGCTGAAACTTTAATTGCAATAGATTTATTGAGAACACTGAATGAGGTTAAAATGCAGTTCTTCATCTCTAAGTCTATGCTAACAATAACAATTATTGCATTGGGTATTTATTCCCCAAATGTTGCCCATGTTTGCTGTAGAAATATGACTTTTAGGAAATCAAACGTGGGCTTAACATCATGAGAGGGTCTTAAGTTTTCTTTTGTAGATATGTTATTTAGCTTGCCCATCATTTTTGCTTTGGTTAGCATTTAATAAAATACTTGTTTCAGTTCATCAGCAAACACATTATGAAAAATGTGCTATCCATTTGTGTATAAGCACACATGTGGATGCATTTGCACACACATGCACACTCATGTTTGCTCTTGGTTATCTGTGTGTTTTTGTGTTAGCGTGTGGTTTTTGTTGGGCATCTTATGTAGGGCTTCACATTTGCTGGGAAGGGCTCTGCCTCTAAGCTGTATTATACTAGGGCTTTTATGTGTATGTTTTTTGTTGTTGTTGACTTTGTGTGTAGAATGGTGGTGCTGGGAATTGTAGTTCTTAACTCACACATACTAATCCAGTGCTCTACCACTGAGCTATGTTGCCAGCTTGTATGTGTAAGGAAGAACAAAGTGATCATTTTTCTACCTGCTAATCACTGTCTACTTTCTCCAATTTTGTGCTATTAAAACTCTAAGATGTCCTTTTATCACTACTACGCTTGCTCATAAAAAATTTTTGAATTTTATCTGTTTTTAAGGGAAATTATTTTAATATTTTAGTACTCACTATGACATATGCCATATATTTTTATTGTTACCGATGGCTATTTATTAGATTAAATGACTTCTTATATATTTCTTTGTTGAACAGAAATTGTGTATGTTGAACTTCATTGAATATATTTTCTGCTTTTATTGAGATGATTATGTTGCTTTATTTAATAGGTTCTGATGAGATGAGTCAAAAGGTTTTCTTTTGGAGGGGGCAGTTTCAAGACAAGGTTTCTTTGTAGCGTTGGAGCCTGTCCTGGAACTAGCTCTTGTAGACCAGTCTGGGCTGGAACTCACAGAGATCTGCCTGTCTCTGCTTCCCAAGTGCTGGGATTAAAGGTGTGTGCCCGGCTGACACTAGGTTTTTCAATGCTGAAGTGATCATAGATTTAAAAGTCAAATTCACTTTATTGTAAGAAATTCAGTGGCTAATGACTGACTATTTTTAAAGTGTCTCCCCAGGTAAAGTTGCTCTTTTTCTGCGTTTGTCAGACCGTCTTTATTTAGTATGAATGTCAAGGTTATACAAGACTCGCGGCTAAGGAATCTTTCTCTTCCTTCTTTGAAGGGACATTTGTGTGACCAGAGCAATCTGCCCTTGAATGTTTGAATACAGGTTTCATGAAGCTGTTTGGGCCACTGTTTCTTTGTTGTGAGGTTTCCAACCACTGCTCACATTTCTCCCATGGTTACAGAATCATTCAGACTTCTTAAATTTCATCTTATACAAATACATGTTTGTAAAATGTACAGATTTGTTTACATTTTCAAATGGATTGGTATAAAGCTTTCACAATCTAATCATCAGAAAGCCTGCGATGACTGTGTCTGGATTGTGTTTACCTCACTTTGTGCCAAGACTTGTTTGATTTCTCTCCTTGACACAATCAACTTCAACTTTCTTCTTCATTGCATTCTCTTTTATGACAATAGTTTTTGCTTCGGATTTTTTCTTTTCTTTTTCTGAACTTCCTTTGGATTTTGCCTCTAGTACCTTTTATGACTTCTTAATTTTGTTATTAAAGCGATTAACTGTGTAGTTCCTTCAATTTTTTTATTAGAGGAATAAAAAGACTCAGCTGCTTACCAGCTGTAATATTTGAGGAGGCCATCATAGAAATGTCCAGGGGTGGGGACTACACCCACGATGTCTCAAGAGCTTGGCTACCTGAACGAAACCTGAGCAAGGATGACACCAACAGGCTTGTTAATATGAACGGGAAATCTCACAGGGCTCCAGCCCTACATGAAGAACTACAGGTCAACTAAATAATGCAGAGAGCGGGAGAAAATAGTCATTTGAAAAGAAGAACCCTCCAGTTGATTGTCCAATATCAAATGGTCGACCCTGAAATCACATACAGATGAGTAAGTTTATACAGACCAAAAAAATAGAAATTGAGGAAAAGAGATCAAGAATTTGAGTACTTGTGAGGGGTTGAGGGGTCAAGGGGAAAATGATGTGATTATATTTTAATCTCAAAATATAATTTAAAATTAAGCTTTTATATGTATGGGTGTTTTGTCTGGATGTATGCCTATGCACCATGTACGTACCCACTTAAGCTAGAGGAGGATGTCAGATCCACTAGAACTGGAGTTACAGATGGGTGTGACCTGCCATGCGGATGCTGGGAATTTGATCCAGATCCTCTGGATGAGCAGAGGGCTTTAAACTGCTGAGTCATCTCTCCCGTCCCTAAACATTTTGACTAGGAATTATATAAAGTCATTTCAAGCAGAACATAAAGTAAAAGTGATATTTATAAAACCATTTATAAATGCATTAGTGGCATTATTTAGATAAATTAGACACGTTTACTATTAAATATGTGCCCACCATATTTAACACTGAGTGTATTCTGTACTTACGTCATGCAGAGTAAATACAATGCAAATTTTTACAGAGTTGTACATGAGTGCTCCCAAATATCATTCCATTTACGTGCTTCTTGTTGTAATATGATTTTCTATAAGAAAAAGTTGTGACAAACTCTTGACCATTAATAATCACTTATTAAGTTAATGTTAGCTTTAATGCTCAATTACCTCTCTAGAGTTAAAAACATTTCCCATTTCCCCTCTTATTCCTCATAATTTATCACATTAAAAAATAAAATTTGAATTTTTTTCCCTAGAAGCCTTCGATATTCTGTTTGACAGAAATTTGGGGCAATCATCTAGCCAAACTGCTTCCCAAAATACAAGCCCTGTGGCTTCTTGCACTTAGGGGAGTACTATGGCTGCAAAAACTCCAAACAATGGCACACAGCTCCCTGTTTGTGCCATTGCTGTAAGCAGAAAGAATGGGAGATAAGGGATGAAGCACAAACCAATTATAATATATGACGTCACTAGTCAGAACCACGAGGCTCCCATGGCCAATCAGCACCCTCCTTTTCTAAGATAAACTTTATTTTTAGTGTCATATGGGTAAGATATAGCAAATTTTTTGATTTACCACAAAAAATATCAAGTGAAATCAGAGAAAAACCACATCTGGGTTATCAGTCCTTCCTTCCTTCCTTCTTTCCTTCCTTCCTTCCTTCCTTCCTTCCTTCCTTCCTTCCTTCCTTCCTTCCTCCATTCACCCCTGTTTGATGCATATGTGTTATTAGATAGGTGGGAGGATTAAAACACTGCCTGATCTTTATGGTCTCTTTTTTTCCTCCTATTGTAAAGAATTTTGTTTTACTGAGAGAAATGTGGAGGCAGCCATCCGTGTTCATAAGTGAATAAGCTCTGATGCCACAGCACCTGGGCTGTGTGGTGGCTCTAGCTTCCTTTGCAAGCTCATTGTCTAAGTTTGGACCATTTTCTTTGTCTCTGCCTCAGTTTCTTCCTTTCCAAAGTGAAGATAAAAGTAGTGGCCATCCTGTGTTTGTCGCACATGAACTAGGGAAATGTCAACCGTCGTTATCACCGTCTCTATAATTGGCATGTTCACCATCACCCCAGGAAGGCAGTCCCAGAAGATTGTGATGCCAAAGCATCCTCTAGTTTGGTGTTCCACAAACTCCAGGTGACCTCAGGATTGTTTTTCATTTTTATTTTGAAAAGAAAATATTTTTTCTTAATCTTGTGTTCACTCTGGATTTATTCATTTAGTGACTGTGTTATAGTACTTTTAAAAATTGAATGAGGCCATTGCATTCCATTCTAGCCATTTAGGGGGTTTTGATGGTGATAATAGAAGACAGGAGGTGTGACTATCCGCCGGGTAGCTCCCCTCTTTGTCTTCTTTTGGAGTTGGAGTCCGTAACCACTGGGGCTCAGACAGGAAGTGCAGTCGTCAGAAATGGCAGTTCCTTGTGACTTTAATATTGTGGCCTCTCAAGGAGGGGATTTTGTGCCTGTTGAACAGGCCATTGTAACATTTAACAGTCAAGAATGCTTGTTTTTCAAAGTTTGCCTTACCTTCCCAAGTATGGAACATGCTACAGTCCAAAGCTAATCCCAAAACCTTTGCTTAGAGAAAAGGGCAACATAGTGGACTATCCCACAGACTCTGCAGCAGATCTTATGTTTGGAGGAGGTAAACCATGAGAAAGTAAGTCCTGTCTTCTTATTGTACTGTGTGTGTGTGTGTGTGTGTGTGTGTGTGTGTGTGTGTGTGTGTGTGTGTAGGGGGCACAGGTGTGCCATAGCACACATATAGGAATGAGGACCACTTGCAGGAGTTGGCTCATTGCTTCTACCATGTGGGGCCCAGTGATCAAACTTGACCTGGCAACAAATGCCTTGACCCTGAGGCATCCTGCAGGCTCCATAGCTCTATTTTCTTACTTAATGTTTCTAAATGATGAACCATGAAGCAGACTCAATTATGTTTTAACATTTTGTGTGCATGAATATGGAACGCTGTGTATGCTAAATGAACCACCTTAATCAGAAAAAAAAATGAGCTGGGAATAGGTATTTGTGTTAAAAATCAGATACGGTGTGTACGTTTGACCTTAATACAGAAAACCATTATAGAACCAAGTAAGCATTGATACATTTGAGCATAAACCTTGTCTTTGGATAGATGATTTTCCGGTAGAGATTCTTTTCTTAGCGTTCAGCCCAAGAGCCATCAAATCTGAGAGCTAAGAAGTGCAGGATGATCTAAAGGACAAAAGTAAAGGACAAAAAGGGCACAGAGTGTACAGTCTAAGGCACGGAGCAGATGCGACTATCCTGTGACCCAAGCGGCAGTGCCATTGAGCAGTCCCTCTGCCCCTGCTGCATCTGCAGACATTTATGTAATGGCTGTGGGAGAAGGGCTGATCAAGTACAGTGAAGCCAGGAGCCAAAGCACCTTGCGCTCACCGACCCCCTCTTTTTCCTCTGGCTTTCCTCTTCCTCCTCCTGCTGCCATTTTTCCCTCTCTTCTCCATCCCCCTTCTCTCCATCTCCCTCTTTTCCCTCTTGCTTTATCTTCTTAATGTGATTTGAAGTTCAAGTTTTTAGAAGACAAAGTAAAACAAAACCCAAAGGCAGTCAAAGTTTATAAACGAAAGAGAAAAAAAATTCTCTACAGTAAGGAAAGAGCATTCTGCTTAGACGTTAACCAAAAGATGACACAAAATCATAAAAATGTTAAGGGACCCTCAAAATAACATCAGTTTGTTGCTGCTTGGGGCAGTCATAAAATATAGCCATTGGGGGGCTTTGTAATCATTTTATTATACATTATTTGACTTTCTCACTGTTGTGAATTTTTAAAACAAAATATAATTTATAAATAAGAAGAGTGTATAGCATCTTGGGTATCCTTTTTAAAATTCTGTTTTATTCTATGTGTATGGGTGTTCTGCCTGCATGTGTGTCTGTGTATCATGTTCATGCCTGATACCCACAAAGGGCAGAAAAGGGTGACAGAGCCTCTGGAACCAGACTTGCAGGTGGCTATGAGCCACCATGTTGATGATGAGAGCTGATCCCTGGTCCTTTAGGACAAGCAGCCAGTATTCTCAACCACTGAGTCATCTCTCCTGTCCCGCTAGTGCAGTTTTAAGGTGACTATTGAAAGCTACAGAAAAATGTGGGGAAATAAATGCTTTTCTGTATAAAGCCTGGCATACAAGGCTGCCCTTTTATGATATTACACGAAGTGTTTTCATAATTTCTTTAAAAAGATAACCATTGTGTTTGATTTTGAAATGCTTTTTGCAGTGTCTGGCTACCGTACTGACTTCTTTATAATCAAAAAGCAGAATTATAGTCAATGCAAATTCCAACTTGTTGACCCATCTCCCTAAATTTCTCTTATATTTTCCCTGATTTCCAACTTATCACATGTTTGACGTAATCTTAGTTTTTGGCAGTGCTTATGTTTCTGGATGGTCTATTATATGTTAGATTAACATTATTATCACATCTAAGGAACTCAGTGTTACTGCAAACTAACTCTTTTTACCCTCCATAGTATGATTAGTGAGGCTCATGTTATACAAAGTACCCCCGGGTTTTACACATTGTCTGATTGGTTCCTAACAACATTATGAGGTACTATTATTACTCCCTTTCCACTGAAAAGGAAATACAGACATAGAGCGATTAAGACATGTTTCTCGGCATCGCTCAGCTAGATTGTGTTCTTGAGTACGGTATCATTAGGGACACGTGGCTGCTTTAAATTAATCCAAATGAAATTGAATTAAAAAATTCAAATTTATAGTTGCCCAGCCAACACTTGAAGTCCTCCATTGGTCCTTGTGGCGAATGTTGAGTAGTGTTGAACAGAATATCTCCATCTTTGCAGGAATTTCCATTGCACACAATTGTAGGAGAAATAGCAGAGCTGGGCTTGCGCCCAGTACCCTCTTTTACTCATAACTGAGGTATTACCTGTATGGAAAGTCTACACACTGATGTTAACTCACAGGATAAAAGGTAATTGGTTGGACAGAGAGTGGGTGAGAACTTTCTTTCTTCTTCCAGTTTACAAGCATTCATGGAGTGCATCGATGCTGCTGATACCGAAATGGACCCAAATCATTGGTTTTCTGACCTCACAGAGCTTGGATTTTACCCAGGATAGACTGACATCAACAAATCACCAATCATGCAATCTCTAAAGAAGTGACTCACCCCACAGAGAAAGGCGGTTAGAGTGTTATGTTAGGAAGCGCCAAGGCAAAGGTCTCCTTGATGAGACACAATGGGCCCAATTCACAGTCTCCGGTAGCAGAGATCAGTGAATCCAGTACCACAAAAATGGTAGGCGTGAAAGGATTGCCTCTCCTTTCTGACTGCAGACATATTCTGCTTGGGCTTCCTCTCTCTTCCTTGGTCTACCGTCATTTTTTATTTCAAAGCCTAGTACACCTCCATTGGCAACAATTGGTTCATTAATAAATATCAGTTTTGTAGTTTTCCAACTTGGTAACACAGTGTAAACATTGCCTCTTCCTGTGACTAAGCCTGACTTGAGATTGCAGAAAAGTCTCTCTTAAGGCTCCATCCAACAAATAGTGAAAAGCCTGTCAGGTCAGAGGTGACTGTATGCAAGGAGATGCAGATAAGTTTATTTTTAGAAGAAAAACAAGATGAAAATAAACCACCACTGTTGCAAGCAGTTCACTTGTTTGTTCCTAGCTGCTCAGCCCCCCGAAATAATCACACAGAAACTGTATTATTTAAATCACTGCTTGGCCTGTTAGCTCTCGCTTCTCATTTGCTAACTCTTACATCTTAATTTAACCCATTTCCATTAATCTGTGCATCACCACAAGGTCGTGGCCTACCGGCAAAGTTTTAGCACGTCTGTCTCTGGCATCAGCTCCATGGTATCTCTCTGCCTCTGCCTCCTTTCTCCCAGCATTCAGTTTAGTTTTTTCCTGCCTAGTTCTGTTCCCCTATAGCTCTGCTATAGGCCCAAATCAGTACCTTTATTAACCAATGATATTCACAGCATACAGAGGAGAATCCCACATCACACCACATTGTCTAAAAACACTCTGTGGAATTTAGTTTGTGGTTGTGAAGACTTTGAAGAAACAGAATCCTAAGATTTGGAGCTAAGTTAAAAGTTTTCAATATGACGACACATTGACACCCACAGAGATAAAGTCACCCTTTCATTTGCCAAGCATTATGAAAGATTGATGCTTAGGGTAGTCCTTAGAATACTGTATTGTGGACTTCCTTCCTGGCCATCACTGCTCAGTTTACACATTAGTCCAAGTCTGTGCTTCTGGCTCTATTTGTTGCTTTTGAAAAGAGAAAAATACATTGCTATATGTATAATATTATACTGATGGTCCAATATTTTACAAATAAAATGTTTTTGCACATAAGGTTTATAGAATAGAATCATGTATATTATAAGTATAGTGGTATTTTAATTGTTTAATAAATAAAGCTTACCTGAAGATGAGAAGGTAAAACTAAGCCATTAGATGCCAGGCAGTGGTCTCATACACCTTTAATCCCAGGATGTGAGAGACAGAGGCAAATAGATTTCTGTGAGTTCAAGGCCATCCTGGGCTATACAAGATCAATGCAGAAATAGATCCAGGTGGTGGTGGCTCACACCTTTAATCCCAGCACTAGAGAGGAATATGAGCCAAGATGAGACAGGAACTCATGCTATTTCAGTCTGAGGATTTCTTAGAGGTAAGAGCTCTCTAGTGGCTTGGCTGCTTTGCTTTTCTGATCTTCAGGTTGAACCACAATATCTATCTCTGGGTTTTATTATTCATGCTACAAATGGCACCTAAATGTTTGGCAAGAATTTCCACATAAAGCCTAAAAAAGCTTAAAAAAAGATTCAAGACAGACAAGAACAGAGTCAAGCTCAGCTTCTTAGTAACCATCTTTACTAGGTAGACACTGTTTGCTGGAAGCAAGCAGAGGCATGGATCCTTTGAGAAAGGCTTCCTGACTCGGCATTGGCAGCAGAAACCTCATGGGGGCACTTTTAAAAGACTCTGCTCCAAACAATTAAATGGTGTTTATGAGCAGCCTACATCAGGCTTCTTGGTGGTGGCATGGACCTAGAAACTCCACAGAGTTGTGGCCTAAATATGACTCCTTCCAGTACCTCTACCATGAAACTAGGCTCTTAGAAAGCTAAGGAATGGGCAGAACCACCCACCAAAGCCACGCTTTAATTCTAGCCATGCAGTTTAGCAGATTAAAGATTCATGTGGTCAGAAAAAGATTGAGATATATTGTAAAGACAGATTCAGATGGAAAAAAATCTTTCAAACAGTTTACAGTGTGTTTAAAAATATGCCCAAACTTGGGAGAGAAAAGAAAAAGGATAGAGAAAGTCTTTTAAAATATGAAATAGAGTAAGAAAAAAAAGGAGCAACAGATGCTAAAAGATGATGTGGGATTCCCCTCCGTATGCTATAAAAATGTTTTGCTACCATTGGTTAAAAAGGAAGTTGCTTTGGCCTGTAGCAGGGAAAAATATAGGTAGGCAAGGAAACTAAACTGAAACCAGGGAAAAAGAAGGTAGAGTCAGGTAGAAGGAGAAAAATGCTAGAATCTTACTGGTAAAACACAACCTCATGGCGATACACAGATTAATAGAAATTAACCTTAATTTAAGATGTAAGAACTAGGTAGGAATACACCTAAGCCACTGTCCAAACACTGTTGTAATTAATATAGTTTCTGTGTGATTATTCAGGCCTGGGAAACCAGGGACGAAAACACAGTCTCCACTTACAAAAAGACATTTGGTTATAAATGCTGCTGGATTAATCCAACCACCTTGACTTCAAAATTTAAGTCTTTAAACTTTGGAGAAGAGGTTTTGTTTCCACAGGAAATGAGAGGCTGTGGATTCATTCTGGGTTAAGAAAAATAAGGTTTGATCAAGGAAGACCCCCTGAAAAATCTCCAGTGGGAACAGATGGCCCAGATGAACCAACATTTCAGAGCACCTCTCTTGCAATTTCCTCTGGGTTCTACATCCAGAACTCAGGACAGCTGATTGAAATGATCCAGCCTCACAGAATACTCCAGTCAGGACTTGCCCATAATCCTAAATTTTCATCAGGTCCCCATAGGATTAGCAGTGCCCCCAATCAGCAGGGGGTCGCCTAAAAAACTATACCCACATTCCTTCCAAAAATGGATTACGGATGTTTGTCTTTGTTTAGAATGCTGGTTGCAAGTCATTAGGGATAATGGTCAAAAAAAAAAAAAAAGCTAAACAATGGAAATTTTATTCAGGGTTCTTCTTCTTTTGAAAAGAAAGAAAAGGAGAAATGATATTGCAATGCTCTTGTATATTATAAAGAATTGTCACCCGTATTGGTTTAATAAGATGCTGATTGGCCAGTAGCCAGTCAGGAGGGATAGGCAGGGCAATCAGAAAAGGAGAATTCTGGGAAGAGGAAAGGCAGAGACATAGTAGTCATGCAGAAGCAGGGGAAGCAAGATAAGAATGCCTCACTGAGAAAAGGTACCAAGCCACATGACTAAACATAGATAAGAATTATGAGCTAATTTAAGTTGTAAGAGATAGTTAATAATCAACTTGAGTTAATAGGTAAACAGTTTATAATTAATATAAGCCTCTGTGAGTTTCTTTGGGACTGAACAGGACCAGATGGGACAGAAGCTTCTGTCAACAGATAAGAACTTCAGAATTATTAGCTTTTATCATTTTTACTTTCAATGGTCTAATCTTTTATCTGCTTCGTTGAAGTATGTCTCTCCTGAACACACCATGCTCTCCCTCACTTTCTGTCTTCAAGCCCCATCTCTATCCTGCACAGCTCAAATACTGTGAGCATCTCATTTAGTGAGCACAGTTTCTTGTCCTGATACTCCCACTTCACTCTGCCAACTGGAGTTCCTGACACCACCTCCAAAGAAAATCAGTTTTACAACATTGCAGTAGGTGTACTGAAATTTCCTCTTCTCCACAAGCATTTTATACTTCATGGAAAGGACTCAAGTCAAAGGATAGTCAGTCTTTTTCTCCAGGGCCCTGAGGTTTCTCTATTCTTGCCCCTTAGTTTGGGAAAGATTTTGTGGGCCCTATTTCCAAGACTCAAGCCAAGCTTTCTGGGACCAGCAAGCATAGGATCCACATAGATGTAGTCATGCATTTTTGGCTTCTCTAACAGTAACAGTCAGGTTTCCCAATTCTACTTAAAAACGGTCCAGAAAAACAAAAAAACCTGGCAACTGAGAATAAGTATATATCCAACCGCACTGGGCAAGTGCCTGATTTTAGTGGGGAGCCTGCGGCAATTACCCAGAAAGGCAATTTTTCCTCTGCAGGCCTGGATGGCTGGCTCACAGGAGCCCTAAAGGAGTGAAATTCAGAAACTGAATTTTGTTTGGGATACTTTTGTGAGGAAGCATTAAATCCCAGAAATTGTCGTGAAACCAAGTATTTTGTCCATCTTATACTGTTTTAAAAAATAACACACCATGGACTAACCTGTGAAGGAAGAAATTTAGCCACTAATGGAGGATGGGCTTCATATCTCAAAACCACTCGTATTCATAGGCAGTTGCACAGAACAGACGTCATACAGGTATACCATGCTGCTGTGCTCTGACATCAGGTAAAAAGAGACTGGGGGTGCCGTGTGCAAGAGCTTGCCACTTCCTAAAAGTCCTTGATACTCTGTCCTTAAATCATATTAGTTCTTTTATTTATGCTTCTTTAGACTTTGGCTCAGGTCTGCGTTCCTGAAAGATGATAAGCCATTCATTTATATGTTACTAATGACATCAGATTCTGGATGCAAGAAATATTTGCTTATTTAGAGTAAGATAAAGAAAAGTCATTTCTGTACCTGAATCTGAATGGTGGCACTTTCTTTTTTCCATCAATGCTCTCAGTAGAGGCAAACACGTGATACCATGTGATTTTTATTTTTATAAATCTGCAGTACAATCTGAAATCAGGCACAGTGATACCTTAGTAGTTTTTTTATTATTCAGGATTGTTTTAGTGATTTATGAGTTTTTTGTTTTTCCACATGAAGTTCAGAATTGTCCTTTCAAGATCTGTAAAGAATAGTGATAGAATTTTGGTGGGGATTACATTGAATCTGGAGATTGCTTTTGGTAGGATGGCCATGTTTACTATGTCAATCCTATCAATCCATGAGTGTGGGAGAGCTTTTCATATTCTGATATATTCTTTAATTTCTTTCTTCAAAGACTTGCAGTTTTTATCAAATAGGTCTTTCCGTTGCTGGGTCACAGTTATTCCAAGATATTTTATATTATCTGAGGCTATTGTGCAAACTTCCCTGATTTCTTTCTCAGTTCATTTGTCATTTATAAATAGGAAAAGTACTGATTTTTGAGAATTTATTATTTATTCAGCCTTTGATGAAAATATTTATCAATTGTAGGAGTTCCCTGGTGGAATTTTTTTGGGTTACTTATGTATATGATAATATCATCTGCAAATAATGATACTTTGACTTCTTTTTTTCCAATTTGTGTCCCCTTGATCACCTTCAGCCTTATTGCTCTAGTTAAACTTCAAGTACAACCTTGTCTTATTTCTGAGTTTAATGGAACTGCTTTGAGTTTCTCTCAATTTAATTTGTTGTTGACTATAGGCCTGCTATAGTTTATATTATGTTGAGGTATGTTCATTGTATCTCTAATCTCTCTACAAATTTTATTATAAAAGGGTGTTGAATTTTATTAGAGGCCTTTTCTGCATCTAATGAGATAATCGTGTGCTTTTGTTTATTCAGTTTGTTTATGTGGTGAAGCACATTGACAGGTTTTCCTATATTCAACCATCTCTGCATCTCTGAAATGAAGCCTACTTGATCATGAGGGATAATCCTTTTAATGTGTTCTTGGATTTAGTTTGCATGTATTTTATTGAGTTACTTTTGCATCTCTGCTCATAAAGGAAATTGGTCTTTAACTTTTTTCTTTGTTGAGTTTTAACATGGTTTGGGTATAAGGATAATGGTGGCCTCATAAAATAAATTGAACAATGTTCCTTCTGTTTCTATTTTGTGGAATAATTTAAGGAGTGTTGGTGTTTACTCTTCTTTAGAAGTCTGATAAAACTCTCTGCTTAAACCATCTGGCCCTGGGCTTTTTGTTGTTGTTGTTGTCGAGAGACTTTTAGTAACTGCTTCTATTTCACTAGTGATAATAGGTCTATTTAAATTATTCATCCAATCTTGATTTAACTTTCATAAGAGGTATCTTTTGAAAAAGGGTTATGTCATTATTATTCTCTGGATTTCCTCAGCATCTGTTGTTCATTACCCTTTTCATTTTGATTTTGTTAATTTAGATATTCTTTCTCTGACTTTTAGTTTGTTTGGATAAGGGTTTGTCTATCTTTTTAAATTTCTGAAAGAACAAACTCTTTGTTTTATTGATTTTTTGTATTTTTCTTTTGTTTGAATTTTATTCATTTCAGCCTTCAGTTTGATTATTTCCTGCCATCCACTCCTCTTAGGTGTCCTTACTTCTTTTTGTTCTAGATTTTTCAGATGCACTGTTAATCTGCTAGCGTATGTAGGCTCTTAGTGCTATGAACTTTCTAACACCACTCTCATTGGATCCCACAAATTTGGGTATGTTGTATATTTATTTTCAAGAAATTCCATAAAGTCTTTAATTTCTTTCCTCATTTCTGTCTTGACCCATTTTTCCATTCAGCAGAGAGTTGTTCGGTTTCCTTGAGTTTGTAAGTTTTCTGTTCTTTCTGCTTTTGTTGATATTCACCTTTAATCTGTGGTGCTCTGATAAGATGCATGTAGTTACTTCTTTTTTTTTTCTGTTCAACAAATTTATTTTTAAATTTCATTTTTGTGTCTTAAAAGAGTAAATCATCAAACCCACCCCCATTCCTTTCCCCTCTGATTCACTCCTCAAAGTCTCCCACCAATATTCCTTCCTAGCTGAGTCTGCTTAGTGCTGTCAGTGTGTGCATGGACCATCTACTGGAGCATGAGTAGCCTCTCAGGGGCCACATCTCTTAAGTAAATGGACTCGCCAACTTCCAGCAGCTATCAGTGGCTATTGGCTCCTCAGCTAAGGAAGCTAATGATGGCTTCCTGACTGCCTCTGCACTCCATGCTGGGGTTTTGTCTGGCTTTATCTTATGCAGATTTTGTATGTGCTGTCACAATGACTGTGACTTCATGTATGCAATAGGACTGTCGTGTTCAGAAAATATTATTTCACTGTAGATATCCATGACATCTAGCTCTTACAATCTTTCCACTTCTTTTCCACTATGATCCCTGAACTGTGGGAGAAGAGGGAATAATACAGATATACCCATTAGAGCTGACCACACTATTTTCTTCTCTGCATGTTAACCACTTGTAGGTCTCTGCATTAATACCCATCTACTGCAAAAAGAAGCTTCTCTGTTGAAGGCTGAGAAGTGAACTAATCTATGGGCATAAAGATAAGAACTTAGGAGGTGGTTTGTTACTGTTGACTTAACAAACAGTAGTAAGTTCTCCCCCAGCTACAGGTTCTTGACCTAGTTCACAGTACCAAGCATGGATTTCATCTTACTGAGCTGACTTAAATGCAGCTGGGAAGTGGTGGGTTAATTGTATAATATTCAGAATCACAAGCTTCTTTAAACAGAAACTTGGAACGCAAAATTGTAATTTAGAGTCAGTTTTAAGTATTGTAAAGGTTTAAGTATTATAAATAGCTTAATAACTTGATTAAAGACATCAATGAAAGTACGTTAGGATATAGCTTTTACAAGAGAAAGGAACATATACTATAGCAAAGGCATGAAAACAATACATGATTGCCACTTGCAGCCATACTCCGAACTTGCTCAGTCCAGCCAAGACAAGATGAAAACAAATTCTTCCTTGTTTCTTTTTACTTTCTGGTGCTGTATTGAACCTGCCTCTGATGGTACACCGGAGAAAATTTAACCCATGATTTTGGTAAGGGTCCACATGAGAAATAAATGGTGGAAAGGAATAACCAGGGATGGGAAGTCAATATATATATAGGCCTAGAATCATTCTTTCTTGATCTTGCCTCCTTCTCTTTCTGACATTTCCAAGTATATCTACTTTGTGATTGTGGTGGTCAGAAATCTCTTAGCTTTAACACATCTAGGACTAGGGAGAGCAGACAGAAGATCAAAGAATTACATTAAAAGAACCAAATTCTCACCTTGGAAGATTAAAATTCACTCCAACAAATGATCTTCCAAATGATGCTGTGCTGATCCTATAGGACCCATGGATGAGGTATCCCCTCTGCAGTGTTACAGGGATGAGATTCTCCCACTCCGTGGATGAGGTAACCCTTCTGTAGTGCGACAGGATGAGACTCTCCCTCCCCACCAGTGAGGTATCCTCTCTGTAGTGTGATGGGGATGACATTGTCGCATCCAACAGATGAGGTGTCCCCTCTGCAGTGTAATAGGACAAAACTCTCCCTCTCTGTGGATAGTGGAAATCAAGCCTAGTATGCCAAGCAGTAATTCAAGGGAAAGACTCCACATTTATTTTGGGGATTTGCGGTGAACTATTGAGTGCCTTGGTTTTAAAGTGGACTTTAAAGAATGAGCTGTTGGAGCGCACAACACTGTCTGCGCTCTATGCGCTACCATACAGTTCGCGAGCTTCGGGCAAGGGGCTGGAGATTGAAACATACAGAGCCACACAGACAGAGACAGAGAGACAGGGGCACGGACCTCTAGTCACTGGTAAGAAGCCCTTTATTCAATAGCACCATGGAGGCTTGTATACCCAACCGTCAAGTGGGCCAGCAGGTGAAAACCTTATCCTCTGATCCTCAAGGCCAAGGCAACACGTGCTCGTGAAGCAGAGCTGGTAAACGACTTTGACACACACGTGGGGTTTTATTTTCCCAACACTTTTGCCAATAATTATTACATTATAAAATCAATGCTAAGAACAGAGAGTAACATGTCCAACTATCAAGAGACAGACCTTGCTTCAAACCCTCATGCTTTTCTCTCTTCATTGTTCCATGTGACAAGACTTGACAAGGGTGGTCAGCCACAAGGGGACTGGGCAGGTCACCTTGGGAAGTTAGCAGCAACAAGCCACGTCTAGTGTTTCCTGCTGTCTTACTCAGCTCAAGGATCACCTCCTCTTCGGATCCTAGCATTTTTGCTTATGTACAGCAGTTAGCTATGCACCCCTGTGCTCACTGTGTTCTATGTGCCTGTGGTCACACTTCCCATGCCTTATTGTGGCTAACACTGAATCTTAATGAGTCCAACAGGCAAAGACAACCAGGGGCATTTCAGAGGAATCTGCGTAGGTAATGGGGAGGCCAGGCAGGTGATGGGGAAACCAGGAGGGGGATGGGGAGGCCAGGCGGGCTATGTGGAGGTCAGATGGGTGGTCTGGAGGACAGGTAGGTGATGTGAAGGCCAGGTGGGTGATGGGGAGGCCAACCAGGTAATGTGGAGGCCAGGTGGGTGATGTGGAGGCCAGGTGGGTGATGTGGAGGCCAGGCGGGTGATGTGGAGGCCAGGTGGGTGATGTGGAGGTGGGGTGGGTTATGTGGAGGCCAGGTGGGTGGTCTGGAGGCAAGGTGGGTCATGTGAAGGCCACGTAGATGACTGGAGGCCAGGCGGGTGATCTGGAAGCCAGGTGGTTGCTAATTGGACTTAAGGATGAACTTCCTGTTTCTTTCTTCGCTTTAGGATAGACTTGATATACATGTGGATCAACAGGCATCTTGGTGCAAAAGCCCAAATTTCCCAGCCATTGTGTTTTCTATGTTAGCCAAACTGAAACTGGGTGGTTATTTTTTCTGAGAAAATGCTTTGTGTGAGTGTGTGTGTATGCATGTGTATATTTATAATATTTACATATTTATTTCCCAAAATGCAAGCAAAGAATTGAGAGGAAGACACTGGGGGAGAGTGAGATATAAGGGGATCTTGGCTGTAAAGGTTGAACAGCCCCCACTTCAGCATTTAAGGGATCAACAAATGACAGGCTAAATTCCCCTCACAACCTGTTTTTGCAAGTTCTTATATAAACTAAGCTGTGAACGATTTGTACATTTTTTAATTATCAAAAAAACGTCAAAAGAAAGATATTTCACGGAATTCAGAAATGAGGTATTCGCACAGCTGCTGAGGTGTGCCCTTCACTTAGTGCATTGCCTATCCTTGCTTCTCAGTCTCAGAAATGAAACTGTGCAGTTGCTGCAAAGGCAAGATGCCTACACAGCCTCTAACACTCTGGTTCCTCACAGAGAAAGCTGGCAAGCGCTGCTCTAAACAATGGTAGCCTCCCCCTTTGAGGCTGGTGAGAAAGCAAAGGGATTTGTTTCCATTGTTTCAGGATCCTCCAGGCAGCGTGTATTGATTACATTTATAGATTCCTGTTGAATTTTGCAGTTTCTTTCATCTGTGTTGGTTGAATAATTGTACCTTGTAAAGGCGTATTCTAAGTACTTTCTGGAAAAATCTCTCATGATTGATTTTTGTGAAGAAGTTTTAAATTTTAAATGGCCCCTGGCTTTTCCATCTCTGAGAGAACTTGAGGGGAAGAACACAGTGGTCAATAGTGGCCCCAGTTCTATGGTCCCTCATGGTTGCCCTGACGACTGATGAGGTAATAATGTACAGGGCAGCTTGTTGGGAAAGGGCTCTCCATAGTAGAAGACAACATTATCAGTAACACATCTTTGATCTCTGACTCACAAAATAATAGGTTTCCACAAAAATAATTTAGTCTTGATGATTAAATGCATGTTTGTTATGGGACCAAAGTAGTAAGAGGTTTGGAGCAAGGTAATCAAGAGATAATGAAAGACATCATTGTAGTTCCAAGATGTAACAGTCTATTTTTTAAAAAAGACAAATAAGATTTGACTCCATAAGCTCAAATGGAATTATTTTTCAGAAATCACTTGGGGGCCCCTCTTCTAAAGGGTTGGTCCTACACTGCCCATCAGCTAAGTTCTCTGGCAGTTAGAACATAAGAGGTCTAGAAGTGATCTTGGGTTTTGGCCTCTGCCAGACAGATGTGATCATTCCTGGGCATGTCCCTGGACTCTGGTGAGGGCTCTCCTCAGGACACATGCTGGGGCAGGGACTTTGATGTTTTTATTTTCTTTGGGAGAGGCTCCGCAGAGGAATACTTGAGTGAGCAAGGTAGGAAGGAGATGGAAGAAGAAAGCCAGGAAAGGGTGGGTTCCTTGGCTGGGTAACCTGTGTGCAAATCAGGCTCCATCTGCTGGGAATCCTGTGAGACACTGTGAGAAGATAATCCTCAGACTACCCTTGCTGTGGAAGCTGGCATTCATTAACTCACCCTATGATCTAAATAATCACTGTCAGGTTTTGCATCATGCATTGTACTAGGAACTCTACCTAATAAGTTTGTTTCATCAAAATAATGAAGACAGATATCTTTACTCACATTTTATACACAGGAAATGGAAGATGTTGGTACAACTTGAAGTATGTTATTAGTTCCATAAATGTTAGTCCTATGATATAGATACAGGTTGTTGTAGCAGAAAAGACATTGCTATTTCCTCTGTGCTATATATGGATGTGGTTTCCTCTTCATCAGACAATGGTTCAGACTTTTAAACGTTACTAATTTGTAATGTTGGCATATGGGTTAAAGTCACAATATTCAACTGCAGTAGTGAGTAACCTCAGAGCTATGCGGTTCAATCACCATTTCCTTCTCTCATTAGATAACGATGTAGGTGTCAAGATTGCTTTTTGTGGGTATAAATCTCTACTGAGAATCTGGGCTTAATGGACAGCTGTTGTCTGATGGTTTCCAGCTGCAGGAAGAGATAAGTTTGCAAGAACCAACCTTGAATTCATGTGGTCTTGGTAATGAATACTTGAGTAACCTCAGTTCAAACAACACTGTCACCTGGAGCAGTATCACCCCATCTGAGAGACAAGGACTCAATAATGCTTTAATCCATGGGTAACCTAATACTTCTGTTCACTTTTCATTAGAAAGGCACAAAGGAGCGAATATTGGTGAACAGGAACAGAGTCTCTCAGAGTAGGCTAGACTTAATGCGTTTTTACCAACTTCCTCCTCTTCCTGTAAATAGGTTAACAAGTTTCAACTAGAAAGCAAATCATCATAGCATGGAATATATTTCATTCAAATGTTGACTTTGCTGTGTAGCCTCATGGAATAGCCAGTGCTGTGGGTACAGCTTCTTCATTTGGGTATTAGAAATTGAATAAAAGGAGAATGATACCTAAAAAGGCCCACCTCATAATCAGCCTCCCAAAGCTCATCTTTTTTTTTTTAATTTAACATAATTTCCTTATTGAATTTTTAGGAATTTCACATCATGCACCCTAATTCTGCTGATCTCCCAGTCCCTCCATACCCAATGGTTGGGAGGTCCTTCTGTATATGAGGTCCTTCTGTATTTGTGTTGTTTTTATTGGTTAATGAATAAATAAGCTATTTTGATCAGTGGCTTAGCAGAATAAAGCTAGGCAGGGAAAACTAACCTGAATGCTAGGAGAAAAAAGGTGAAGTCAGGGAGATGCCATGTAGCCACCAGAGGGGAAAGACGTGAGCTGCCAGAGGGAGCCTTGCCTGTAAGCTACAGCCACATGACAATATATAGATTAATAGAAATGGGTTAAGTTAAGATGTAAGAGATAGCCAATAAGAAGCTAGAGCTGATAGACCAAGCAATGATTCAAATAATATAGTTTCTGAGTGGTTATTTTGGGGTTGAGTAGCCAGGAACAAGCAAGTAGCCACCAACAACACTCCCTTACCCCTGCAGCACCCTTATTAAAGAAAATTTTAAGAAATCAAAACAAAACAAAAATGAACAAACAAACAAAAAACCCTCTTTGTTTCTCCATCTTTCTGGCCTCTCCAACACCTCTTCCTTTGTTCTGGTGGGGAGCTTCAGTGTGTGTCTTGCAGTATATCCCCCCCCCTTTTTTTTGGACAATCAGCTTTACTTGAAAATGTTCATTATACTGAGTCATTGGTCTGGAACAAGGTCTCTAGTTTTTGATAAACCATCATCCCTGAATCTTCACCAAAATTCCTCTTGGCTATCCCACAGCCACCTTTATTCATAGAGATCCTGCAGGTATCTGTGCACAGGATCAGTCCCTTCATGAGCTCTAGCAGGTTTTAGATGGGATAGATGTTAGGGTGGGCCAACCCTAGGTGCAGCTGAGGGCCTTGGTGATAGCTGAGTTGGTCCATGTCACTGGGTCACCCCCTCAGGCAAGGGACAGAGCCAGATCCCTTATGGTCATGTCATCAGGGTCAGTTCTCCCTCACCGATGGTGAGGAGTGGGGCCAGCTATGTTGGGTCCAGTGAAAGGTGGAGCCATACCTGATTTCATCACACATGGTTCCTACAGTCCTGTAAAGTGATAGAGGCCACAGACATCAACACAGACCCCAGATGTAGCAGGACCTCAGAACCACACAGACCCCTCAGCAGCAGCTTGGGCCTGGGCGACATTCTGACTCTGGGTAGAAGCACCTTATAATCTTTGGTGGCAACACAGACCTCAGACTTCAACACAGACCCTGGCTGCAGTAGGACCATGGATCCAGACATGGTCCTCGGCAATAGCTGTCCAGATGTCACCATTACCACAGGTGGCAATGCAGGCCACTCAGATCAGCACAGCCCCTGTGGTAGTGTGGCCCTCAGACACCAACATGGCCCCAGAACTCATTTATCCACATGGCCTTTGATGGCAACGGGAACCTCAGATGTCATCATAGACCTGGCTGCAGTAGGGCCACGAAAGTTCATCTTAAGATTTAGCCATTTCTTGTATGGTGTGAGAGACCGAGCAAAAAACACACAATTATTACCCTAAGAGTTCATCTTGAATGCATAGTAAGAGCTTCTGGCCCTAGGCCCGGACTGAGGATAGTAACAACCTGGTGGTAGGAGTAATCTCATGGGTGGTTGTCCTTTGCAGCTGAAGGTCCAGCTGAATAAACAACCAAGAGTGTGTGTGAAGGGAGGATTAACTATTAACACACACATTTCAAATTGGAACTGCAAGAGGAAATGTGGCTTTGATTAATTAACAACAAATCTGGTAACGAATATCTGATATCAGATTTTAAATTTCATTCAGTCTTTTTCACCAGAACACTCCTTCCTCTCAGGGGTGAGTTTGGGGGACAGAGATTGGTGTACTGTGGTCAGGAGGGGTCAGGTTGTTAGGAGGTGAAGTCTAGTTGTTTCCTTGTGTCTTCTTCGATCTAATGTGAACCATATAACCCCGGGCATGTCATTTAAGCACACTTCCTTCATCTTTAAGAGGAAGTAGAAGACTCTAGATCTAAAAATAGCAACGAACAACTTTTAAAGATTATTTTTCAATTCAGAGACATAGAAAGATGGAGCAATTTTGGTTTTAGGTTATAAGAGACTCAAGAGTATTTGGACTTTAAGAAAAGAAGCCATTACCAGGAAGTACTAAAGATCCAGATGAAGTGTGGGATGCTTGGAGTCCTCTTGTTCCATGCTGCAGTTGTTAAGTTTTATCTAATTTTACCTTTACTGCATGATTAGGGATGACACATTTGATTGCCAGAGAGAAGCATTTAGGGACTGTGTTCCGAAGGCTTTATGTATCCTAAACATCAATATCACCCCTGTGCTTACAGACTGGGGCTCAGACATTGTTTCATTTGTAAGCTGGGGGAGTATCTTTTTTAGTCTCCTATTTTCAAATTATAAAATTGCTATGTTCAGCTAGGAACTTAGTATAATGTGCACACAAAAGATTAGGATTCAGCTTTTTCCGTTGCCTGGTATTGACATTGGTCAGATAAAATGGGCTGCCATGGCTTTGGGGTGTGCCTTACAAGGTGAGAAATGGATAAGATGGGGAGACTGGTTCTTTGTTGGTCATGACCACTGGGAAGAGAGGACCTGGAAATTGTCAGCACAGTACATATGTTTTCTGACTTGAAGTCTGGAGCTACTTATGCAGTAATAGGTATAAAAGATATGGGTATTTTGGTTTATTTGGCTGTGTTTCAGGAGTGTCCAAACAAATTAAATTTTGAGTTGCATAACTTAAAGGTGAAAATGGCTATTAAAAAAGACTTGCTAAGGCTTTAGGAAGGGAGAAGTATTTCACAGTGAATTTTGAGTTATTATTTTATCTGAAGGCACAAGGTGAAAATGAAGTCACTGCTCTGGGTCATTGCCTGGAAGGAACTGGGTCCCCAGACTTACCCTCCTCCACTTTTCAGTGTTAAGCCTTAGCCCAGAGCACTTAGAAATTTGCCAGAGTAAATGTTTGGCTGTCACGTCTTGCCCATAAGCCCAGTCCTCCTTGCACTGAGCACTGGGTCCTCTTGATGTATTTTCTATCTACAGAGAGAAGTACTGAACTAATTGGGCTCATTAGCCTTGAGATATGTGATATAACTTGAAGGTATCCTCAGCAGGCAGCCTTTGCTAGGAATCCGATACTTGGTTTTCTCAGTATGAAGTTTGGATTTGAATAACATTTCCTTGTGAATTAATTTCTGCCTGGTCTTTTCTTTGTGGTTATTGCAGTAGTGATAGGAACATTAATTTGAGATTCACTGTACAAACAAAATGTTTAAAGGAGGAGTTCAGGGGAAAGGAAAGAGAGGACCTACATATTTCAGTTTGTGGTTTTTAATACTGATTTTTGTTCCAGCGAGAAACTTCAGAACCTTGGACAAGGCAGTATGTTTGTAAATGCCCATCATCTGAACTTGGGGGGCCTTTTATATATTTTTCATGTTAGTTTTTATCAGCTATATAATTCACAGTTGTTTTCTCATAAGCAGTAGTTATACCTTTCACTAATTCTTTAAGCAGAGAGGATTTTAACTCAATGATTATCACGTTGCTATTCATGTCAACCATCTATTGGAAAACTGAAACATGAAGGATTCAGAAGTGTCGGGAGCTAGCCACTGCAGGAAGAGCTAAAGATCACTGCAGGAAGAGCTAAAGATCTAAGCATGGAGGGTCAGAAAGTAGGGGCTGAATGACAAAACTCAGGGTCTTGTACCCGGTTCTGACACTAGTCCACTGGCGAGGGGAAGCGTCCAACTGCCAAAGGCATCTCGGGGGTGGGTGAGACTGCTTTTGGAAAGGACTGTGGAGCGGTCAGTTGCTGCTCCTGGTGCTGACGGTCACTGATGGAGAAGAGCCTGAGGTCTGATGAAAAAGTCAATTCCGTTTCCTCCTGAACGTTTAAAAGAGCTTCCCCTGCTCTCCATTGATAAAGTATAACCAGAACTGGTGGCAAAGCAGAAATGTGACATTTGGTCCCAGGTCAACCACCAAAAATCTGAGTACAAGGGAAGAGAATTTGAAGTGAGAGACATTAGCCTAATTACAGGACAGGCAGATACGATGGTACCCTGCTTTAAAGATGAGAGACATTAGCCTAATTACAGTACAGGCAGATACGATGGTACCCCGCTTTAAAGATGAGGAAGTTAAGGCACCAAAAATTGTGTAATGTTTCCAGTATGTTAGCACATATAGTAGACGGAAGCTGAAGTCTGAACACACAGGTCTGGACACAGGGTTTGTTTTCTTACCTGCCATACTATTCTGCCTCTCTGGCCAAGCATAGGCTGAAACAAACATACAATTTGTAATTAATGGCATTTCCTGCTCTGTACTCTTGGATTGCCTACGGTGGTCATGTGATGTTACTTAAAAAGTGGCAGGGGCTACCACTGAGTTCTTGAGAACCTAGACAAATTCTAGAGTTGGAGCTATCCTAATCCTTAAAGAGGACCCAGACAGGGAACTCTTGCTTCAGGCTTCAAGGGAATCAACCCAGTTGGTTGACTCCAGCTTTATTTTATATTAAATGGGGCAGTTATCTACCTCCCTAAGGCTGTGACCCTAATACAGGTCCCCATGTTGTGGGGACCCCAGCCATAGAATGATTTTGTTGCCACTTCATAACTGTAATTTTGCTGCTGTTATAAATTGTAATGTAAACATCCAATATGTGACCCACAGGTTAAAACTTTAATTCCCATTTTTACCTCCTTACAACATTAGAAACTTGCCTGTAAAGGGCCACGTTTCTTCTCTGGTGGTCGGCTTTGTATGGGAATCATTTGAGCATGGCTCTGTCTTAGGGTGAGCTGCATGCCACTGCATGGATCTGGGGTTTTGTTGTTTGTTCCTTTTCCTGGCTACAGTGCTTTTAGTTCTAAATCTCTGAGTTTCACAGTATGGTTGGCTGTTTTCGTTTTGGATGTGAACTCGATGTTCTTATTGCTTAACTTGCAAATTCTGGAAGAGTGATATTGCCATGATTTTCCACAACTGAGAAGCAAGGCAAATTTGGAATTTTTTTTCTAGATGAGTCACCGTGTGAAAACTGCACATTGGTAATCAGGTCAGTCGGTTGTGTGGTACTCCGGTGCTTAGAATTGTGTAGTGACATTTTATAATATTTATAGCAGCATGGGTAAATAATTTGGCATAGACAAACAGTGACAGGATACAGTGAGCTGTCTCAGCTGTGTGCACAGCACACCAGTGTCCCCTCTTTTACAAATACAAGTGTATGGGATTTTTTTTCTTGATATATTTATCCAAACCAACTGTTCAAAATCAGAATTATCTCACCGCAGATAGAAAACACCAGGCAGGATAAAACTTTTGGAGAGAGGATTGTTAATGACTAATGAAGTAGCATTTCTTTCCGGTGGAAGTTACAGTCTATTTAAGAGCAACCTAGAACTTATGGAGCCATCATCCCTTTGGTGACAGTTTGTTAATATTCTTAACAGAAATTACAAACAGCATAGGAACCTTGTAAACATGTATAGCTTTATATGTGAATTTTAAAAAATTGCACAAATGCAGCCAGAATGGCTGCTACCTAAATATGTCTGTTTTCTTGTAGTTGGAGGTGTCCTATGTCAAACCATAACTAAAAATTCTATCACCTAGCAGCAGGGATGATCATGAGGAAGCTATTTTCTCATGTATATTTTGACTTTTAGACTTGTCCCTTCCTGATCAGAGAACCTGTGAAATCGAAATTCAGGGTCACAGTTCTAAATATATGGTGTGATTTGAGACCACGAGAAGCAAGTGATCTAATTTTCACTTTTAAGGATAAGCATATTTCTGGATCCATCATCAGTGGTTTCTGTTTGCAGCATGTTATACACACCCTGATGTATCTAAGATCACCTGGTTATGATTGGTATTGATGTGGGATTTGGTCTACAAGCTTGGCATGGTTTCTGATACATTGAGGAGGCAATGTTTTCCAACCATTTTAGGGCCAGGACCAGACAGTTTTAACACAGAATTCTACCAGATATTCAAAGAAGAACGAATACCAATACTCCTAAAATTATTCCACAAAATAGAAACAGAAGGAACATTGCCAAATTCTTTCTTTGAGACCACAGTCACCCCAATACCCAAACCACACAAAGACTCAACAACAACAACAAAAAAAAGAGAATTGCAGACCAATTTTATGCATGAACATTGATGCAAAACTACTCAATGAAATACTGGCAAACTGAATCCAAGAACACATCAAAAAGATCATCCACCATGGCCAAGTAGGCTTCATCCCAGAGATGTAGGGATAGTTCAACATGCAAAAATCTGTCCGTATAATACATCATATAAACAAAATGAAAGAAAAGAAAAACACATATGATCATCTCATTAGATGCAGGAAAAGCCTTTGAAAAAATCTAATCTTCATGATGAAAGTCTTGGAGAGATCAGGGATACAAGAAACACACATAAATATAATAAAAGCAAGCCCACAGCCAACATCAAATTAAGTAGAGAGAAGCTCAAAGCAAGCCCACTAAAATCAGGAACAAAACAAGGCTGTCCAATATTTCCATATCTATTCATTATAGTAATTGAAGTTCTAGCTAGAGCAATAAGACAACTAAAGGAAATGAAAGGGACACAAATTGGAAAGGAAGACACATATGGAACATGGAACATTGTTTTTGAATATTCAGTGATCTAGTAGAATGACAGAAGAATGTTTTGGTCCCATCAGTCTTCCAGAGTGTATTTATAAATACATGATATTCTCCTAATAATAACTGTAAACCTCATTTTGAATTAAGTTCACAATGAATCTCATCTATAGAAATAATAATTTGGAGAATCACATCGTACTAAACATTGTGCATGGTAGAATTTGGGGTGTTTCACAAGCTATCTGTAAAGTTAAATCTGTTTAGTAGAACGGACATCTGTATGGAATGACCCAGAAAAAGTTGGGCTTGTTGAAAAGTAATGAAAATAAAGTCAAACTAAAAGGCTCAAAATCACATGTGCGTATATTTCCTACTTGCTAGCAGCTGACAGAAGAATGACATCTTAACATTTAGATTTGCAAAACTTGACCCTAAAAATAAAGATTTATAAAAACACCGTGAGAACCTCACAGATCCTGCCCCCCATCTTTCAGTAAACAGTGGGTTTCTGAAGGCTGGAGGTGTCAGGATTTCTTTCTAGGAAAACCATTACTATAGTTCCCTGGCATTATCTGTTGCCTTACCTTACCTTAATCACAGGCATCTGCCTTTGTTTTCTGTACCAAACTATTTCACATTCATACATTCCCCACATCATTGTTTTAAGTACTCCGGCATCACCTGTGCTACCACCTAAATATCTGAATTCTGAGTGCCCACATACCTCTTAATATTTGGGCTAAGGATCTCCATCTTTAAGCATATCAAGATATTCTCATGAAAACTAACGTTTGGGAGGTATAGTTTGATGATGTAACGGAGTCGCAACTTTTAAAAAAAAATGAACTATTGGCATTTGATGCGGGGAGGGACACGCACAGTGCTATTGGTGGTGGGATGTCAGGGCAGCACAAAGTCCTGCATTCATCAGTTTGTTCAAGCATTCCACACACTTTGAGAGGACTGGTATGTGCCAAGCTCTGTTCGGGTTTCTGGGGAGTGATCAAGAAGATGGAAGCCCTGTCCTCACCAAGTTTATATTTGACTATGAAAGACTCATTAAGCACAACAAAAATTAATTACTTTCAGGTAGTTATCATTTTAATGAACAAAACCTAAGAAGGATTTCACACAGAGTTTTGTAATGTGTCATAAGAGCCATGAGCCCAAAAGAAGGTGGACGTCAATCATTCATCTTCCCAATAGGGGAAAATTCCCCTTCCTATTCTTCTGATAATATACTCTATACTTTTCATAGAACGTTGGTTTTCTTGGTGAAAGTTGGACTGAAATTGCAAATGGAATCCCGACCAAGATCACTCTAGGAAAGCATTTGTCAAAATATATTCCTTGGGTGGAGACCAAGAAGCAAATAAAGTTGTTGAATTATCTGCTGGCTCTGGGAAAGGAAGGAGGCCTTGGCCAACACTCTTCCTTATCCTTGCCAAAATATACTGGCAAATCACATTGACAATAATATTTATACATCTAAGATTTATCGCATGACTCTTTCCTTGAAAGTCCCAAGAGTCTTTCTGAGAAGGTCAGCGCCGTTGGGCTGCAGACTCCCTTGATTAGGACTTTAAAATTCTGATATGCAATGTACCCTGAAGCTTAGCCTTCTTGTTGGAATTTTTGCTTGGTAAGGACAAAAAGGTAACGTCTCAAATTGGCTGCATTTTCCTGAATATCTGGACAGTCTCCAGTTCCCAGTTCAGTTAGGGCTACAGGAAGGTTGAAAATAGTCCTGCTGTTGTGGACGGCAGAGGAGTGGACCGCATCCTGACAACTTGTAAAGTTTCATACTTTGTTTAATCACAGGACAGGGGGAGAGAATGTGCTGACTCACTCGCAATCACCACAGGTGTCTGGTTTAAAGATGACCAAGGAGGGGAGGGTGCTGGAGAAAGCCGAATTCCTCACAAAACACGCTGGCCTGGGAAAATGGGTTTTCCTCTTATTCATCATCGGAAGGGGGTTGACTTCTATTCTTTACAATGAAAGGGGAAACCAGACTTGGATGTGTCGCAAAGGCCTACTTGAGCAAGGAGAAAAGAGCGAGCTGAAGGAAAGCAGCATTTTCAACCGAGTCTCGTTATTATATTCTCTGTATTCTTTGGGATAGACTTTGAAAGAAACGACAAAAGCCTCGCTGTTTGGAGTACTTAAAACCATCTACACCTGTGAAGAATTAGGTCACCATTTTGTACCGATGTTGCCAGCACAGTGATTCCTTTGCAGCCCACTTTCCTTAGGCCAGATTACCACAGAAACCTCTCAGCTCTGCGGAACTCCTAAGAAGGTTGAATCTGCACATTTCCAAAATAAATAATGTTTTCTAAGTTTCCCTGTGCTTTCTCAACACGCATGGCCTTTGTTTGCCTTTCAACTAGAAATTTAGAGCTCACTTGCTTGTGGTTTCTTATTAAAAAAAAAAAACCCATCTGGGAAAAATAAAATATGTGTAGTTCTGCAATAGAATTTAGAATTATCCCAGCTGACAAATTCTTTTACCTTAATTTTTTAAAATTAACTCTAAAGAGGTGTGATTTATACACAAGGAAATGCCCCCATTTCATGCATGCGGATCACAGGTTTTGAGAAAGCAACGCATCTCTAGACACCATCATGATCAAGATGCAGAACATTTGTGGCATATTTAAAACATCTTGTCCTTTTACATCCCACCACCAACTCTAGGAAATCACCCATTCTCTGTCATAAATGAGTTTACTCTCCTCAGAGCCTCATAAGTGAAATGCACAGCATAAAGCATCAAGCCTCTTTTTTAGAACATGCTTTTCCCATGTGCTTTTGTGCTCTTTTCTTCTTTATTACCGAACAGCATTCCATTGGAGGGGTTCACCATATATGTCATTTTCAGATTTTATCTATTATGAATAAAACTGCTGGTCGCATTCCCTGTACAAACCTTTGTGTGGGCACATGTTTTCACCGTTCTTGGGCAAATACAGAGGAGGAGAATTCGTCGGACATATGGTAAAACGTTTTTTAGCTTTTAAGAAACTGCCACATTGTTTTCTAAAGTGACTGCACAGCTTTGCATTCCAACAAGTAGCAGAGACGAGCTGCACTTCCTCTGCATCTTTGAACACTAACTTGCTATTGCCTGTGCTTTGATGGGGCCGTTTGGTGATTATACAGTGCTATTTGATTGCTTTAATTTGCATTTCCCTGATAACTAATGATGTTAAGTATCTTTTCATGTGTTTAACAGTTTGGTGTGAAGCTTCCCGTGTCTTTAATACAGTCTTTGATAGATACGTAGGTCTGGAACGTTTTTCTCCCAGTCTAGATCCATTGAAAAAAATGGATATTTAAAAGCAAACTCAGTTTGCTACTTTTTTCCCCTTTGAAAATAACTCCCCTGTCACATAATATACCAAATACAGTTTCTCCACCTTCTATTCCTCCCACTTCCTCCCTACTTCCCCTCCCATCTGGATCCCTTTTTCTCTCCCATTAGAAAACAAATAGGTTTATAATGGATAATAATAAAACAAAATGGAATAAGATAAAAATAATACATTGGAATTGGAGAAAACAACAGAAAGAAAAGAGCCCAAGAAAAGGCACATGAAATAGGTGGAGATGTAGAGACCCACACTCAGGAATCCCATTAAAACACTGAAGAGAAAGTCATACCATGTACACAAAGGACTTGCAAGGTGTTCTTGGAAGAGCCTATCAGAATGGCATTAGAAGTCATTTTAATGGCTGGATTTGTTTTTGTTTTGTTTTGGTTGGTTGGTTTGGTTTTACCCTTATCTCTGGGCTATCTCTACTTTGGTTATTGCTCACCCAAGCAGTGTTTGATATGGGCTCCATCTTGTGGAATGGACCTTAAGTTACATCAGACATTGGTTGGTTATTCCACAGGCTTTGTGCTATCATTGCCTTTGCATATCTTCCAGGCAGAACATCATTGTGGATCACAGGATTTGTGGCTGGGTTGGAGCTTCTGTTTCTCCTTTGGTAGCATACAGAGTGACATCCTGTAACAAAGACTCTAGACTGTGGGGGTGAAGGCACCTGTGCAACCTCTCCGTAGTACAGGTGTTGTCTTCAGCCAGGGGCCCTTGTTGTGAGTTTGTGGAGAGCGACCTATAGCCGTGCCAATGGCCTGGGTTGCTTGGAGGTTCTCTGGCACCCTTTGACCAACCACTCAGTTAGATGTAACCCAATCCTGAAAGCATTATTTAGTGACAGGAAATGGCCAGTTGGGGCTCTTTCTTCACTGTTAGCTGGAGATTTCATTTAGGCCCCCCTTATATAAGTATATATTTTGGTAAGCTTCTACTATATCAGGTTTGCATACTATCCCTCAAATGAACTTTAATATTAGCTGTCTCTTCCTGTATTCCCTCTCTCATACCCCTCTTCTCTCCTCCTCTATACTTGATCCTCCCAGTTCAGGTGCCCCCATTCATCCACAATTATTCTATTCTATTTCGTTTCCCTGGGAAACTTTGTCCCCTACCCACAGATTGGTTTGCAGATTGTTTATCATTTACTTAACAGTTAACATTCACATAAAAGCAAATATAAGCCATGTTTGTTTTTCTGGGTCTCTGATATCTCATTTGGGATTTCTTTTCTAGTTTCATTCATTTAACTGTGAATTTAATAATGTCAGTTTTAATGACTGAGTAATATTTCATAGTATAAAAGTATCCTTTCATTCATTGAGGGACATCTATTTGTTTTCAGTTTTGACAACTATAAATAGAGCAGAAGGAACATGATGGAGTAAGTGTCTCTGTGTTAGGAAGGAGCATCCTTTGTGTATATACCCAAGAGTGGTATAGCTGGATATTAGGGTAGATCCAGTTTCATCTTCCTGAGGAATCTCCACACTCTCTTCCATAGTGGTTGTACCAGTTTGAACTCCCACCAGCAATGGAAGAGTGTTTTCCTTACTCCACAAACTCACCCATGAGCTGTTACTTGTATTGTTGATCTTACCCATTCTAACTGGTATATGATAACATCTCAGAGTAGTTTTGATTTGCATTTCTGTGATGACTAAGGCTCTTGGGCATGTCTTTAAATGTTTCTTAGCCTTTGAGTTTCCTCTTCTGAGAATTCCCTGTTTAGATCTGTAATTCATTTTTTAGTTGGATTATTTTTTCATGATTTCTAGCCTGTTGAGTACTCTATATACTTTATATATTAGCCATCTATTGGATATGCAGTCGGTAAAAATTCTTTTCCCATTCTGCAGGCTGCTGCTTTGTCCTAATGACAGTGATTTTTGCTGTGCAGAAGCTTTTCAGTTTCATGAGGTCCCATTTATTGATTGTCGATCTTAGTGCCTGATTATTCAATTAAGAAAGTCTTTTCCTATGCCAATGAGTACAGGGCTATTCCTCACTTTCTCTTCTATCAGGTTTAGTGAATCTGGTTTTATGTTGGTGTGATTAATTCATTTGGAGTTGACTTTTGTGCAGGGTGATAAGTATGGATTTATTTGCACTCTGCTACACGCAGACATTCAATTTAACCAGCGCCATTTTTTAAGGATGCTGTCTTTTTTCCATTATGTATTTCCTGCTTCTTAAAAAAAAAAGCCAGTTGATTTACGTGTGGTTCTTCAGTTCTACTCCATTGATCAATGTGTATACTTTTGTGCCAATACCATGTGGCTTTTATTACCATACCTCTGTAGTACAACTTGAAAACAGAGCTGCAGCTCTTTTTTTATTTAGGGAATTGTTTTAGTTATCCTGGGTTTTGTGTGTTTTCATGTTGTTGTAATGAGGCCGCTTGTTTGTTTCCTGGCTGTCCAGACTCCTGAAATAATCACACAGAAACTATATTATTTAAAACACTGCCTGGCCTATTAGCTCTAACTTCTTATTGGCTAACTCTTAAATCTTAATTTAACCCATCTCCATTAATATGTACAACACCATGAGGTCGTGACCTACCGGCAAGGTTTCAATCTGTCTGTCTCCAGCAGCAGCTCCATGGCTTCTCTCTGACTCTGCCTCCTTTCTCCCAGCATTCAGTTGTTTTCCCCACCTGCCTAAGTTCTGCCCTATCAACAGACCAAGGAAGCTTCTTTATTAACCAATGGTACTCACCACATACAGAGGGGAATCCCACATCACCATGTAAAGCTACAAATTGTCCTTTCAAGATCTGTAAAGAATAGTGATGGAATTTTGATGGGTATTACATTGAACCTGCAGATTGCTTTTGATAGAATGGACACTTTTACTTTGTGATCCTACCAATCCATGATTGTGGGAGATTTTTTCCATCTTCTGGTATCTTCTTCAATTTCTTTCTTCAAACACTTGCAGTTTTTATCATATAGGTCTTTCACCTGCTTGGTTAGGGTTATCCCAAGATATCTTATATTATCTGATGTTATTGTGAAGGTTTTGTTTCCCTGATTTTTTTCTCATTCCATTTGCTATTTGTGTATTGTAATGTTACTTATTTTGTGAGTTAATTATTTACCAGCCTCTTTGCTGTATGTGTTAAGATATCATCTGCAAATAAAGATTGGAAGGATGACTTCTTCCCTTCCAATTTGTGTCCCCTTGATCACTTTCAGTTGTCTTGTTACTTTAGCTCAGACTTCAAGTAATATATTGAATAGGTAGGGAGAGAGTAGACAGCCTTGTCTTATTCCTGAGATTAGTGGAATTGCTTTGAGCTTCTCTCCACTTAAGTTGATGTTGCCTATGAGGTTACTGGTCCGGTGCCCCCAAGATAAACTACTTTTCCCTCTCTAGACCAGTGTGGAGAATGGGAATAATTGACACACAGTTCACACAGCAATACTGGAAGGGAATCTCAGGGTTCATTTAAATCCTGAAGATCACCAGTGTTTATTATTCAAGCACCTTTCATTCCCCCAAAGTAAACTGAGGTAGAAGTTCATTAGCATCCTGTTTCTGGGGTAGCAGGACTAAAGTCACATAGGCAGCTCTGTCAGTAGCTTGGAATTGACACCTCTTCTCAGGTGATCTACATAATTACAAAGAAAGGAGCAGCAGATTCTGAGCTTTTGTTAGGGTAGCTGCAGCCTGTCTGGAAGGGTATGTGACTACTTCAGGTACTAACTATGGACTGAGCCTGACTGTCACACCATGTAGAAATATGGGCCTACTTTTACTGTAAACTGCCTTTATTAGGTTGTGGTGTGTCTCTTGTATCCCTATTCTCTCCAGTACTTTTTATCATGAAGGGGTGTTGGATTTTGCCAGAGATCTTTCCTAAATCCTTTAAGTCTTTCTTTATTTTTGTTTCCAAATAATTTTGTTTCCAAAATTATTATGCAGTGTGTTTCTCTTCAGTTATGAAACAGGAACCAATCACAAAAAGTGGATGTGTTTATATTTTATAAACACAGAAATTCTGAGGGAAATGGGGTCAAGCAATGTGAATATATAAACTTGGCTGTCCTCTGCTATGTCTAATCCAAGAGGGCCACAGTAAGGTAAGGATGGATATCTAGATTGTCTATATTGATCGATCAGCAGACCTTAGACAGGGTCAACCTGACAAATTAGCCTCCCAGGGAATTAAAAACAATTATTGGGGAAGAGCTCACATTTCTTGGGCCTTAGTCAGTGAAAATTGGTTTAAGTCAGAATAAACTAATTGCCAGCATTTGGGTGATCCCCTCATAAGTTTGTAACCTGCCTTTATATTTCTGGTAGTTTCTTGAACATTTCCTTTATTCTATTAGACCAGTAAACAATCTTCTTAAACATAATGATACATCTGAGAGAAACACTGAAGTGCTTCTCTTTTTCATGTCTTGGATATGACACATATTTTAATTGTACCAAGCTGGCTTCAAGGAATAAGAACATCTAAAAGGAAGAGCAGTCTAACAAATGTATTTGATAATGGGCTTCTTTGTGGGTGCACCAAGTAATTGTCCTAAGGCAATATCTAATAAGGCAGAGAGCCCCGAAACCATCTGAGTAGGAGCCACAAAGTTTAGAAATATTTAGACCCATTCTGTCATAGTCTATTTCCATCTGTCGTATAACATACTCCTATTAGGAATATGTTGCTTAACCTCACAGATTCTAAAAATCGAACTTTGTCTTTCCACTACTGCCTACTATTTAGAGTTATGCAATGCTGACAACATAATTGTATCTCTTATAAGCCTTAAGTTTCTCAACTACAAAATGGGAATATTACAGAAGCTAACTCACAAAGTCTTATGAAGATTCATTGAGATAACTCATCTTCCCAGCACATTGTGAATCCATAGTATGCGTTACTTTAAAATTCTATGTCAGATGGAAACAAGGGGAAATGATAACCCAGCACATGGCAGATAAAATATTTATAGATACAAATTAAAAAATTAAATATACAGACATCACCTTTCCAGGATTCAAATCAGATCTTAAGCTGCAGTTGGGAAGATGCTGAATGTTTTAGTAAAGTTAATGGGAACAGCTAGCATCTACACATATTCTGTTTAATATATTTAGATTTCAAAAGCAGAATTCTCACAGACATTTAGTAAGGCGGGGGCTCATTCACAGGTTCCTACGAAGCAAGGGCTACATTAGTCTTAGCTCCCCACAAGCTGGGAGCCATGAGGATGCTAGAAGAACCCTTAAGGATGAGGAACTGCTAATCCCTAAGCTCCAGAGTGGATCAGAAAGACATCTCCAGATCTGGAAGACCTTATATAACATGCCATTTGTAAACAAAGCTAAAAATTTACTTACATGCCTTCTCTAGCCCAGACAGAAATGAACAGCATCAAGAGAACGCAGGGAAGGGGACATCATAGTATGGAAGAAATTGTTATAAGATTGAAATCAGTTCTGTATCCTTAATATATAACTCTTGGACATTGTTTACCAGAGAGAATAAAACTATATTAGTTATTCCTAACAAAGGAAACAAATTCTGGTTTAGTATTTAGAAAGATAATTCTAAAGTAATAAATTTAAAGTACCATTTCACTCCTTCTGATAGCTAGTATCATAGTTTCAGTGTGTTTTTAAAGAAGAGAAATAATTAGAAAAGTTAGAATTTGAAATCAAATTATACCTTCCATATTGCACAGAAATAGAAAAAGGTATAATGTATATTAGGAGAGTTTAAGTCATATAAATTATATTTCAATAAAAGTGAGTTTTAAATTTTATTTTTTATTTACGTGTGTGTGTGTCCATGCCTATGAAGGTCAGAAGTGGTTGTCAGATTACCTGGAGCTGGAGTTATAGATATCTGTGAGCCATTCTTTTGGTGCTTGGACCAGTTCTATGATCTAACAGTAAGTTCTCTTATCTCCTGAGCCATATTTCCATCTTCTAAAGATGTTTTGTTTTGTTTTAAGTACAGAGAAAAGAAATATAATCCATGTTACAGAAGAAGTCCGTGCTCTTGACTACTGTGCCATTGCTGCCTTGTCTTGGGGACACGAATGTTGATCCTTTGCAGGAGTTGTGTGTCCTAGGTATGAGAATTCCTAGGAGTCCTTTAATAACTGCACCTCTTTCTTCCTTCCCTCCTGTGAATTATGCACGTTTTAGTGTCTGCTGGTGGAGACCGCTGTGCAACACCCTCCCTCTGAGATGGTGACTTCCAGCAATACAGAGAAAGACCATAGGCAATGTCTTGGGCCAAAGGAATATCAGCGACTCCTTCCTGTTCTCCTTAAATGTTACGCTCATCTTGTTAATCACCAGTAAGCTGATTTTTAACAAGATGCGTGCATGCTACTTGGCTCCTCTCAGCATATTTCTCTTAGTCATAGATTTCAACGAACCTGCATTTCAACATGGGCAGATTGACAGTTTTTGCTCAGCAATATTGGCATTGCGTCAGCAATCACTGAGTCCACAGCACCTGGCTGCTCCTTCAAAGTGTTGCAGTGAAAGAAACCGTCTTCTCTGCTAAGAAGCAATATATTCTCTGTGTAACAGTCCTGGCTGTCCTGGAACTCGCTTTGCACCGCAGACTACCACTGAACTCTGAGATCTACCTGCCTCTGCCTATAGTGCTGAGATTAAAGGCCTGGGCTGCCATGGGGAGCAGCATTTTTAATTTGCTTTATTTCTAGATAGTGAGGACTTTGCTGTTTCTTGATGCCTTTTTAAATGGTGTTTGTGAGTTGGTTGAAAGCATCAAAGACAGCCTGAGGACCCAAACTGTTGTCACATTAGTAAAGCTTTCAGCGTATCCACTTGGATTAGTTTGACCAAGAGTGAGCCCGAGGTTGAGACCTCTACTTGGCTTCCTAAATCTCCCATCTGTCTGTAGTTTATGGCTCTTGGTCAATCTGAAGGCTCTGTGACCTATTCTGATTGCCAGAGTGTTGTTTCTAACAGGGGGTTTGCTCTATATTTTTTGGACAACCCAGAAATTGTGGCATAGGAAATGAATGGGAGATACATTACAGAAATCTTTAACAGAGTTTTACGAGGGAATAAAGTTGCTGACCTCAAAGCACTGAGAACTACAAACATACCACTATCAAGCAATATCCATATAGTTTCCAGCATTTAAGGAGGATATTTGTTGTATACATTGCTTTTGACCTGCTTGCTGCTTTCACCAAATGGTTGCCTTAGCAAGCATACCTACACACATACGTTGCTGTCTGGGTCAGAGGATAGAATAATACATAATTTAAGATTACAGCAACGCCTTAGCTTAGGTTGTAAAGAAGGCCGGTTACATAGGAAATCCAGGGCAAATCGGTTGGTTACAGTGTTCTCTTAAAGGGAGGCTGAACGACCAGGCTAAGCACACAGAAAGACATCAGGCTAACTCATAAGGGATCTCCACATGTATTGTTCACATGGTAGTGAGGTCCAGAAGTTTCTGTCTCTTTGAATGTAAGAGTTACTTTTGCACAAATGCCTCACCACACACTTGAAGTCCAAAAGTAAGAAACCAGAAATCCTTGTCCTTCTTTAAACAGAAGGTAGGAAAGGCTACAGATTATAGAAAAGCTGTGGTGCCTTCCTCTCCCTTCTTTGTCTTGCTAGGAGGGAGAGGAGAGGGTCTTACAAACACGCATTAAAGGCGACTTCTGATTCTTGGTGGTCAGCAGAGATTCCATCTTGTACGCCTCCTGAGTTAACCACCGGCAGCTGACCTTGAGCAACAGCTGCATTTCGGAGAAAAGCGTGGCTTGTGAAGCCCCGGCTGCCTGAGTGCTATCGATCGACTTTTGTCTGTTTCACCTGCAACCTGCACTGGTGGAAGAAGTGAAAATGAGGAAAATGTTGACTAATTGGAGCAGAGTGGTCGGGAGAATAAGATAATAAAGGACTATGGTGATGGCTGGGGAAAGGAAAAGCAATTGCTAAGGAGCGTTGGCGGTGGGAGCAGGAAAAGGCATGCCAGAAATTGCTGTGAATTCCAGAGAGTGGGGAGGGGAAATAAAAGATTTCAGAATTAAAGGGAGCTACAAGAATATTGACTGGGAAACAGGAAAATGGGAGGATCTGGAGTGTTTTTGTGTCATCTGGGTATAAGATGTCACATAGCTAGTTTAACAAAAATGTACAAATATAAAAGGTGGTACCATGGCCTGAGTACTGAGATGACCCCAAAAAAGACATCTGGCTGATTTGAGGGGTTTGCAATCAAAGGTTTCAAAATACATTCACCAAAAGGTTCTGCCCGGGACCAGTCTGTACACATACAGACACCAGCAAAGGTTGTGTCCAGGATCAGCCTGTACACATAAAGACTTCAACAAGAACAACCCTGGTCAGATTCACCCAAGCCCTACAGGATGGAGACACTGCCTTATAAACAAGGAGCAATTGAAGAAATGAAAGTTCAGCCGTGTTTTTTTTTTTTTTATTGAGAAAAGGAAAAAAAAGTTTCCCCCTCCTCCCAGCCTCCCATTTCCCTCCCCCTCCTTCCACCCTTCTCCCCCTCCCCCCACTCCTCTCCCCCTCCCTCTCCAGTCCAACGAGCAGTCAGGGTTCCCTGTCCTGTGGAAAGTCCAAGGTCCTCCCCCCTCCGTCCATGTCTAGGAAGGTGAACATCCAAACTGGCTAGGCTCCCACAAAGCCAGAACATGAAGTAGGATCAAAACCCAGTGCCATTGTCCTTGGCTTCTCATCATTCCTCATTGTTCGCCATGATCAGAGAGTCAGGTTTTATCCCATGCTTTTTCAGTCATAGTCCAGCTGGCAAACAAAAAGCTGGTTCCTGGAGAAAATCAACAAGATTGATAAACCCCTATCCAAACTAATCAAATGGCAGAGAGAGAGAATATGCAAATTAATAGGATCAGAAATGAAAAGGGGGACATAACCACAGACACAGAGGAAATTCAGAGAATCGTTAGATCTTACTACAAAAGCCTGTATGCCACAAAACTGGAAAATGTAAAAGAAATGGACACTTTTTTAGATAAATACCATATACCAAAGTTAAACCAGGACAAAGTGAACGACCTAAATAGACCTGTTAGTCGCGAAGAATTAGAAGCTGTTATCAAAAACCTCCCTACCAAAAAAAGCCCAGGACTAGATGGTCTCAATGCCGAATTCTATCAGCCATGGTTTATAATGAGGAATCCTAATGTTCACTGTTCTGCCTGGGTCACGGGAGCCCCCCAAACAAGACCACCGTAGACCCGGTATCTGAGGCAAACACAGTCAGTGTGCAAAGAGTGGGAAGAAGATGGGCGCCCAGCTTTTAAAAACTGCCTAGTGTGGTGGCGACACTTGGGAGGCAGGGACAGGCAGATCTCTGTGAGTTTGAGGCCAGCCTGGTCCACAGAGCAAATTCCAGGACAGGTTCTAAAAGATTCCAAACCTACAGAGAAACCCTGTGTCAAAACATACACACACACACACACACACACACACACACACACGCGCGCGCGCGCGCACGAAGATGGCTAAAAATTCAGGAATTGAAAAGTCTGAAAACAGAAATTAAAATTTTACTAGAGAGACTTAAAAGCAGATTTGAGCAAGCAGAAGAAAAAGCCAGTAACACTAAAGATAGCTAAGTCATGATTAGCACAACAAAAGGATAAGTCGGCACAACAAAAAGGAAAAAAAAGAATAAAAATAAGGAATACCCTGCACAGTGGTACCCTGGAGGCCTCTGAGTATCACCGAGTACATCACAGTATCCACAGTGGTGCCCCGGAGGCCTCTGAGTATCACTGAGTATATTAGACTATGCATGGTGGTAACTTGGAGGCCTCTGAATATTGTCAAGTACACCAGAATTTTCATGGTAGTATACTAGGAGAAGAGGGGTGCGTGAAGAGAGAAAGAGACAGAAGGGGATTTGAAAAATACCAGCTAGAACTTTTTATAATTAGATGAAAGCCATAGATCTAAACACACAAGAAAAACAAACTAAGTTCATATGCTCTGCCTAGACACACAATAGAGCTATTGGAGAAAAGGGGACCTTAACGTGTCAAGAGAAGTCGGCCTAGTGTATATGAGGGAGCTCTAGTAAATCAGCTGTCTTTTCTGCAGAAACTCTTAAGGCAGAAAGGATGGGACATTCAAGGTGCCAAAGAAAAAAGAAGGCCGTGCCAGCTTTCATAAATTCCCTTAACAACAGAAAAGACGTGGGAAACTCCAAGCCACTCAATAAGACCAGTCTCAAGTTGATAGAAAAACCAAAAGAAAAGTCAAGAATGGCAAGAACGGCACAGCATTCTTTATAAACATAGACACAAAACAATCAAAAAAAGACTAGCAAACTGAGTAGTCACATACCAAATGATCATATAAACCATTCATCTCAGAAATGTGAAGTTTGATAGACATCAGAATATCTACATGCTATGTACCATATTCAAAGAAAATCAACAACAAATGTCATAACTGCATCAATAAACACAGGAAAAGCATTTGATAAAGTATGATCCCCATTTATCACAAACACACGCGCACACACACATGTGTGTGTCAAATTAATGCAAAAGAATTTCCTCAAACTTGATAAATGAAACCTATAAAAGTTTATTGATGGGACTAGAGAGATGGCTCAGTGATTAGGAGCATTGGCTGCTCTTCCAGAGGTTCTGAGTTCAATTCCCAGAAACCACATGGTGGCTCACAACCCTCTGTAATGAGATCTGGTGCATTCTTCTTGTCTGCCCTCAGACATACATGCAGGCAGAACACTGTATACATAATAAATAAATATGCTCATAATAAATAAATATGTTCATACGCTCTACCTAGACACACAGTAGAGCTATTTACTGGTGACGTCACCCTCAATCTGGGAAGACTCTAAAGCAAGGTGAGAGTGTCCAGCCCCAGTTAATGCTATTCAGCCCTGCCCTGGAGGCTCTGAGGCGCAGTTAATCAAGACATACAATAGAAGGCATCAAAGTTGGTCAGACAGAAACACAACTGCTTATTTACAGATGATATGTTTTTATACATAAAAATCACAAAGAATCCACACTGAAAAGGAAAAACAGTCATCAAAAATAATGAAGTTTTTCGGTGTGTAGGCTACAAAATCAGTAATAAATAATGAACTGGATTTCTGTATGAAAATAAAATCAGGAAAATAATTCTATTGGAAATAGAGAAAAGGAACTGTAAGGTTGACGCATTGAAAAACTGCAAAATATTGTTGAAAGAACTAAAAGACAACATTAAAGCTCGGTACAATCCTCATGATAAGTTTAGCTAGCTTCCTTGCGGAAACTGGCAAGATAGTCCTGACATTTCCATGACCCCCCCCCCCAAAAAAATGGAGTTGAAGAACATACACTTCCCCATTTCAAAACTTACGGCAGAACTGTGTTTTCCTGATGGTATGGTATTGTATAAGGATTTACTTACAGGTCAGCAGACAGAACTGAGAATCCAAATGTATGTCTTTGCCCAACAGAGTTTTCCACCACTGCCCAGATTATTCAATAGGGAAAAGTTGTCTTTTATAAAGTGCATTCACATGTAAGAGGAAGAAATTGTGACACACGCCTCACACTGTCTACCCACGCTGAATTGCTATCAGACATAGATATAATTGCCAGAATTTAAAGTTTTGAATTATAGAAGGAAATGCTACTAAATATTCCTGATTGAAAATCAGTAATAAAGTTATAAACTTAAGTAAGAGAATGTTTTTAATATAATGTCAAAAATACAAACAACAAAAGAGAGAAATTAGATCTCACCAAAGTTAAAATGTGCGTGCCTCAAAGGATATCAATAAGAAAATGAAAAGATAACTTAAAAAATGAGATGAATATCGTGCATTTCTAACAATGTCCTGTGGAATACTATCTGTAATTTTATTATGTTCTTCAAATTCTCAGACCAGCAAATCCAGAAAAATAATCTCAGAAAATTATCAACGATAAACATTGTGATAGAATTTCAATAATTTTAAATTTCTTTTTATACTCTAAAAGTTTTTCTTGAGATATTTTATAACACTCAAAAGTAACTAAATAATTTCTAAAAAGAGAAAAGAAACCCTCTGTGGACAAATTTTAAACTACTGTTAGCTTTCCGGTTCACATTCATCTTTATCTGAATTAATTTTTGTAAAGATATACTTTAATGTAATTGATTCTATATTTTCCTTTTTAATTATGCTGGATAGCCTTATGAGGCTATTGAGATAGTTAGTTATAATCACTAGCTGTAATTTCCCAAGGATCAACATTGCCATATGTTATAACTTGTTCATGCCCAACGAGCTTATGTTAGTCCCACAATTACCCACAGTTACATGCCTCATTGCCATGAATGGCACAAAATAAGGGGGATCCTAAATATCTGATTCACAGAAAAGCTTGTAATTACCAAGCATTGGATAGCTTGCTAAAATAACAAGACTTGATGTAACATAATTAATGGGAAGGATTTGTAATTCATTGAACTTTTCTCTGAATGCCTGTACCTGCAGGCAGTTGAAAAGCTCAGCCTGTGGTCTGTCATCCCAGAGAAGTCTGGTTGTCATTGTGGTGCTCCTCATCAGTTTTCCAAATCCCAAGGGCACAGTCTGTGCACTCTTTCCCAGTTTGACACTTACTGTCACTTGTAGCATTATAAGGAAAAAGGTATATATATTTTTCTGAATCTGACAGCCAGTGTCTTTGCCACTTACACTCAGACCGCATTCTCTCTTACCACAAGGCACTCTCCCCAGTTCTTATGTCCTTGGTTTTTGGAAGGATGCGTTGGCTGACAGGAAAAGCGGTGGGAGGCATCGTGGGAGTAATTGCGCAACAAGTGGAAGAAAATACATTTCTTCCCACAGAGACACTGCCTTTCTTCTGTGCCGTTCTGTGCCTGTGAGTTCCCCAAAATCCAATACTTTATGCAAATAAACTTTCTTAGCTTGGATTTTTCCAGGATATCAGAGTTCATATAATGGATGAAGTCATAATGACATTTATTTTTACTTTCTAACATTTTATGCTGTTAACTGGCTTTAGATTTCACCGCACTCTCAGAAATAAAGCCTTGCCCTTGTCTACTGTGCAGCAGTAGAGTTCGGAGAAAAGAAATGGCAGGTATAGACAAGCCTCAGCCCAGGAGGAGATGTGTGGAGGAACATCATGTCCCAGGTGCAAGAAGGCAGGTGGAGCCTGAGGAAACTCACTGGAGCCTCACCCTGCCTCCTCCTTTTTATCCTTTTCTGTCTGTAGAGAGCTTATCCTGATCTTATGCTCACATCTAGAGAACCATGGTCTTTCTCGGCATTCACAGACCAGGATGACCGGAGGAGGCATGCTCCTGACCTCCAGGGTCCGTGTCTCCAGCTCATGCTTACAGAGTAAGGGGGAAATGGTGTAACAGCCAGAAAGGAAGCTGGATGCGATGCCAGCCAAAGAGTGTGTCTTTTTCAAAAGGAAGTCACAACAGACTGTGATGGAAGGGTGGAAATCTGCACACGAGCGTTCCCTCAGAAAAGTAGCATAAGAGATGGAAAACAACAGATAGGGAGCCTTAATCTCACTTGTCTTTTAGAACAAGAAACTAATAAAACAAGTAAATACATACTATTTTAATTTTAGTTTAATTTAATCTCTATCATCATCTACCTGTCTGTCTATCATCTACCCATCTACCCCTAATTTTGGCCTTTCCTATTTGTCTACAGCTTTCTTTTAACATAAAGATCACAGCTACACAGCGTTCACCTAGGTTTATGAGCAGTTGGGTGTAGCATGAACTGATGGCATCAGTGTGTCTACCTTGTCTTGGATAAGGGTCACAGCACACTTTCCACGTGAGATGGGGCCACCTCTGGGGTTCTCTGGCCAGCTTCTGATTCAGCAAGGAACTCTACCTCAAAAAATACCGTAACAAGGGGTCATCGCACTGTTCTCTACAGAGTATGACTGTTCTCTACAGAGTGACCGGGATAGCACAGGGTTTGATTGATGAAAACTGAGCTCCTCATTCACAAACTTTAAGCACAGGAGGACATTGTTATTCAAGGCCTCTTCCCGATATTTATGCAAAATAACTTTATAAAAACACATGTGATTACTTGCAGAAAATAAAAACTGAGATAAAATACTATTTTGTGAATTTTACAAAAACTAGTCTTGTAAATAACAACTGAAATTTTTGTTTTTATAAAGCTTATTTATTTTTTAAAAAACAATCTTTTCTCATCTTACATATCAATCCCCATTTCCACACTGCCTCCACCTTTCCCCCACCCCACTCCTCTCCACTCCTTAGTGCGGGGAAGGTTTCCCATAGGCAGTCATCAAAGTTTAGCACATCCTTTTAAGGCAGGACCAAGGCTCTCCCCACTATATCTAGGCTGAGCAAGGTATCCCTCCTTAGAAAACAGGCTCCAAACAGCCAGTTCAAGCCATAGAGATAAATCCTGGTCTCACTGTCTGTGGCTCCATTGACTGCCCCAGTCATACAACTGTCACCCACATTCAGAAGGCCTAGTTTGTGGTCTTATGCTGGCTCCCCACATGTCAGTCCAGAGTCAGTGAGCATCCATTAGCTCAGGTAAGCTGTTTCAGAGGCTATCCCCATCATTATTCAATGTTAGTCTTGTAAACGACGACTGAATTTTTTTTTAAAAAAGTGTTTCAGTCCTTGTTTACACAAAATGAAAGCAGTCAAATCAACTTTAGTAGTGTTCATAAGACCAGGAAGTAATTTAAAAATTACCAAAATAAGAAGGACAAAGACTAACAGAGAGAGGAGGAAAATATGAGCATAACCTTTTGCATGACTTGGGATTTGAGAAATAAAAGCAGAAATTCTAAACTAAAATTTAATTTAAGGAAAGAAATGGTTCCCAATGCTAGATAACATTTCAAAAATTCAATTTACGAAAGAATATCGAGACTATACCAGCCAAGACAAAATAGATTTATTCTGAAAACAGCAAGAAAACATATTCATTATTGCTGCTATTTGGTAGCTCAACTGTGAACTTATTAAGGGAAATGGCTCAGAATATTAAAAAATGAATCCAAAGAAGAAAGACAATAATAAAAGCTATTAAGAGAGCAATAGAAATTCTGAGTAAAGATTGAAGTAGCAAAGAAAGCTCAACTTTGCTATACAGTCATCCTGGTAGTCACAATGATGCTCAAAAAGGACCAAGTAGGTATGAAACCCTGAGAAGGAAAAGGAGCTATCCAGCATTAGGCCACATGGGGGTAACTAACATTTACATAAGAAACTAAAAACGTGATCAGGAAAGATTCTAATCAATAAGTATTTTAGATGATGACTTATGCTCATTCATTGATCCGTGCATTGTCTATGCTACAACAGCTTAATTTAAGGATTATGGTCGAGATTATATCAGTCGGAAGTAAAATACATATGGTGCCAAACCCTGCTCTACACAAGTAAAAGCATTCCACCCCACTGTGGACAGAAGGATATTTAGTATCTTAGTCACCATGTTCAATCTTTAAATGGTTATCTTTCTAGAATCACTTGTAGGCATATCTGAGCTTTCCACACCTTTGTGGAAATATATATGTAATATAAAAGCAAATATTTGCATTTAATTAAGTGTCTCTGGGGCTAGAACTTTAGCCAAGTGAAGCAATGTTTTTCAATGCTTACATGATTCACTAAAGATCAATAATGACTTCAAGAAAAATCCATTTTTATTGGAGTAGAGTTTTTGAAAAATGGCAGGCATATTTTAGAGGCAATAATCTGAGAGGCAACATCTGGCTTCCAAACCAGTCAGTGAGTTTCAACTCAGACTCACAGCATTCAATCTTACTAGTCACTTCTCCACCCATCAGAGGGACCAGAGCTGAAGCAAATCTGTGCAAGTTCAATAGGGTCATTCTGCCTCCCTACCTGCTGTCCCTGTCATCCAAAACTATCATTTCTCCTCTGTGTATTCTTATTCATTAACGATGTACTACTGAGTGGAAATAAAACTGTTTTCAGTGCTGACTTAGTAATACATTTAATATTTACTTTGTCCAGTGACTGTCAAAGTACACTAAAATACAGATATTCCTGAGAGAATAGCATTTAATATGCAGATATATGCTTGGCATCTCAGCTATTTTACATAAATTTTCTCTTTTCACCCTTCCAATAATCCGGTGAGGCAGATACTATGATGACATGTGGGTTTTTTTATTTCTTTTTTTTAATTTAATTTATTTATTTATTAAAGATTTCTGCCTCCTCCCCTCCACCGCCTCCCATTTCCCTCCCCCTCCCCCAGTCAAGTCCTCCTCCCTCATCAGCTCGAAGAGCAATCAGGGTTCCCTGATGTGTGGGAAGTCCAAGGACCACCCATCTCCATCCAGGTCTAGTAAGGTGAGCATCCAAACTGCCTAGGCTCCCACAAAGCCAGTATGTTTTTTAAACCAAGGCAAAAGGGAAAAGATAAACTATCCCAAATCACATAGTAATAATGGTGGGCTCAGAATTCATATTCATACATGAGTCTATGTTTAATCATGACATCACACTGCTTCTCAGTCATTATCTTCCTGATAATCTTAAAATTATAAATTTTGATTTTAGAACTTTAGAACAAAGCATAACAAAGTATGAGTGTGTTGGAGAATATTGGCATTTAATACATATGTATAAATTGTTTATTTTGTGTTAAATAACACTTAGGGGCATTCTATTCCTATAACCCTGTTTAATTCTTATAATGGTGTTAAATACAGATTTGGTGGTCTTATTTTGTAAACCAGGAAATGGAAGCTGTAAGAGGTTATAGAATTTTCCTGTGTTAAACAGGCAAGATGTAGCTGCTAGAGTTCCTATTCAGAATAAATTGTTTCTGAATATATCTGCTCAAGAGACTCCTCTTTCCTGAATCATCCCCTAGACAGATCTCACAGCCTTTCACAAGAGTGCTGTCAAGTTGTCGTCACTCAGGCTAGTGGAGAGCTTTCCATTAATAACCCAGCTGCTCTGAGCCGGATCTCTGCTGGTTCAGGACATCCTGGTGAGCTGGGACATGGATGAGTGGAGCTGTAATTGTGCTGCAAGTGTGTTTCTATTTGTCTGCAATAGACAAGGAGTCTAAAAAGCATGGGTCTGGACCAGTGAGTATCTTTTCAGGGAACAGAACAAGCAACTGTGAGCTACAGGCTGGATTGAAAATGCTTGGGGAATAGTCTCGGAGCCTACATTAGCAGCTGTCATCCAAGAAAAGGTCAAAGAGTTAACTAATATACATTGCCTATCTAGTATGTGTGTTGAGAAATTATATAATTTATATAATTACTCAAAAATCACCCTATTTTGTTAAGATATGAATTAATGTTCTCAAAAGATGAATTGCGGGCCAATAGTTCCATGGTAAGACACAGATCCGGGTCTTCTGGCTCCAGAGCCCATGACTGTACTGAACAACTTTTCTTCTACAGAAAACCTTGGGTATAAGGAGAAAATGCAGATGTCAATGTCACTACACAAGAGTGGCTCTTTTCAAATTTCCTTGAATACTGACTACAAAATAAAATGAAGACAGTAGCTATTCATTGATCTTGTGGCCAAAGGCAGTGTCCTAAGATAGGTAGAATTAAAAAAAAAATAAGAGCTTCATTCTGCTTTGCAAAATTTGTAATCAAAGAACATCCCAGGGCACGTTTGTTTTTTTTTTTTTTTTTTTGGAGCCTTGCGGTTGGTGTTTGGTTTGGTTACGAGGCAGAAAGGAGCATAAAGCACAAGGTAGGAGTTGAGTTTCTACTTGGTTCATTACTGGTTGCTTGACCTTGGGTATTCTTGGGACAGCTCAAAGCACAGCTGTTCTGTTGTTCCATGGTGGTTACCTGACTTTCCTTGAAGACTGTGAGGTTGAATGAGTGAGAAGAATGGTTGCCAAAGTTCGTGGTACTGTTTCAGTGAAGAAGTGTATGGCAGGCTCCGGTCACGTATGGCAGATCTCAGCTGTGTTCTACTGGGCAAGCAGCTCTGACAATCTGATAAAAAGACTGTGTCAGGAATTGCCAACCACATACTATCTCAAAGATAACCTGATATCCATTTTCTTTAGGGAATTCATCAAGCTTGACTTTCAAATATTTCAACTCGCCTAATGCATTAGAAAGACCACATGAACCCAAACTAGAAGTTCCTGTTTCTATTTTTCATTAACCAGTTATGTGACTTGAACAAATGAAGTTTGCTGTGTTTCTTTTTTACTCATTGAAGAGTGTGTCTTTGTTATCCATTGGAATTGTTATGATGATCTTTTGACAATGTAAAATAATAAATTTGAAAATAGATTATATGACAATACAAATATAAATCTGTTAATAATTAAAAGGAACTGTAGCCCACACATCAAAATGTTTTACTATTCAATGACTCCACTAAGCCATCTTTGAGTTACAGTATATTTCATTAGTTGTTCAAATAAGTTAATTGACAAAAACTTAAATGTGCATAAATAGTAAATTATTTGCCATATTGAAGAGAAAATGTGCGTTAATGTTCTAACATCATATTGACCTATGTGGGTCATATAAAGATAATCAGCTAAATAATCAGCTGGGTTTTAATAACTCCAAAAGGTAGTAGCTAAAAAGAATATTAGTAAATATGCAAATTAAAACGTGAGAATGGGTTGGCAAAGCAATGTCTAATGCTGACGTATTCTGAGTGGGTCAATGTGATTAGGAGTGGTTTTCAGAAAGGCAATTCATTTCCTGAATTGCTCATAAAAACCAGAGTGCTATAGAATTCAATCAAAAATTACTTTAACTGCAAAAATACTTACATGATTTAAATACCATGGAATTAAAGAAGACATATCCCTTGTGCCTCCATGAAAACAGGCTTTTCTCTAAACAGATTAGGTTTCACAGTGGGTGTTTTAACTAAGTTAATATGGGCTTAATTTGATCTAATACATTAAAACTCTGTTTTCATTTTTGTTCATAATCTGTTGGTTCTGATATGTTAGCCTCTTGATTTATTACTTGTAAGTTCATTTCTAGGTTCTAGTAGCATTTTTAAAGATTTATTTTATTGTTATCTATGTGTGTGTCCATGGCAGTGTCTAATTCCCCAGAACCGGAGTTGCAGGTGGTTATGAGTTGCCCAGCAAGAATGTTGGGAACAGAACATGAATCCTCTAGAAGAGCAACAGGTCCTCTCTTAATCACTGGGCTATCTCTACAGCCACCTCGAGTAGTTTTTGTTTTGTGTTGCTTTATGCTTGTAATTGTCATATTGTTTACTCTTGATATATGAGAGTATCTTGAAGTCTTTTTTTAAAACAGCAGGCTAGTTGAGCTGGGTATATTGCAGTAGAACAACTAAAGGGTTTATTCGTATAGCTACTTGACTAAAAAATGCCAAAAAAAAACATTCTACACTTGTAGAGTTTTAAATCCTAATATTTGTTAAAATTATCTTTGACATACGGGCACCCTTTCTGAAAGGACCTTTCTTACTTTGCACTTAAAATCACCCATTTTTCATAATGGGAAAAGCTACCCAAATTCACCCTCAGGAAATAGAATCGCTCTTTATACTCCTTTAGTGTTTGTGAATTTGTTCTAGTGTCATTCTGAAGATCCTCAGCCCATCAGCAGCACAGCATACGTGAAGCTCAAACAAGGATGGCATGGGTAGTAGCCAAAGAAATAGGCTCGTTCAGAAGTTATATTGCAATTCAACGGCTAAACACTTGGTTTGGAACCACTCATTTAAATTGTTAGCAACGTGTAGAACTGGGTTTGCTAACTCCAGAGATCAGACAAGGCAAGGAAAAATAAAACTCAATGTGCTTCAGAAGGTGTAACTATAGTTCTTTGTGCAAATCTGTATGATTTTGTGTTCTCTAAGCAAGAACAGAATAAGGACATCAGCATACCTTTAGGCGTAAAGGGAAAAAGCTTTCTCGTTTTACTGCCTCTCTTTTTACACGTCACCAAATGTCATTTAGGTAAGACTCGGTCTGTTCTCCCTTCCATATTAGTGAGTGTGGTTCAGAAAGGACTTAGCACAGATTTAAGTTGTCTATGATGTCGTTTATGTTTACTATAGTGTTCACTGATCTTTATAACCGCCCTCTGAGGAGGCACGGTGGTCTGCACTTACAGGTGAGGAGTCTGTGGTAAAGGCAGCCAGAGAATGTGCTCTTCATCAGTCCCCTAACTTACCTTCATGTGGAATCACCTTGCTATTTTGTGAAGATTGTCACCAAGAGGGGAAAATGGAAACAGAAAGTGTTCACTCATTAAAACTAAGCCTTGATAATGCCCAAATACCAAGCAGTAAAGTCATAGTATACATTATAGAAATCATGCTCAGAATCAGCCATTGCCATTCATTTCCAGTCAAGAGGCACATCTTTAATCCCAGCACTTGGGAGGCAGAGGCAGGTACTCTGTGAGTTCGAGGCCAGCCTGGTCTAGTTCCAGGATAGGCACCAAAGCTACAGAGAGAAACCCTGTCTCTAAAAAATAAACAAACAAATAACAAAAGAAAACAAACAAACAAACAAAACATTCAATGGCATACTGTACAGAAACAAGACAAAGAATGGTTTAGGACAGCTAGTGTAGCACTCCAATGCTTCTCTTATTGCAGAAGGATCTACTCCAGTTCAAGAGAAATTCAGGAGCTCACAGGACTTGAAACAGAAAGAGAGTGCCCACATTTTTTTAGAAAAAGATTTGTTTGGGAAGAAAACAAAGACAAAGAAGGATGCTTTTAAAAAGTGGAATCACAAAATTGGGAAGAAAGATGGTGGAACAGAGCCTCACAATGGAGAGTGATGGATCTATATCCTTTGCCACAGCATCTCAGCCAGAAGACTCCAAACATGAAGGTCGTGCCTGACAATCCAAGGGGACGTCAGTACCAAATGGTAGGGAGATATGTGGCAGCTGGGAACTCTGGCAGAAGCAGATCCCTTCTGATTAGGGCCAGCTTCTAGCATGGAGCCCCCACAGCTCAGACTGCTTGCTCTGTTGAGCATCGATGCTGCCTGCAGCTTACAAGCACAGCAGTCCTCTTGGGGCGGCTGTGTGCTGCTTGCCCTAAGGGATGGGGGGATGCAATGGAGCTGCCTCTGCCTGGAGGCAACACACACAAACATGGAGCTTAACTAGCCTCAAGCAGCAGACATGGGGGGGGGTGAAGAGGTGCATTGTAGCCAGGAGCTTGCATGAAACCTAACCCCCAGATGTCTTGTTTAGATGCAACATCACCCTGATGTTGGGCAACAGCAGGATTTCCAAGACAAGTCTTGGGAACAGTTCAGTTTTTATGGTGCTTTTGAGAAACCAGAAAGTTTGAACCAGACCAATGACTCTGCAATGAACATTTGCATGTAAAGCTGTTTGGGGAAATGATATACACGCTGTGTGACCCACTGCAGTCTCCAGTGTCACTATGACAAGTGAATGTGGGATGGAGAGGTAGGACAGATGGAGGAACAGAGTGGTGTAGTAATAGGAGCGGGCCGTGTTCCTGTCACCCGGCTCCTGGCCGCCAGCTAGCTTATGTCCTGAAATAATTACATGGAAACTGTATTTTTTTAAACACTGTTTGGCCCATTAGTTTTAATCTCTTATTGGCTAGCTCTTATATATAGATCTAACCCATTTTTAATATTCTGTGTAGCACCTCGAGGTGGCTTACCAGGGAAGATCTTAACCTGTGTCTGTGTCTGGTCGGAGAATCATGGCGACTGTCTGACTTGGCCTTTTATTTTCTTTCAGCATTTTGTTCTGTCTACTCTACCTATCTAAGCTGTTGTTCTATCAAAAGGGCCAAGGCAGTTTCTTTATTTAACCAATGAAATTAACACAAAACAGAAGACTCTCCCCCAGGGGAAATGATGGAGGTGGGTCTTGTATCTATCTGTTGCTTTCATTGGTTAATTAATAAAAAAAAAAACTGCTTGGCCTGATAGGACAGAAAATTAGGTAGGCGGAGTAAACAAAACAAAATGCTAAAAAAAAAAAAGCCAAGGCAGGCAGTCGCCATGATAATCCCACCCGACACAGCCACAGGTAAAGATCTTCCCTGGTAAGCCACCTCGTGGGCTACACAAAATATTAAAAATGGGTTAGATCAATATGTAAAAACTAGCCAATAAGAGGCTAAAACTAATGGGCCAGACAGTGTTTAAAAAAATACAGTTTCCATGTAATTATTTCTGGTATAAAGCTAGCCGTGTGGAGCTGGGCGGGAACGCAGCCCACCGTAGCTCCTATTACTACAGAGTATTGAGTGAGCAGTAGAGAGAGGTGGAAATACAGACCCAACAGTGGTGGACAAGGGAACAAGCCATTGCTGAGTTTAGCTGGCAGGGCAGTGTGCAGCAGCTGCACTGACTCAGCCCCGGAACATGCTGCCCAGCTGCATGGTCACCCTGGTTCTAAGCAATGATAGAACATTCAAGATAAAGAGCAGTTCATTTTCTGAATTAGATCTCAAAAGACCTCTGTGGTCTTCTGCCCCAGGCCATGTTGAAACCTGAGGTGCATATGGATGTCTGCGGTCTGGGGTGCCCATGGAGACCCTGTGGATGTCTGAGGCCTGAACTACTGCCGAGTACCATGTTGGGGTCTGATGTCCTGCTGCGGGCAAGGCGTTGTTGATGTCTGTGTCCTATGTTTCCACCTAAGACTGTGGGATGTTCATGGTCTGTGCTGCTCTGCTACCAAGGGCCATGTTGGTGTGAGTAGGGCAGGCTAACACCAGAGACCACCACCATATCAGTGCCCATAGCCTGTGTTGTCCTGGAGGTCATGTTGATGTCCTTGGTATGCTGCCACCAAGGGCAATAATGGTGTCTGTGGCCTGTGTTTGGTAGAAGGCCATGTTGATGTCTGCGGTCTTTACTGAGACCATGTTGAAGTCTGTAGTGTGTACTGAAGCTGGAGACCATGTGTCTATAATGAATAGAGCAGCAATAAACATCTATGAGTGAATGTATATGTATGTTTAAAATGTGTATATACATGTATATTCATATATGTGTACACACACACACACACACGAATATAGACCTCTTTGGGAATGTGCCCAGGAGTTGTATATCCAGATCATATGGTGTATTTATTTCTGGGTTTTTGAGGGAAGCCTACACTGATTTTCATACTGGCTGCATAAATTTACACTCCCTCCAACAGAGAATAAGTGTGCAATGTTCCCCACACCCAGGCCTACATTTGTTGTCACTCTGGTTTGTTGTTTGTTTGTAGACGGAGACTAGTTGTTAATTCCCTGGCTGCCCAGACCTGAATGATGACATAGAAACTATATTAATTACAACACTGTTTGGCCAAAAGCTCATGCATGTTTCTAGATAAAGTCTTATATCTTGAATTAACACATTTCTATTACTCTTGGTGTCACCATGAGGCTGTGGCCTACCAGTAAGATTCCAGCAGGTGTCTTTCTCATTCAGCAGCTACTTGATATCACCCTGATGCTGCCTGCTCTCTCTCTCTCTCTCTATCCCTTCTAGCCTGGTTATATTCTGCCCTGCCATAGGCCAAATCAGCTTTGTTCATTAACCAATAAAAGCAAATCACATACAGAAGGACTTCCCACATCCTCTTCCCTTTTCTGTCTAAATAAAAAGGAAGGTTTTAACTTTAACATAGTAAAATTACATATACAAAACAGTTATCAAGCATGAATTATAGTTACAATATTTAGTCCATTTACATTTGGCAAATTATGGAAATACTCTATCATCTATCCTATCTCTGTGAGTCTAAAATTTTATATCTAATTTATCTTTTATAATTATAACTGTCCTTCTTCAATGTCATCAAACACTCCAGAAGGATATTTTACCTAAGTAAACAGGAAGTACATTGTAAGCAACTTCCAAAACTCTAGAATTGACAGAGACATATCACTACCTGGACAGTCACCCAAAGTTTTTTGTTACGTTAGGGCATCCATCTTCAGTCAAAAGGCCCATAGTATCTGGCAGGCTTTTTCATGAAGCAGGAAATTTGAAGATCTGTTTTCTCTCATACTGACAAAGTTTGTCAGTCACTTTCTTCTGTGTCCTTCAGAATGTCTGGCAGACTCACAAAGTAGGAATCCTGAAGGACTGTCTCACCTTTATGCAAGTTCAGCAGTCATTTTTCTGTGGGTCCTGCATGTCCAGTTCATACAGCATCACATTATGCAATCCAGGCAAGAGCAGTTTCTTGTCCAAATGTCTAGCAAACTCCATAAGGAGTCTCTTCAGTGTCCATCATCCTCTTTAAATAGATTGGTGTTGCCAGGAGCAGATGTGTCTCATTGTCATTAAAAGTCATAAGTTCCTAAAACATTTTAAATGCCATATTCTGTTAGTCTTGAAGAACATCTATTCATCTGAAATATATCTCTGTGCATCTAAAATGCCTAACTAACATGACTACAACCTTGATTATTACAGATGACTACCTATTAACCTATATTTCTTAATTGTACATTACATTTTTGAATGAGATACACAAACACAATGCCTTAATCAAGAACAGAGATATACATAAAACAAAATTGACCTTAAATTTCTATCAATAAACCAAGATCCATACCAATGCAAAGTATTCATCTCTATAGCATATCACCATTTAAATTTAGATAAATATTTATAAACAACTGTTTAGGGAGTTTGGGCATTGTTCTCTAGACTACTTCCTGCTGATTGGGGATGCTGTCAATCTGGTCTTTTATGGGATATCCTGTGTGGTAGGTCCATCTCAGCCAGCAGTCCTGAAGCTGTGATGGATGTTGTACCATCTGGACCATTGCTTCAGGTGGTCTCATTTGATCAAACCGTATTAGCCATTAAGGAATTCACAGATTTCTATCCTCTGTGAAAACAAAAGCAGAACCTCTTTTTCAAAGCAACATAGCCTTAGACTCATATTTTGAAGTCAAGATACCTTAAAAATGTTGGTTTAGCTTAGCAGCCCATACAATGAAATGTCTCTCTGTACTTAGCTCATTCACAGTCAAACATTCCAAAAACCACAATAATATACATAAGCCAGACTCTCTGTGTACTTCCCATCTTTGTGTGGCTTATTTTTTCTCTATTACTTTTTAATATTTGTTTTACTATCTTTACTCCTTTAATCTATGACCATTTGTACTCTGCCCCTTTAAAGACTTTGCTTTCTTTTTTAAAACTATTTCTTTTTATAACTGTCTATACTTTTTTTCTTCTCTCTCCCAAGCCTATGTACAATTTTAAACACATTATGACCCCTTCAGGGGTTTATTTCTGTCTGAATCTGTCTTTATTGCGTATCCGACTAGAAGCACTTTAAAATGGTAAGCAATGTGATTGCAGTGACCCTGGATGCTGGCTCCACCTCTCTCAGCTTTTCAACATGGTAGAGATACCTTTACAGTCAGCTCTGGGACACTCATGACCTCAGTTCTGGGAAGCACCAATGAGCACACAAACCCTTTTTGTCTGAGTAAAAGCTGAATCTGTTACGCAGCATACTGTGTGGCCTGGAAATATTTCTGTGTATGGTGGTGGAAAACCACCATGCTTCCCTGCCTGTGCACACCCAGCAAACCTGATCCAACTGCTTGCCCACGTAGAGGTGCTGAGCAGCAGGCAGACTCTCACTTCCCTCATAACCTCAGGTAGACATACAAGTACCCAGACCCAAAGTGAATGGCAGGTCAAGTGTGTTAGCCCAATGTTGGGCACCATTTTTTATTTGGAGGTAGTTTATTCTTTCCCAGCTGCCCAGACATTAATAATCACACAGAAACTATATTAATTACCATACTGCTTGGTCTATTAGCTCAGGATTTTTATTAGCTAATGCTTGTATCTTAAATTAATCTATTTCTATTAATCTGTGTATCTGCATGAGGCTGTGGCTTACTAGCAAGAGTCTGGCGTCTGTCTCCTTTGTCAGCTACCTGGCTTCTCCCTGACTCTGGCTACTCTCTATATCTCTTCCAGCCTGGTTATATTTTGCCCTGCCATAGGTCAAAGCAGCTTTACTCCATTAACCAATAAAAGCAACACATATACAGAAGGACATTTCATATTATTTGTTTGTTCATTCTTGATCTTAGTCATACTGGCTGGGATAAGATGAAATCCCAAAACAGTTTTAATTTGTATTTTAAGGATTTTATTTTCAGATACTCCTCAAAATTTTTTCCTAAATATTGTTTGGCTCATTTTATCCCTAGAATGGCCCTGATGGAGCTTGGAGCATTGATGTTCCTATATGCCCATGTGTTAAAGTCTAGGACCCTAGAACCTTTGCAGGTGGTAGAGCCTGTAGGAAGAAATGGGGCCTAAAAGGAGTTCTTCAAGTCACTGGGAATGTACCTCTGATGGAGATTTTGAGATTCTCCTTTTTTGTTTTATTCTCTGCCATGAGGTGAGGAAACTTAACTGTGAATTATAAACTCTGTCATTTATATACAGGAATACAGCTAATCATTGTTTTTTAGCAAACAGAGTCATTATTTATGATCCTTACATATTCTTGTAAGAGTCAAACAACTGATTAAACTTCCTAGATATAGAATGACCTGAGAGTTTTGTTAACCTTTTGCAGAAACTGTACCTCCTCTTTCCACTTGACCACCTGGCCAGACTACTTTGTTTTCAGCAGAAAATATGACTTAACATGTGAGTCTCTCATACAGCAGAAAATACAGGCTTCTCAATAAATATTATGTTATAATTGAGACCAAACATTTAATATTAATCCCGTCACCTCTTCAAAATGTCACACTGTATTTCCTGCCATTTCAGTGAAAGAGAAGCGCACCACACAGAAGAGTTCTTTTCCCTTTGAAACCTAAACATTGGCATTTGCTGTGAATAGCAGGGAGTCAAAGTCCTGTGGAAAATGAGTTGGTCAGTCACACATAAGAAACAGTGTTATAATTAGAATTCCCCTTTGCTTTTTAACAAACATGCAGTGTTTCAGGGATAAGAAGTTGTGGTTGAGTTGTTCAAGATCTCCACAAGAGCAGTTTCAGTGTGCACTCCTAAATGTGCTCTAGAAAAGGAGAATATTGCTAGGCTTTTCCTAGAGTTTCTTCAGAGCTGCTATATTCTGAGCACCACATGATCATGTCCAGATCTGAGGCCAGGGAATTCTGAAGTGAAACACAGCTGTCCTGATATTTTTAAGAAAATTGTTAGGGAGACACTATGTGCAATCAGTAAGATTGTTCTCTTTCTTACTCTGTTTCAGAAGACAGAAACAATTTGTAAATGCGGAGTTGGTGTTCAGAATATAAATTGGCTAGAGAATCTGTTTACACTGTTAGATTTATGCATAAACCGTAGATGCAGAAACAAGGTCTTATTGACCTCAGCAGCTAAGCAGTGATCCAAAACAGGCTCATTGCATTCAATTTCATGCTGCCACCCAGCAGTCTTACCATTTCAATTTTGAGGGTTGAATCTCTTACTGATTTAAAAAAAAAACGTTGAGAAATATGGATTATATCTCCCTCTAGAAACTTTAGCCAGCACTTAAATGGGTGTGGATCTAATGTTTAATGCTGGCATTGCTTAGAATGTAATGGTAGTTAGCATTTGTTTGTTTGTTTTTTTCATGGTCATCCTGAGAAGAAAATAAATTGCCCTGTATTACACTGCTAGTAAATGTTATCACCAATTAGCATATAATTGAGATCATGCTGGAACCAGTAAGTACACAAATGGATTTAAGAGCATGAAGAAAAATCATCAATTGATGTCCATCTGAGCAGAGCAAAGGATGGGGAAATAAAAACAGTAGGATGAGAAAATGAATTTTTTTAAGCCTCCCTGAAGGACACCTGCTTTTTCAAAGAATGGTTGATCATTTAACTGCTCAACGAGTACCTGCCCGCTGAGCATGTTCAGTTTGTGATTGATGCCTCTGCCCGGTACTAACAGCAGAAAGTATTCAGATGTAATTTTTTCCTTGAGAGCTTGGATAAGTGGCTGGAACTCTTAACCACACTATCAATGATGCTTGATTCTTTTTCTTTCTTACACCAAAATATTACATGAATCCTCTGTCTTGAAATACCAGTTTTCACACTCCTTTTAAGAAAATTACCACCAGTCATAAAATATCCTCCAACTTCTAGTTTGTGTTTTCATTTGCTGTAACAGCTGTTTTTATGCTTCTCAAGGCTGCGTAACATTTCTGGTTGAAAGAAATGGAGATATATTCAGTGTAAGTAGGAAAACTTATAACAAATTAGATTCACTTCTAGCATTTCTGTGAGGGCAAACAAACATGCCAGAGCATGAAGACTGTGAACATCCCACCACTGTCCCCAAGACCAAACAGTGACATTGCATCCTGCAGTGGACTTAGGGGCCCAGGTCAGTAGATACCATCTGCTATGCATTACATTTGGGTACAACATAAAGAACGTTGAAGCCCCAACACCAACATCTAAGAAGGTGACCTCGTTTGAAATTAGATGCAGATGAAACCATTCTTTATTTGAGTAGGTAGTTCTTCTTTCCTTTGATTTGTTTTGTGTGTATAAATGTTTTGTCTGTTGATATGCCTGTGCACTAAATGCCTGGTACCCAGGGAAGTGGTGAGACTCCATGTACGTGTTGGGGATTGAGCCTGTGTCTCTTGTAAGAACAAGTGCTCTGAACCATGGAGTCAACTCTCTACTCCCAGACTCATGCTGTCGGAGCTCCTTCCACTCCTTCAGCCAACAGCCTTTAAGATAGCAGTCCACTTGGGTGTGGTCTCTTATACTATAAATTCAGCTGTAAAGCATGCACTCATTTTCTTGCTTCCTGCTCTCATGTCTGGCTGCTAGACTCTGTTCCTGTTCCCCGTTCGTGTAGAGGATTATGATTTAGGAGAGAGATCTGTAAGTCTTCCCTAAATAAATACCCCTTTATTATATGTAATTCTGAACTAGTGTGGGATTATCTTGGCCCAATATTAACTAGTATTCTCTTACGAAGTAGAGAGAGCTGTGCATGGTGGCACATATCTTTTATCACTCAGTAGGCAGGGGCAGGCAGATCTCTACGAGTTTGAGGTCAGCCTGGTCTACATAATGAGTTTGAGGACAACAGAGACAAAACGTAGAGAGATAGTCTTTAGCCAAGAAAGTCCGAAGAATGCTGGCAAATACCAGAATCTAGAAGAGTCAGGAGATGAAGTCTTTCCTACGGGTCTCAAAAAACAATAGTTCTCTTAAAGCTTGACTGTGCTCATCTATGCAACACAACTGGATGGCAACAAACCTGTGTTGTTTAAGCCACTGAGTTTGTAGGAACTCATTAAGGTGACCAAAGGAAATGAATATCTGACCTACTACCATATTACTTACTCCAACCACTATAAAGAGAAACTTTCCCTGGCCCCTCCTTCTGAGTCATCAGTACTCCCGTGAAAGTGTGGAGAATCATTTGAATGGTGAATCTGATGTACATGTCTCTGTCCCAGCTGAAAAAAAAGGCTGGGGAGGAAGGATATGGCATTTTATAAAGTTTATAAGATAGGTAATTTTCATAGATGAGGAGGAGGCTCACATGCTGGACAAACAAAAGGAGTCGTACATGTCCAATAAATTCAGTGTTGAACTTATTAATGTAGGAGCCTGCCATGATAAGCTAAATATGAACAGATCACCCAAAGGAAGTTCTTTACTTCCAACAATTATTACCTGCCAGAGTAGGATTCAGCCATCGATAAATTTAATGGAGGCCTGAGTCTCAGTAGTTTATCCTGAAGCAATACCTGGTTGCAGAAAGAACCAAAAACTGAGATTACCTGAGCACCACCCAAGATCAGACCATCCAAAGGAAATGCCTAATGTTCCAACCGTTGTAGGTAGGATCACCTGCCAGCACACTCACCAAGATACTCCTAGACAAATGTCAGCCAATCAGGGGTCCTGAACCTCAGAAACCCCTCACCCCCACTTTTACTACTATAAAAACCCAACTCTAACTGAGCTCAGGGCTCTCCATTTATTTATTTATGCTGGACACGTGGAGAGACCGAGTTTGCAAACTTGCATAAAATAAAGGCTCTTTGCTTTTACATATAGGACTCAATGTTCTTGTTGGCGTTTGGGGAACTTCACGGATTTGGGCATAACAATGAACATTAAGAGAGGCATAAAAATCCATTGCATTAATATCACAATTAATGCTGTTTTCTATTTTTAAGGCATTTAATGAACAAATTGGTTTTGTATTGTATGGTGACATATATAGACCTGCAAATTTAACCCTTCACGGACTTATTAAGCTATGACTCATGTTTCAACCCAACTATTACAGCCTTTATACTTCCAGCTTCCTGTTCACAGAATTCCAAATATTTTGTGCAGGTTACAATTTTCCAGAAAGCCCATGTGAGTCATGCTCAAACCACCATAACCCCTGTGTCAGGTGACTTTTTAAAGTCTATTTGTAATTTGATGGATTAAATAAGTATAAAATTGTACCATTTGGGTTTATTTGATTGACATTTGTTTGATTTTTAGAAGAAAATACTATTTTTCCAACAGTGGTTCATAACATTCATTTTCTTGTTCTGTTTTGTTTGAGAGTCTCACTGTGTCCTAAAGTAGACAAAATTAACCAAGTATTTCTGGCTATCTTTAAAGGCACTAAGTCACCATTACCATTGATGCCAAAGATCAATAAAGAAAATGAAACATCCAAGAAAATAATCCTGGTGAAAGATTTTGTCCCTTCAAAATAGTTTCCTAAGTTACATTAACTGAGAAGCTATCTGAGGCAGTTCCATCCTCAGGCATGACTAATATGTAGTAGCCCATGGTGAGAACGTTGATGAATTCAACAAAATCAATGCTAACCTTCCATTGCTATCTTTTATTTTATTAGTATTTTCTATCGTTCTGCTTAAGAACGTGCAATCAAAGCTCCATTATGTCAATATTTCTTGAAGACAAGAGGCTGTACAAAGAACATCAGATAATCTATGAATCAAGGGCTTTACATCAAGTGAAGAAACAGAAAGTTTGCAGAGAACTGAGATACAATGAGATCAGCTTCCTAAAAGTAAGGGAGGTTTGTGAGAATTTAGGAGAAGAATTAAGCTACTTTAGAGGCTGTTGGATGCAGAAGACTCACATAGCCTTCAAGGAAAAGTATGATTTCAAGGAACAGAAATAGAGCAGAGTTATTCCAAAAAGCAGAAAAAGCATGAAAAAAAGGACAGATCGAGAAGCATGAATTGTGTTCACAGAGCTGTGAGTGTTCATAGTTATATTCTAAAGAAGTGAGCCCTTCTGGTGTGTCAGGGCTGTGCTAACCCTGTGTGTTCATTGTCGACAGCTGGAAGCAGGCCTGGAAAACAGGAACCATGTGATTTCACTTCATTGGTAAGAAAATAGGCTGCAAGAGGTCACACACTTTACCCAAACTCATAGAGCTCAAAGTGGTAGAGTTTACAGTTTGAATATTATTCAGATGTGAGGAAATTGTCTGATACATTAAAACTGGCAGATCTAATATTGTTGCAGTTTAAGTAACAACTTGAATGTTAAACAAGGAAAAGGATAATTGAAATCTATCGATAGTGCTTAGCTGTTGGGGCAAGAAAATTGAAGTTCATTTAGTTGAGGCAGTGGTGCATTTGTGTTGTTAGCAGAAGAAGGGCAAATTCAAAGGACTTCTTTGGAAGAATAATCTAATTTTGCATTGGAAAGAGACACTGGTGCCATGCTAAGGTAGAAAGAATCTGGAATCAACAAATCAAAGAAAGTTAGCTGACTTTGGCTATTTCAAAGAAATATATCCAGAATTTATTGTCCATGAGAAATTGAGAGAAGGAAATAAAAGGTATATTTTCCATCTTAGATTGGATGGGTAAGAATTGTGCCATGATATGAATAGTATTAGAGTAAATTAAAGGAGATTATAACGTTGATTTTAGACATGAATTTTGAAATTTGAATCAAATATCCTAAGGAACCAAGAGAAAAATGAAGCTAACATTGATTTGATATTCTCCTAAGTGGAGATAATAGTTTAAGTCTTAGATACATGCATATCCAAAGACAAAAGGATGAGATGGAACCTGCAAATGGGAAGGGAACTGGGCAGGGAGTTATACAAAGGTGTAGTATTGTGTTCCAGTGGTTTACTGGTGTAAGACTGAAAGAAGGGACCCAGAAATGATTAATTCTGTCCCAGACAAATGTATTCCCATCTGTAGATGACAAGTGTGAAATAATATACCAAAGGATCAAAGCAAGGGAGAGGAACAGTTCACTCCTTAAAGCTTTGGCTCTAACACCACAAATTCCATGAGGCCAGGACCAGGTCTGTGGATGACTCTTGCCTTCCTCAGCTGGATTAGCTAAGCAGCCTAGAGCCAATACAAAGTAGAGGCGTTTGTGTGGTCTTTTAAGACTGACAGTCAGGTGATCCTAGTGATTCTGTTATACAGAAGGTAGAGGGCCAGAAAGCTGCAGGGGGATCCTATCCATAGGACCCTATCTATAGGCATAGTGGTAGACATAGCAACCTTCCCTCCTCTCATTGGAGGAATGAGAAACTGGGATATAGAAAGGCTATAACTGTCGACTAGTTGCTTTTGCTTTATTATGAGAAGAATTTATGGAATAATGATGATTTATTGTGATGTACAGTTTCAGAGGGTCTCAATCAATTATGGCAGGGAAGGCTTGGCAGAATTTGTGGCAGCAAGATTGTGTGGTGGAGTTTCTTGGCATCATCACAGACCAGGAAGCAGACAGTAGTTAGAAGGAGAGATTGGGCAGTAACCTCCAAAGTTGAACATCTGCTGACTTACTTCTGTTGGTCATGCTCTAAAGGCTCCACATGCTCCCAAAACAGTGCCAGTGGACCAAGTGCTGAAATGCAACCACGTTTGGAGACATTGAGATTTAACCAAAGTAACTGTCGACTGCCCTGCATTGAAATAAGAGTCAGGATGGATAGGAAGGTGGGCAACAAGGAATATTATTTAAAGAAGGAGTTGGAAAGAAAGGTGGCTATAGGTTCTAAATTCATTGTAAAGGTGAAAATGGAGAATGCCAATTTTAATTAGGTTATAGTCTTTAGGCTGTGATGACTTTACACAGGGTGAGTCTAGTAGAGTAGTAAACTTAGAGCCAGTCAATAAGATCAAAGATGAAACAGAAGGCAAAGCGATTGGTATAGATTACACTCTTTGATGACTTGGGTTAAAAGTAATTAGAAATATGTGCCAAACTTCATGGGCATATTGAGCCTGAGAAGTTTATAGTTTCTGGTGTGGGAGTCCCTTCTGTGTGCTGTGATTACCATTAATGAATAAAGTAACTGCATTGGCCTGTTGATAGGGCAGAACTTAGGTAGGTGGGGAGGACTGGACTGAATGCTGGGTGAAAGAGGGTGGAGTCAAAGGGACTCCATTGGGCCAATACCAGAGTCAGACATGCTGAAACTTTGCTGATAAGCCACTGCCACGTGGTGATACACAGATTAATGGAGATGGGTCAAATTGTTATGTAAGAGTTAGCCAATAAGAAGTTAGAGCTAATGGACCAAGCAGTGATTTAATTAATATAGCTTCCATGTGGTTCTTTTGGTTTTGCGCATCTGGGATGAACTAGCGTATTTTTCCTCCTACAAGTTTCTGTAATTCATTTATTGGAAGATAAAGAAACTGAGAGGAAAGGATGCAGTCAAGCTAGTATAGTTATCCACGCAGAAGAGGAAAATCACAGATTCAATGAAGAAAGAACCTGAAGGTCAAGAGATAGGATGGTATTAAGAAATACTCCATCACCAAATTTTTCAAAAAAGAAGAAATGCTGAAACAGGATAAACATAACTATAACCTGGAAGGGCAGCTCTATTCCTATTAAAGGGGGAAAGGTAAGACAGACAGATTGAGAGTAACACAGACAAAAGGTTCTTGCCAGATGAGGAAATTTATGGCAAAAAGTTTTTTGTCATATTGCCACTGAATTTTAGAAGATGGTGCATAACAATTCAAGGTCCGAATGAACTCATTGGAATAGAGGAAATGGGTTCAAAGTGTGCTCTATGATTGATCATCCCATGGGATGGGAGAATGTCTTTGAGAAAGCCCTGAAGATGATTTTACTCATAGAATATTGAGCGGAGGAATTGAAGCCCTCTGTGGGTGCTGGAAAGCCTTAGCAAGGAGAGAAAGAGATGACTACAGCTGTCACCACTGAAAACTACTTACAGATCAGTAAATGGAAAGAAAAATAAATAGAAGAAGAAAGAATAAGAATAGTTTGCCAAAGTAGAAAGAAATGAATAGGGAATGACTGTAAAAGTCTGACGGTTTGTGTCTTTCTTTGCTTCCAAATTAATACATTGAACTGTTTGACTCCAATGTGATAGTTTTAGGAGGCGGAACCGTAAGAAGTGATTAAGTCATAAGAACAGGACCCTTCAAATAAGATTTAAACTCACCAAAACCTAACCATGCTTCCTCCTACAACAGACATCCAAGCTTCAGAACCGAGAGAAATGCTTCTGTTGTTTATACTCCGCCCACTCTATGGTTTCCACTGTAGCTTTAACCAACTAAAATGACTGTTTTGGCCGTCTTCTTAGCCATCTACCCCCAAGGAAATTACATCAGAGTGTGCACGGTTTATAGCAATCAGCTTACTTTGATTAACTTCTTTTACACAATGGCTACGTGTGAGTTCTGGTACTTTACTGTTTGAACTCAAGTCCCAGGCTTACTGTGCACAATCTTTGTTATAGAGGCAAGCATTCTTATTGTCCCTCAGCTGCAGATGCTTTATCTGTACAACAGGTATTAGTAATATAATCCCGACTTTGTCACTAATGGAGACCAAGTACATTTCATCAAGAAGGGTCATGGGATGACAGCTAGTACCCTTTTGCTAAATATTCTTAATTATGGCAATGATGATGCTAGTAATGTAATATATTGGAAATTCACAGGTGAATAAGATAAAGTGTGTATTCTCAAGGAACTCACAGGGTGTTATGATGGATGTTAATACATTTGAGAAAACTAACACAAAATAAAATTTACTATTTGAAAATTAGTTACTGTTTCTCATACAATATCTTAGACAGAGGGAACAAATTAAATAAGAAAGTAAAGAGATGTCCTGCCTTCATGGAACTCGGAGTCTAGTGAAAGAAGAGAAAAAATAAGGGATAAAGAAAGTAGGTGTAGTCTCTCCAGTGGTGATACCTGTTAGGACAAGAATAGAGACCAGCTATGAAATGAAGGAATGCTTGCCCAGATGGTGAGGTGGAGGGATGTGTGTTGAATAGAGCCATTCACATAAGCCCCTGAATAAGATGCTTGGTTATGAAGTCATCAGAAGAACTGCCGTAGCAACACAGAGGTGACGCAGCCAATGTTTCCTTGACATGGACTGGCCAACTTCTTCAGGCTTCCCAGACCTGCTAACAGAATTAAAAAGAGACAGCAGCCAATAAAAAAAATTCCACAAAAAAAGAAGAAAAAAACTAGAATGTGGAGAGAATGGCCAATGTAGGGCTTTAGCTTTTTTTTTTTTTTAAAGAAAGGAGCTATTGTGTTCCCTAACACACTCTCCTAAAACAAAACCTCATTTTAAAAAAAAAATTGGCAAAAATCACAAACAACAACAAAAAGGAACTGGTGTTTTGGATAAGAAATCAATATTTTTTTATATTCAGTGTCTTAAAACCATGGTTGCTTTACCAAGTGTGTGATATGTCAGTGTCATGCAGAAATTGGCTTTCTGATTGAGTCATCTTTTTATAGACACTTTCTGTGCAAGAGAGAGCAGAGCCCCAGTTGGCTCAAGGATCTTTTGCTGGGGAATCAGAGGGCTGTCTGTAGTAATTCACAAGAGTGTTACTGTGTGAGGCGCAGAAAGAAGAAAGGCTTTCCACTGAGGTACAGAGGGGCTCTTATGGGATCTGTTCTACAACTAGGCAGCTTTGAAATTTGTTTCAAAATGTTCCCGGATTTCTATCACAGAGACGGTGGAATAGGAAGACCACAGAAGGCCTACAAAAGATGATTAACTGAATATGCATACTGTGTCCCCACCCCCACATACAATATATCCAAATATTGCTTTATCCAGAAACGTTAACCAACCAGACCATTTTTAGTTGTTACATTTTTAGTTGTTCAGCTGGCTGGAGGAGGGGACAGAGAAGCTGCTGACCTATCTAAAATACACAGGGCTACCCCCTGCAAGAATTATCAGGTCCCCAAAAGTTCATTTTTCTGAGGTTAAGAAATGCTATGTATTGCACAGAATTGTATTTACAAAAAGAGAGGTACAAACATAGAGTAGGTAAGAGACAGAGAAAACTGGTACAAACAGTAGATAACAGTTCCCTTAAGGCACTGAAGGTCTTAAGGAAAAGCAATGCTTTTAACCTGGTAGAAACAATAGAAAACAAGTTTGGGAGCAGAAGGCAGGCATGCCTGGAGTTCGGATTGTACTAATGCAGTATGTTTACACAGGATCCACACAGACATGACTTGAGGGTTTTCATGTGTAGCCTTGTGACCTTGGCTAACCTAAATATATTAGTGATTTTTTTTTTCATGTCTGAGGCAGTAACTGATGAGAGGCAGCTTGCAGAGGGAGGATTTATCATGGCAGACAGGTATGACACATGCAGCTTCATCCTGGTGGGATTGTAAAGTGGGAAACACAGGTGCAGAGGAAGAAGCGTTGGCCAGATCCAGGGTGGACTGAAACCCATAAGCCACAAACCCAACTTCCTCTAGCTGGATGCAATGTCGAAAAGGCTCCCCAGCCTCCCAAAACAGATCCACCAACTGGGGACCCCAACTGGTGAAGCCTGAGCCAGCAGAAGACCATCTACATCCGGATTTTAGTGCTAATCTTGTTTTCTCGTTGTAAGATTTAGGAATTTCTTCCCTTGTCTACTAGAAAGGTTGAAGGGGTTAGTATCTTCAAATACTGCTGCTCAATGCACCCACCCTTTGCTCAACAAATGCTGGATGTATTTATCACCAGCTAGGTAATGACAAGACAAACAACTTTAGTGGTCTGCCGCTTTGATACTCAAGTGTAAGACAGGGTCAACAAATGAAAGAAAAATAGCAAAATTTATTTTAAATGCTTTTCTTAGAGATACAGCTTCTTTTTTTTTTTTTTTTTTTTTTAAGACTGCAAATTCCCTGAACCTGAACCAGGGAAGGAGTTGCCGATTCCCATGGTGCTGAGGCATTGGGGTTCTTTTATTTGTTTGGTTTTTGTTTTTGTTTTTTTGGGATAGGCTTTCTCTGTGTATCTCTCTGGCTGTTCTATGTTTGAGGCCAGCCTGGTCTACATAGAGAGTTCCAGAGATACAGCTTCTTGATCGGCATTAACTGTATTGCTAGTTTTCTGGCATTGATGATCCAGTTGTACTTATATTTCCAAATTCAAGAATATTTAAGGAACTTTTTTAACTCTAATAGAAGATGAATTGGTGGGGTGATTTCCTAGAAGACGCTCACGTGTGTGTGTGTGTATTTCTGTGTCTGTGTCTGTCTGTGTGTGTCTGTGTGTAAATATATGTAGAGAGAAAGAGAGGGAGGGATAGAGAGAGGAAAGACAGAGTGAGGGAGGGAAGGAGAGAAATAGAGAGACAGACACACAGAGAACTAAGGGAGGGGTTTCATCTTTTACTTTTATTTACAAAATGAACAGGCTCCCATTCCCTTCCAGCTGTCAATCATATTGCCCTGAGCATCTGAAGCTACACATGGAAGATAAAATTTCAGAGTCTATAACTGCTGTTCAATCAATACTACCTATTGCTTCTGTTCACGATGGCAAAATTATAGCTTCACCCCTGCAATGGAGCATGAACCACTAGCCTCCCTCCAAGGATGTGGTAGTTTCAGGGTATTTGCAATTTTATTGTGTACGATTTTCTACACTGTCATTTGAGACTGTTGTTAAAGTATCTGGTTCTGGTATATCGTAGAATTAGCATTTCTGGAGATTATTCTAAATAAAATTTTGACCTCGTGATCTATACAGTGTTCCCACATCAGTTTCAAAACACAGTGAAGCTCCTGAAAAAAAGAAAATTGGTATTGTAGAAAGGCCCAGATTGAGAGCAGATCAGAGAGTGTGAAAACAGGTGTGTGCCACAGGTAGCTTTTGCCTACAGCCCCACCTTGTATTTATTTTCTGAAGATTTATTTCCTCAAGGCATATTCTAGTCTTTGAACAAATCTAGTTTAATTTCCAATGAAAGTTAAAAAAAAACTCTTATTAATGTCCAGTTTGGGACTGAATCTCTATTTGGCCCCATAGCTGTGAGCTATGTATGATTCATCTCTCTTTTAGATGCAGTTCCTTGAAAGAGGGGGAGCTGCGTTTTATTAGTAGTCTCCTGTCACCCCTACATGGCACAATTTGTGGTACATAGTAAATACTCAAAACGTTTAATAACTGCAGTGGGACTAATGAATAATTATTACACGGGGTTCGAAGATTAAAAGAGTCTTTCAAAGATATTCAGTCTGCTGAACACAGAATATCATCAACACCCGGGGATGTGAGCTCTGTCTGCACTCAGTGAAGGCTATGAAGGCATAGAAGAAGGTTTGGAAAAAGGGAGGGAGCAATTGTACCATATTCTTTACTGGCTTCAAGGAGGCTAATCTAGTTTCCAAATGAAACCGTTGCAAATTTCCAAGTTAGCCTTGTGGATTAGTGTATTATTCTTCCTAAATCTAACATAAACATCATCGTCCACTCTACAGTAAACTGTAGAAATATATGTAAAGAATATAAAAGGGGCTGGAGAGATGGCTCAGAGGTTAAGAGCACTGACTGCTCTTCCAGAGGTCCTGAGTTCAATTCCCAGCAAGCACATGATGGTGGCTCACAAGTATCTGTAATGAGATCTGGCCTGCAGGTGTACATGCAGACCGAACACTGTGTACATAATACATAGGTAGACCGTTTTTGAAAAGAATATATAAAATACATAAATACTAAATATATATAAGCCATAGCATTAGCAGAGGCCATATGTAGTGCAGTAAGTCTCTTCAATGTCTCTTGTAATGACTTTATACGTTGACTTGTCCTTATGGTCCTTGGTAACCCCCACACCATCCTCTTCTATGGCTTTGACCATTTTACTTACCTCACGAAGTAGGAACTATGCAGTATTTGTCCTTCTGTCACTGGCTCGACTCGTTTAGCAAAAATAACATCTGGGTTCTCTCAAGTTGCTGCAAACGGTGGGATTTCCTTCTGCTTTAAAACCAAACCACGTTCTTCTGTATACACATCCACCGTGGGCATAGCTTGTTCTTTCGCTACTGGAAATAACGCTATAGTGAATGCAGACAGCAGCCATCTCTTCAAGACCCTCGTTTCAATTGTTTTAACACACGCCCAGTATATTAGTTAGGGTTTCTATTGCTGTGATGAAACATTGAGACCAAAAAGCAAGTTGGGGAGGAAAGGGATTATTTGGCTTATACTCAACATTGCTGTTCATCACTGAAGGAAGTCAGGACAGAAACTGGGGACAGGGTTCTGGAGGCAGGAGCTGATACAGCGACCATGGAGGGAAGCTAGTTACTGGCTTTTTTCCCTTGGCTTGCTCAATCTGCGTTCTTCTAGAATGCAGGACCACCAGCCCAGGGATGGAACCACCCACCATGGTCTGGGCCCTCTCCCATGGATCACTAATTGAGAAAATGCCTTATAGCTGGATCTCATGGAGGCATTTCCTCAGCTGAGGTTCTTTGTTTTCTGATGGCTGCAGCTTGCGTCAAGTTGACAAACAAAACCAGCCAGTACACCTAATAACAGAACTGTCAGATCCTATGAAAATTCTCCTTTTAAAATAATTTACACCGTTTTCCACAGCAGTAATAACTTTTCACATTCTGTCCCCAATGAACAAGTATCCTGGCTTTTTCGTGTCTTCACAAATCCTTGTTTTATTCCTTGAATATTACTAATGGTAGCCAGCCTAGCGAGGATGAAGGCATATACAGATACACGTGTGCAAGCTCTGAACTTTTGATTTGGATTTCCTTGATGACTGATAATCTTGTGGGCATTTTTTGCTATTGAATTTCAATTGTATGAGTTATTTATATATTTTAGACAGTAGCTCAATATCTATTTCAATCCTTCTTACAAAATTCTAGCTCCACTGTGATTCTCCATTTTAGCCTCCTTTGGCTTCCTGAGTGAAGTGGGAACTCTAGCTGTGTGCCACCAATCACATTTGGGACAAGATGTTGTCGTAGGTGGTGATTTTTGTTTGTTTAGCTTGGTTTTGGTTTCTTTTTTTTTTAATGATAAATGAACTGGTATGCTACATGTGTAATCGAATGGAGTGGAAATCTTACAGAATCAAAGGAAATCTGGAAGAGAAAATATACAAAAGGTTAGAACTCTGACATTTTATCAACTGTTATCATGAAAACGGGGCGATTTATATCTGAGAATCCGTATTTGTGGCCTACTGGGTAGAATCTGGGTTTTGAGGTTGATAATTCCCTGAACATGTCTCCAGCCAGATGGTTCTGCAGATGAGGTGCCATCTGACCAGGCAGTGTTTAGTTATACTATTTAATTCTGTGTTTATTAAAGCTTGTTCTCTCTGGCAACTTACCATACCTTTTTAAAGCATCCCTTGGCAAACTGCTGAGATTTGGATAGCGACTGACTTTTAAAGTAGTTCATTAGGGATTCCAGAGAGCACTCCTCCTTCTCCCAGCCTGTAGAGGGAGGCAAGCGTTGGGTTTCTGTTGCTTTGCCACACACTCCACCCCTTACATCAACATAGCTGCTTGTGATCTTTAAGCCTATGCCTGAATTGACACAGCACTGAGAGGTAATTTTGTAGTAATGATCATCAGTAATCTTGCAGTGAGTGACTGAGTCAGAGGTCCACTCTTTGGCTTGACTTATCTCAGGTGAGTAGCGATAATCAAGCTATGCCTGACCCTTGGTAATCATGTCAGGATTCCATTTCCAGGAAACACATTTGTCTTAACACAGAAGAGATAGGTCAATGTGCTTGGTAGACAGGGGGAGTTCTGTGGTCCTATAACCCACTGAAGAAAACAGAAAATAGACAAGATAGAGCCATAAGTCTTTTTCAAAGTCTTATCATCCACTAGCACCCCTGGATCAACACTGGGGGCACAGGTCAGAGAGAATGAGATGTCAGAAGACGTAGGAGTCAATGAAAGTTACTTCCAGTGCATGGATGTTTGGATGTTTGGCCCTCAAAGTTTGTGTTCTCCTGGGAACCTGACCACATTTTTGCTACTAAATGTCAAATACCTTTTTTTTTTTTTTTCAAGACAGTGTTTCTCTGTAGCTTTGGAGCCTGTCCTGGAACTTGCTTTGTAGACCAGGCTGGTCTCAAACTCACAGAGATCTGCCTGCCTCCCCTGAGTACTGGGATTAAAGGCATGCACCACTTAATTTTTTGACATGAAAACTCTGTTTATTAACACCACCCTGCCACGTCTACCACCAGAGATCACACACTTATATCAGAAATATCCAGAGTTATAAAGACCCCCTGAGGGACTGGAGAGATGGCTCAGAGGTTAAGAGCACTGGTTGCATTTCCACAGGTTCTGAGTTCAATTCCCAGCAACCACATGGTGGCTCACAACCATCTGTAGTGGGATCTGGTGCCCTCTTCTGGCCTCAGTGGACACCTGCAGGCATACATGCAGGCGGAACACTGCATACATAATAAATAAAATCTTTAAAAAATAAAATAAAGACCTCCTGACCATCTAACTAGAAAACCAAAAGACTTTAGACAAAATCAGAGAAAGTGGTTCTAACATGGGCTATGACATTTCCTCTCCAAGGGCATCTGAGTCTTGGTAGCTGGGAAGTGGTTGAAGCAAGGGGTCTGTGGTGCCCCTTCCCATTTCAGAGTGAAGCTGCATCCCAATGTTTTCTAAGTGCTGGTGGCTTACACTTCCTGCATGTTGGTCATGAAAGTAAACCTGGAGATGTTTTTCAGGGGCCATAAAAAGCAGAACACCAGCATTTATTTCAGATGCTGACAGTAATGGAGGGACATACAGAGAACAAGCCAGAAACTCTAGTAATAAAAGGAGTATTTATTGTAGCATCATCATAGACTTATTGAACTGAGAAGAGTAATACAGGAGCCATCTCCCAAAAGTCAATTGATCATCGCCATGCACTCTAGATTGTTTGGCCATTTTATGTAGGGAAGAAAACTGTCATCTAATCCACAGTTAAATACTCTATAATTGGTTCTTCCTGCTGTTCGTCTAAAGAGGCAACAAATGGGAGGTGGGCAGGACCCTTTTAAAAGTGAATGCGCACAGAAAGTGCTCTTAGTGATTGCAGCTGAGGATGCCTCCTCTCAGAAACCCAAGGGCAGGCCAGCACAGATGCCTGGATACTAACAGTAGCCACGGTTATTGGGCTACAATATGTACTGGCTTTCTATACTCTGTCTGGGCTTGGTTTGCGGGTAACTTGGTAACTTCTCAAAGGACTGTTTGTCATGAGTGTGGTGAACTCTCTGTTTATTTGAATATACTCTAATGCTAGCCCTGAGTTTTATAGTCAGGATCTTGTAGGGTTGCTTGTGATGGTGGGTCTTGCTGTCTTTAATGCCTTGTTGTTCATGCATGCCAAGCTGTATGTACGTAGTTGTCTTACATGTGTATTTATCCTCAATCACATGCACGTGTCTTACATTAGTCAAACATAGGTTGTTTTTTGTGGAATTTAAGATAATCAAGCTTCCAAACTTCCATCTTTAATGTAACAGTTAAGACCATGCGTTTTGAAATCTGAGTTCCTGTGTTCAACCACAACTTCCTTTTTAAACATGTGCCTTGGAGACCCACTTCATTTTTTTTTTTTGCTTTCTTCATTATTTTTATTTGCTTGTTTGCTTGTTTTGAGATAGGATCTCTCTGTTATGTAATCCTACCTGTCCTGGAACTTGCTATGCAGACCAGGCTGACCTTGAGTTCACAGAGATTCACCTACCTCTGCCTCCAACGTGCTGGGATTAAAGGCGTGCACCACCATACCCAGCATTCTTTACTGTTTTAATAGGTACACTGAGAACCTCTGCTGTTAGGGTTTTTGTGAAGATCAAGGGAAGTAATCCACTTAACACGGAACCTGGCATACAAGTCAGTGTTAAATCTTCCTTCATCATCTCATCTATGTGCATACTGGCAGTCCTGAGAGGACGTGTGTAACTCCCTGGCTATTTCTACCTTGTCTGACTACTAAATTTATGTGAAAGAAGGATAAGAAATTGTCCAGATTTCTAAGTGGGTGCCTCTTTTTCTTCGTTGATATCCAGCAAACTCCTGTCTAGGCAAAGCTGAAGGCAAGGCATGGGAAGTTGATTGTCTTCTCTCACACGAGTTTTAAGAGTAAAGCTGCAACTCCTTAAGTATTTTTCTGGGTATCCCTCCCGTATCTTGCTTAGCAGAGCAGAGTGATTCAGTGCAAGGCTCTTGTCCCTGATGTGTTTCATCTTCTGCAGAAGTGTCAGAAGACACTGTTCCCATAGTTAGGAAGGCTTACAGAACTATTGTTCAGAACTAGATATGGGTTTGACAGAATGTCTTGTGGATCAGTTTCTGTGAATTTTACCTAGCAGGGAAATATCCTAAAAATAAATGAGAAAGAAATCTTTGTATTGAGAAGTCATTTTCAGAAAAAAAAAATGGTAACTTGAGTTGAATTGACTTAAGGGGTAAGTTCCCCATGTGGGAAGGAGGAAAACATTCTGTGGAGTAAGGAGGTAAGTTACCTGTGTGATTTTTTGCCCTTTGCTCATCTGGAATGGTCTCTTATAGGAGGAAGTGTTATCTCAGGAGGGAAGGGACAGGTAGAAAATCAAAGATCCGAATGGTCCCAGAGGTGGTGCTTCCAGATCCTGCAGACTGCGCATGTTCTCTGCATGCTTATACACCCCTGAGACTGCAGACTGCGCATGTTCTCTGCATGCGTATACACCACTGAGAGAAAGTTTTCATCATAACCCAGCTTAGTCATGAGCACTGTTAGAATATTAAAACATACACACACACCACACACAAGCACCACACACAAGTACCACACACATACATATACACACATACCTCACACATATACACACATTCCACATACACACATACCACACATATACATACACACTCCACACACACATACATACACACATATCACACACCACACACATACACCACACATATGCACTATACACACCACACACATACATACACACAAACACTGCACACATATACACATACACACCATACACACATGTATACCACACAAACGCTACACACACTCATACACACATACCACACACATATACATACACATTCCACATACACCCACACATATACGCACCACATACATACATCTACCACACACATATACACACATACCACACACATATACCATACATATGCACTATACACACCATACACACATACACACCACACACACATACACACCACACACTATACACATACCACACCACCCACTACACCACACACACACACCCCACCACCACCACCAACAATAGCTACAGGAACACAGCAGACTTTATCAACTAAGGATCTTTAAACTGTCCCTCCCAAAGCAATGTGCTCACTCTGATGAATCCAGCGAACTCCTCAGGAGAATTTTCAGAAGCTCAGAAAACACCACCACGGCAGGCATAGTTCTAGAGCCTGTGGCTACTTCCACATTTGGGTCTTGGCTGCAGCCTTCTAACACCCTTTGCTCATTCCTGTACTTTACTTTTAGCCTCTTGTATGACCAGAGAGCAGATGATACACCACTTGGGTCTCAGGCTGCAGGTAATGCTCAGGGGCCCAGCTGTGTTCTTAAGGCAGATGTTAGGAAAAGGCCAGTGCTGTCTCTGAAACTTCTGATAAGTTCCATTATTCCTAGTTTATTTTTTTTAAAGAAAGTCATAAATATTCCTTCTCAGTGTTTTGGGAAGGGTTTTAAATTCACTTGTTGGTCAATTAAAGTATGTGTGGCTGCCAAATCTTGAGCTGAATGAGCCAGCTGGGTTCCTTATAAGTTGGTGCTTCCATCGGTCTTCAAGGGCGCTGGCATCTTCGTAGAGATTGTGTCTCTGTCTCTGTTTTGTGTTGTACTCGGTAGTGTTCGGTAAAGTGGCTTCTTCTTATTCCCAGATGTTACACCATAGGCAGGAATTCCTAGCATTTTAACTTCTATGTTCTCTAAAGGGAACCTTTCCCCAGGATCCCATCCTGACATTTAACTGTTTCCTATTCCATTTGAACATTTTGATTATTTACAGAAATGTTATTTTATATGTTATGTGTCTTTGTATTCATCAATTTAAATATATAGGGAAACCTACTTATATAAAAAACAAATAACCAGGACAAATATATATATACATATACATACACATTATCATACATACACACATACATGCATACTATATAAGCTGTACATGCATATATACATATGATATACACTGTATGTATATATACATGCCATACATATATGCTGTAAACACATATATGCGTAATATAAATTATATAAAGTAAATATATATTGTACTGTTTAGTTTTTGTCAATGTAATACAAACCAGACTCTTCTAGAAAAAAAGAGAACCTCAGTTGAGGAACTGCCTCCATCAAACTGGCCTGTAGGTATTGTCTGTGTGGCATTTTCTTTATTAATGACTGATACAGAAAGGCCCAGCCCACTGTGGTCTGTGCTATTCCTAGGCAGGTGATCCTCGATTGTATAAGGAAGTAGCATGATTAAGACTGAATAGTATTCCTCTCTCTGGTGTCTGGTCTCTGTTTCAGTTCCTGTCTGCGGGTTCCTGCCTCGGCTTTCCCTTGATGGTAGACTGTGTCCAAATAAATGCTTTTCTATCCAAGCAGCTTTTGGTCATTGTGTTTCTTACCATAGCAACAGAAGGATAACTGGGTGAATTCGGACCTTAGCACACCTGACTCCATGCTAGAGAAACCAATGCACCATTCGGACCTAAGAACCCAGCACATACCTACACCTGCCAAAATGAGAACAAAGTTTAATCCATCATAGTCCATAGCTCTGAGAAAGTCCCTAAATGTACCAACTTGCTGTCTGGTGTCTGTGACTCTGCTTACTGCTAACTCTTCTTGGTAATTGACATATGTAAACCAGGGATGGTTTTGTGCATAAAAAGTCAAGAATAATAAGAATTGTGGCTACAATTTTGGCAAGTTCCCATGTAACTCACTTTCTTTTGCGTTTAAGAGGCCATACGTTCTCTGAAGGAAATGCCTTTCAACAATCAAGTTGAAATTGTCAGCTTATTTATCCTTTATATCATTATTAACTTTCTCTCCTCTCACACAGGGAATCTTTTATGCAGTTTAAGTTGAAATAAGGTTTATCGTTAGACTTCCAAATACTTTTTGATGGAAAAGAATGTCATTTTCAATGAAATTTTTATTTGTCAAAGCTGTATGTTCCTCCTCGAGCCAATGGGGACACCGTCCGCCATCACTAACACCTGCGGCAGGGAATTACAGTTTAACTGGTGGATTCTTCGTCTGTGCTTAGGGGCTGTTCATTACGGATAAGCACAGGGATATCCCTCTCTTTCTTTTCTCTTTCTTCCACGTATCATTTGCTCATTCTTGTCTGCAGGGCTGGATTTAGAAATAACCGGAGCCAAATTTCAAGGTCTCACCCAGTAGCAGGTTCATCTTGTTCCTTGGCAGGCACAGGCAGCCCTTTATATGATGACTCTATAATTACCCAGTTTTGGTAAACACACATTATTTAACCAGTGCAGAAAAATGGCTCCTTCAGAGCCATCACATAGCAGTTCATCAAGTAAATAGTGATTTAGCCATTTTCATGAAAACTGTGTTATTTTGTTGATCGTTTGTCAATCCTCTGTGCTCAGCTAATTCCCTCTACTCCTTTCTGAGTGTTCGGAAGCCTCTTTCAGAAAACCATTACTGTGCTGTACAGAAACAGTTCGATGCTCTATTTCCATGTAAAACGCAGTTGGTGTGATTATTTTTATAGATATTTCTATTATGCACAGTCTCTCAGTGTTGGAGATAACAGGACACAGCACATGGACTATTAAATTAAATAGCTTTGATAGAAACAAAACTTCTTGATTGTATTTTTTAAAAAAGAATAGAAGAAAATGCTTAGGCTCTGGCAATATTTTTGTTTGATCACTTAAACTTGGAATAAATTAATGGCAAAATGGTAAAAAACCCATTTTAAACAATGCTCTTAGTCTTTCCCCACTGTCCACAAACAGGCTGGCGGAAGGAGACTGCACTCAGTGCCGACAGAGCTGTCTCCCAGAGGTGCTTTGGGGATTGAAGCTAAGATGGTGTTTTATTTACCTTTCAGATAGATTCATTTCCTTCAGGACGGTAGTGCAATAGGGGCTTGGGGTATATCTCCCTAGAAGCTAGCGCCAAGAAGTCGACTTTAGCCCTTGGAGACTCTGGTGAGGAACGTGGGCTTATTTGTTTCTATAGTGATAGGAATGCAGGGATGTCTAACAGAGCATGGGAGGTCGACGGCTTCCCCATCCTCAGCCTCACTGTGCTGCTGGTCCTGGATGGAAAATGTCATGTTGCTTCTTGTTTCTTCCCCTGGTGACGTGGTATGTATTAAGGATGGGTGTGATAATCTAGGTTTATTTAGCAAATCTCGGTAGAACACAGAGAAGCCCGAAATTAGAATGAAATCACTCAAGGATTTCACACACAGGACTGGACAGAGAACAACATTCCTACTGCTTTTTATGTATGAGCTGGCAGTGAATCATAAATCTTTCTGACTTCTATTAAGAAAGTTGTCTTAGCCCATTAAAATATCTAAAAAAATGATTGCATTCTATTTCACTAATCCATATACAATTTACTCAGATCAGAAGCCCGGCCTGGAGAACAACGTCTCCATGGGGCATTCCCATCATCCTTTGGGAGGTGGTTGTTATGCATGGATCGGCAAAGTGCCCCCAAAGCCAACAAAGACACCGAGTCCCGCACATAAAAGCAAAAAACCTTTATTTTATGCAAGTTTGCACACTCGGTCTCTCTGTGAGTCCAACGTATTGGAATAATGAGAGAGCCCCGAGCTCAGGTAGAGTTGGGTTTTTATAGTAGTAAAGTTGGGGTTTACTACGATAGAAGGTTCAGGACCCCTGATTGGCTGACATTTGTCTAGGGGTGTCCTAGTGAGTGTGCTGGCAGGTGATCCCATCTATAAAGGTTGGAGAGTTAGGAGTTTCCTTTGGATGGTCTGTTCTTAGGTGGTGCTCCTGTAATCTCAGTTTGTGGTCCTTCCTGCAACCAGGTATTGCCTCAGGGTAAACTACTGAGACTCAGGCCTCCATTAAACTTATCATTGCTAGGTTCTATGCTGGCAGGAATGGTTGGAAGTTAAGAACTTCCTTTGGGTGGTGTGTTTCTATTAAGCTTATCATGTCTTCTGCTGTGCTTGTAAGTGTTCAAATGGTAGTGAGGTTTCCATCTTGCATTTCTGTAGCTCGAATTCTAATTGGTCTTAATAACAAACACCCAGAGTCAGATATTAGGGGGTGAAAGCTGAATGACCAGAGAAGCAGAGCAGCCAGCCACTACTAGTTCTTACCTCTACCAAATCCTCAGGCCCCAGGGACAATCCTGTCTACACGAATCCTCAGACTGAATCCTGAGCGCATCTTCTCTTGTTATATTTCTCTCTCCATTCAGCCACATCACTTTCCATCTCCACCTTCCTAGTGCTGGGGTTAAGGTGTGAGCCACCACCATTTGGCTCTGTTTCTCTTCTAGACTGATTCAATCTTGTGTAGCCCAGGGTGGGCTTGAACTCATAGAGATTCCTCTGCCTCTGTCTCCTGAGTGCGGGATTTAAAGTGTGTGCTATCACTACCTGGCCTTTATGGTTGACTAGTGTGGCTAGCTCCACACTCTGATCTTATTTGTTAAAGCACGAACAAAATATCATCACATATTACTGCTTTATATGAAGCTTTATGCTATTTTCTCTAAGAACTACAACTCCCAGAATCCCAGGAAATTAACCTGGTCCTTGGGCAGGTGGGGCTTACAGGTTAATTTAGGGTCTAGCGTTGAACTACAATGCCCAGCATTCCTGGAAGTTACCTGGTCTTTGGGCAGATGTGATTTACAGGTTAACTGAGGTTCTAACAACAGGCAACCAGAAAGCTGAGCATCACACTGTGACTTCAGCTCCTTCATCTAAGCACAGCAGGATTCCCCTACAGTTTCTGCCCACTTTGTTCCTTTGTCTTGTTCTCTGGCATCTGAAGCTCTGCCAGTACCCATATAACCAATCCTCGGCTAGATCTTATAAGTGCCGAGAGTGGATTGTCCTTTCTGAAGAGTTATTAGTACAATATAATCAACCCTACATTTAAGTATCACTCAGTAATTGATAATGTGACCGAGTCCAGGATGTTAGTACTGTCTATGAATTTCCCTAAGACAACAGATTTCAACAGAAAACAAAATTAAAGGGTTAGGCACTTCACTACGAGCTTTCTTTAGAAAAGCAACTATAACGAAAGGGAAGAGATGGGGACAATCCTTTGCCGTCGACAATCCGGCTGCTGCTCTGGAAGAACCGGAAGGCAGAACTAGGGTGAGAGGGCTGTTTTTAGGCCTGGCTCCACTCCCGCCTTTCCCTGGGTGTCTCAGATCCCACGTAGACTGGCTCAGAGTGAAGGGCACTTACTCACAGGTGCCAGAGAGGAAACAAGAGAAATAAATGGGTAATGTATTTCTCTTCGTTTTCCATCTATTTTGTGTTTGTTTCTGGATTAATAATGAAATCTATTTTTTTGAACAAGGGGTATTTCCTTTGCGTAGTATTTCCCATGGCAGCATAAACCATAAAAAAATGTTATTTGATCAGATTTGCAAAAAAATTGTGCCAGTCACATTTTAACCAATAGTTTATAAATCTCAAAATTTACATTTCTTGAACTTCAAAAAAAGCAATATTGTTGGACTATGTAGAGATATTTCCGATTTTGGTTTTTTAAACGTGTGACTTTGGGAGTCCTGGCAGCGGCCAGTGGGCACCTCTGAATTGAAGGGGGGAACCAGGAAAATTCATCATGGAATATGGTCTCATTGCAATCAAATGTCAGCATGGGAAACAAAGGAAATGTATAATGATTGTTCTGTCTCTTTAAAAGACAAGAGATGCCCACTCCCTCCCCCATCCACTGAGGCAGGTAGGTCTTCCTTCCTGCTTGCAGCCTGTTCTCTCTCTTTTCCACCTCTCTCTCACAAAAGGCAGCTTCTGTCTCTTCTCTTCTCTTTCTCTTCTCTTCTTTCTCTTCTTTTCTCCCCTCCCCTCCCCCTTTTTTCTTCCCCCTCCATAACCCTCCTGAATAAATATCCAACCTCACTCTGCATGGTGTGCCTATCGGTCTGTCTCACCACTGACCAGGATGCCGCAGGGGACCAGCCACCTTTGGAGACCTGTGGCATGGTCTAGTGTTGCTGTCTTGTGTCTCCCTGCCCAGGACCAGCCACACTCAGGGACCTGCAGCTATCCCTACCTAGGACTGGCTGTTCTCAGGGCCCACTGCCACATGGCCTGCTGCCAGGGATCCCACGGCATTTTTAATTAATCCATTACAAAGTGACTCTACACTGTGGTGCTTCAGACAACTGCACATTTATGCTCCCACTAAAAATGTTTAGACAGTTTGAGAAAGACCAGTTCTCCCACCTCCAGCATGTGACCTTATGCGTCTGGGTCTGTCCCCACTTGGTCACCAGCTGGACTCATAGCCAAGGTTGTGTGTGCATGTTTATTAGGTTGGCCCAGTAGAAACAAACTGGCTTTTATTTGGCTGTTTATTTATTTCATTGGGCCAAGGCTTTTCAGATAAATAGAATGGGTGTTTGAACTAATTGTAATCCTTGCCTACGGTTTAAAGGGATTGTAGCTAGAGTTGATGTTTGTTAATAGGGATAAAGTGGTTGCATGTACATGTTCACACATGGCATCTGCACACACTCAGCATAGTAGGAAAAGCTTTGGTTTTGATTTCTTTTCTTCCTCGTGAACTGCATTTCTGATGCATTTCTTTAATTCGTTCTCACTTTCGACCTCCTTCCAAACCTCTCTGCACCAGGAGTAACTCAGTTTTCCAAGTTTCCATTTCTCCCTTAGTCTCATGTTGCTGGGTCTCTTTCCCAACATGCCCCCTCCAAGTATCCTTATGCTTGTACCTTATTGTACCTTCAAAAGTGAAGAAGGGTGTTTAAAAGAAATCCCACACTATCTCTGAATTGAGAATAATAGAGGGTTATTTATTTAGGGGTAGATTCACAAATCACCGCAGCTGGAAAAAGAGGCCGGATATGTACTTTACACCAGCATAAATAGTACAAGAGGCCATGCCCAAGCGGGCTGGTAACTTAAAGGCTACTGGCTGTAAGAATTCCTAAAGCACAAATAGTAGTGTCTAAAGGGCAGGACAAAAACACTAACCTTGACTTTATGTGTTCCTTGTGATGTTAATAAAGTTCAACTCCAAAAAAAAAAAGAGAGGGGAACAGTCCTTGCCCATCTGTACAGCCAACAAGAGGCAGCCTCGGATACTGAGGAGAACCACGAGACAGCAGAGGTTAGGAAGCTTTTGTTTAGCCATACAGTACTATACATATATATATATATATTCTCCCACAGTGTTCTTCCAACTAGGAAGCAGCAGTGGCAATAATTCTTACTCATCTCTTAAGGTATCTGGCGAGAAATTTAAATATGATACGTAAATGCAGTTAGCAGGCTGTAAAGATGTATAAAATTTGAGTTATAGGATCTTATTTCTGTTTAGGAAAACAATGGAAAATTAATTCCAGGGGATTATCCATTTTGTTAAGCATGCACTGGACTATGTTGCATGACAAATAGACCATGTTCTGCGATTTGGCAAACTGCATATAGCTGCATAATATCCAATTTAGTTATCACGCTTGGGTTGATTTCTCCACGTTCAGTCAAGAAATTAGATACATATGGACAAAGCTATGTTTGGGAATAAACTGAGAGCCTAGATTGGCAGGGTTTGAGGAATTGCATCCAAGTATTAATTTAAGTACCAAGTAATTTGGTTACCTTCTTTCCTCCTCCTCTGCCTGTGTCTTTCTTCCCCTCACTCCCTTCAAGATGTTTCCCAACTCCTTCACTGCTTGTGCCAATTCAGACATTTTCTTAGTGACTAAGTTCCCATGACATTAGTTATAGGGGTTAGGTTTTCTTTTTCCCTCTCTCTCTCTCTCTCTCTCTCTCTCTCTCTCTCTCTCTCTCTCTCTCCATGGTATAATTATTAGAAATACTGTGAGTCCCCTTCAGCTTGCTGCAGGATCCCAGAGGTGGCAGACAGTGGGTCCAGAGAGCAGCCAGTCCTAGGCAGGGACTGCACAGGAGACCATGCAGCAGGTCTCCAAAGATGGCTGGTCCCAGGCGGCAGCAAGCTATGTGGCTCTTGCGGGCAAGAGATAGACTGATAGGCACACCATGCAAAGTGAGGTTGGATATTTGTTAGGTGGGTTATGGAGGGGAAGGGGAAAGGGGAGAAGAACAGAGAGAGAGAAAGAGAGAGAAGAGAGAGAAAGAGGGGGGACAGAAGTGGGGGAAGGGGAGAAGTGAAGAGAGGTAGAAGCTGCCTCTTCGAGAGGGAGACAGAAAGAGATGAGAGGGAGGGACTAAGGCTGCAAGCAGGAAGGGAGTGGGCGTGGCTTGTCTCTTAAAGAGACAGAACATTACACATGGTAGTATGCACAAATGTGTATGCACGTGGACTCCATAACTGGAAACCAGGAGTCACCCTGCATCACGTCCCATCTTATTCACTGAGGCAGGGGCTCTCAATTACACCTAGGGCTCACCCATAGGGTTAATCTCACTAGCCATCTGGCTATGGGGATCTTCTGTCCCTCCCTTCCAAGGCTGAACTCACAGGGCACTTGCCACACCCACCCAGCATCAACGTGGATCTGAGGTCCTCACGTTTGCACGGCAAGGGCTTTAGCCAGGAACCCTCCTCCCAGTCAGGGTTCTTAACCAGCTCTCACTCAGAAAATACATACATGTCAGTCTTTGTGTGTGCCAGGCATTTTAAACAGAAGATTTAGCTCCCTGTATCAGATGCTTGTGAAATCACTGAGAGTGTTAAAGGAGAAGAAATCTCCAGAACTGTTGATTTCAAGGTCATAACCACCACCTGTAATGGGGGGTGGTGTTGGCTATGACTCCCTCCCTTCCTCCCACCACAGCCGGTTATTAACCTTTGACCCAGAGAGGGGACACAGTAACATGGACTCCGGCTTCTGAGACCGTAGCTACTTATCTTTCCAGTCAATCAGACATGTATATTTCATTGACAGCCAGAATGCCAGCTGCTAGGGAGCCTAGGAACACTGCTTTGATTTCCCACCCACAACTACGGAGTAAGAACGGAAGCCAGTGCTGTCTGCCGGTAGCTTCAACTGTGCCCCCTGTCTGGTTTCTGTGGTGAAGTCATGCTACAGTTCTCGGAAACAGAGGTGGAGAAAAACTGGATGCTTCCTTTGCTCCCTCATGAGGAGTTGCAAGGTCTGTCGTTGGGCTGAGAGTCGTGCAGACGTATTTCAGCACGGAGCAGTTTCCACGGAGTGCTGAGGACTTATGAAAATAACTCCTACCTTTGACCATAGAGATGCTTCCTGGGGAGAGCACTGTTCGTCTCAGTGTGAGCCATTCATTCCTCGGGAAGCTCTGTCATAACATGTTCACATCAGACTTGTGCCCTGGGGATAAGTGGACGTTTTGATCCAGCCCCTGCCAGTGAAGTAAATAATGTAGGTAACGGCAGCTTCGGAGTCCACCGACTCTCGACTGCAAAGGCTGTCTCGACGCAGCACAGATTTTCATGAATGAGCAGAAACACAGATGCTTGTTCTCTTCCCAGCTCACCAGACGCTGTTTAATGTGTGTGGGAAGAGGACTGGGCCACTTGAGTTCTCTGACGGTTTGTGTAAAAGACCCATAAAATCCAACACATTTTAGGATGTGATTTAGGAGTGCCGGCCAGGGACTCATTTCAGAACGATTTCCTAGGATATATTATTTGAGAGTTGTGTCAAATTGAACTTTATTTATGATTTTTCCCTTAATAAAAGCTTCCTTTCTAAAATGAAAGCCTATTACAACATTCTTAGGTTTATTTAGCAGGTTTAGCTAACATGCTGTAAATCTGATCCTAGGACAAAAGCAGCTAACTAAAATTTGCATTTAAAAAAAACACATGTTTCCTGTTTACCCTACAGAAATTTAGCTGCTGGGGATGTACAGGATTAAGGAAAACTTTCTATTATAAGTTCCATTCAGCAGTGGTCAGACCCAGTTTTCCCAAACAAGCAATAAAGTTTGTTGGTGGTTTCCTTAAATCCAAGAAAAAAACATTTATTTGAAAGAAAATTGAATCAAAATATTACTTTGCCTTTGTAGCAGAATTCCTGCTGGCCTGGCCAGAGGGTTAGAAACTGACCTAATACCACCCCACTGCACCCCACAGCACCTCTGCCCACTACCCCACCTCCCGCCTCCACCTTTGCCTCTGCAACCACCTGGTCACACCTGGCTTAGCCCCTGAGTTAACACCTGGCCTCAATCCTTCCTTTGTGTTACAGATACCTTTTGTCGCTCTGTGTGAATCTTGTCTGATAGATTCCCAAGGATAAAAAGCCTATTCAAAACTTGGTTGCTGGAGGTGGGACAGAAAACCTAATTAATCGAGAATTTGCACTTGGCATTGTATTTTTGGAAACTTCATTTAGGTTGTTTTGAATGAAATCAACTAGCCTAATTGTAAATATGAAAGAAAAATAAAAATGCCCTGGGCAAAGGGAAAGTGCTTCAATCCATTGATGCTAGAGACCCCTGCAGCCGCCTAAGGCTAAGTTCTTTCTCAAGGTGTCTCTGAGTTTTCTTTCAACAGATCTGCATGAACCCCACCCTTGTGCATTTTCACAAAGGCCATATTTCTTAAGTTCTAGAGTACAACAGAAGTAATATTGCTGTCCTAATTGTGAAATGGATTGTTGTAATGGGTTTGCTGCAAGCTGCTGGGGTCTGAAAGCAGCCAGTCCCAAGAAGGGACAGCACACGAGACCATGTGACAGGTCTCCAGGTCTCCAGGTGATGGTAGTGGGCGAGAGAGATAGAAAGGCACACCATGCAGAGTAAAGGTAGACATTTATTAGGTGGGTTATGTAGGGGAAGGGAAAAAAGGAGAAGGAGAGAGAGAGAGAGAGAGAGAGAGAGAGAGAGAGAGAGAGAGAGAGAGAACAGAGTGCTGCCTCTCCAAGAGGTGGACAGAGAGAGAGAGGAAGGAGGCTGAGGCTACAAGCAGGAAGGGAGTGGGCGTGGCTTATCCCTCAAAGAGACAAAGCAGACAAAGCATTACAACTGTGGGCTGACATCTAGACCTAGTTTAACTTCACTTCTGAGCACAATTAAACACAATTTCAGAAAAGTGAGAGGAAGTAAATGATTTGAAACACTGCTCTCTATGAATGCCAAAATGCGGGGGGGGGGGGGGGGGAGCCTGCTTTGTGAGGCTCACTTTGCTCACAACAGGCACTGCCTGGTGCTTCATTCTGAAGGAACAGCTAGCCACACGAGGATGAGGAAAGGGAGAATATGTTTTTGGTAGAGGTCTTCTTTTTTCTGTGTGTTCATTAGTAACTGGTCCCATATTTTCAAAAGGGAAAAGGAAAAAAGATTCAGCTAAATAGCCTTACCCAGAATTGGCTTTTCTTGATAATTCCATTCCTCTTTCTTTGGGGATAATTCTGAATGTGAGGGAGTGAGCTATTTAACCAGAAGATGTTAACTCCACTCACCCTCCTATTTTCAGTAACTGCTCATTCTTCATGAGCCCATGTCCCCCGTAGTCCCGTTCACACACTGTATGTAACAGAGTTTCAAGGTATTTGTAAGATCTCAATTCAAACCTAATTTGGCTAAGAGACAGAAAGATATGTCTACTGCCTGTGCCTGGGCCAGGAAGCATAGCAGCATATTGTTTGGTTGGGGGCTTCACCCCAACCCCTTGGCATCGATTTGGAATGTTGGGTGGAAAGTTCCCTTTCAAAGCTCCCTCCCCTGGGAGTTGCCTCAGTCCAAACTCCACCTCCAAGAAAGCCCGCAAAAAGGTGACCCCTTCCCAGGGAGGGTCAAGACCACCCACACAGGCTATTTAAACTGCCCCCCAAAGAACTAACACATGGTCTCCCTTTTTCCTCTCCTTGTTTATTTTTTTTGGGGGGGGGGAGATGCCGGGATCACTAGCATCCATTAGACTTGGGCTTTTTCTAATTTGGTCTGATTTGAATTATTGCATCAGCAGAGAGGCTTACTGGGCCAGAAAAAAACTTAGCACATATTTAACCAATTTTTGAACACTCAGTCTGCAAACACTAATGGCTTGAAAAATACAAACACAAATTCATGGACTCTGATAGCCACTCCACTTCTCCCTGCTATACAATTTGTAACTAGAAGATAAAGAACATAGGCAACTCAATGAGGTTACTTTTATGCCCAGTCTGAGAGGACCCCAGATGACCACTAGGGAGACCGACTCACCGAAATGCAAAAGCAAGGTTTATTTTGTACTTGACACAAACCAGCAGGGTCCTTGTCAGCACAGCAGAAGGAGGAGGTACCCCACCCTTCTAGAGGACATTATTTAAAGACAAAACCGCGCGGTTGCGGGGAGGAGGCAGAAATCCTTAATAAATAAATAAATAAATAAATAAAAAATAAAATAAATAAAAAAAAAATAAAGACAAAACCCAGAAAAGTTATATTAGTAGGGTGTGGGGTGACGGGTTCAATCCTGATTGGCTCATGTCTAGGGGCTTTTCAGAAATTTTATTTTCGAACCTCACCTGTTATTTGACAAGTTTTCTTATCAGTTAACCTTTGGGTGGGGACATTCTGCGATTATCTGTACTTTCCAAATGGCTACCTTGTTATTTTTGCCCCTAGCCTTTCTGAGGACTGGAAAGCTTTAGGGAAAATAACTAACACAAGACACAAGATGGAGGCGGAGGACAAAATGGAGGAACTTTGGCTCTTCAGTTACAAGGCTCAGGAGAGCCAGGTAGAAACCAAAATCCAGACACACTGATTGCCAGGCTATGTCCCCAAACATGTTGAAGTCCCATCAGAATGACACAAAGTCACACTTGCCTTTCTTTACTGCTGCTCCTTTGGTTTCTATATCTCATCCCTCTTAGTCCAACTCTAATTTATATAATCCAGATAGTGCCTTTGCTACATATATGTCACAGCGAGGGCACTGGCTTCCAGTACAGCTAACTGAGTGGTTATTTTTCAGTCCATTCCTTACCAAATTTACCATAGTTTCCCACAAGTCCCAGAAAACTAAGCTTTTCTCAAAAGATATTTTGGGCTTTAGGAAGACAATCATTCCTTACAAATATGAAACCCCCATGGTTTCTCTCATTTCTCATACGGCTAATGTATTAACAAGACAACTAGGTCTTTCTGCAAGACATGCCATTTGGCTTTAATGTGTCTCCTATGTGTTTCTGTTGATTGTCATTTAACCTTCAGAAGTCAGGAGCTGTATTTGCGATTCAGTTCAAAGCAATGCTCTGGCAATCATAACGGTTACTAGTGATGACAATACCAAGTTATGAAATGGGAGTGTGAGGATATTTTGTTGTCCCCGTTGAATCAAAGCAAAATGCCTTCCTTTATGTTGTTCTTTCTTTGTCACCCCATCTGCAGTTGTGACTGAGTGTTAGCAGTGAGCTAGCCACAGTCCTGGTAAATCTCCCATTTAATCTCAGCACCAATGTAAAGTGGATTTCACCCTTATGGTGTTACATGTGAAGACACATTCTAGGGACCTTATCCTAGCTTTTGCATGCCTGGTCATGTTACACATGAAGGAAGACACATTCTAGGGAGCTTGCCCTAGCTCTTGAATGCCAAACTCAGAGTTTAAAGCTGCAGCAACAACTCGAAGTCTCAAGTGTTGCCAACAAAGAAAACAGTTCATAGAAGCCTTGGGAAACGGTGGGCTAAAGGCTGTCTGCTGCACAGCCCTGAGCAAGTTATTCAACCTCTCTGTGTCCCATCTTCTTGGCTGCATCTTATTTTCACTAATAGACCCAGAAAGATGTGGAATGCAGTTTCATATTTAATACTTTGTTTGTATTTTCACCTTGAAATTGAATTCTATTGATGCATGTCTATAAATGCTATGGTTGAGAAGATAAATCATGAATACTTTGACCAAATATTTCAGTTTAATGTAAAATTTTTATTACTCAAAGTTAGTAAAAATAATCCTAGTTATTGCAATTAAAACAATAGGTATAAGTTTATATTATATACATATACAAGCCACCTGCCACCACAATGAATTTTATAGACCTTTAATAAACAAAGGTAAGATATGGAGAAAGCTGTATTTTGCTGCATTTTAAAGAACCTAATCTCCTTTTTCATCAAATAGATATTACGAAGTATAATCCTCAAGACTACTTTATTCTATTTTTAAAATAACCTTTAACAACTATATGTGCTCTATGAATTTTTAAAAATGTAGGAGGTAGATTAAAGAGGATAATGGAAGGTGAACATAACCAGCCTTACATGCAAGTGTGAAAACATCACAGTGAAACCCATCATTTTGAACAACTAGTATGTGCTAATGCACATGCAAGCCAAAAGATAAAATCAAAACATCACTTTCATGTTACTCAGAGATCATTGCTGTTGCATTTCCTCCTGAGCTGTATAATGTATTTTTATATACTATATGTATAAGTATTTGAATATTCATATTTAATTAGGCCATGTGTTACCCTTTTGTATTCATTATTATGTAACCTATAATTTCAACAAGTAATTTTTTTTTCTATTTAGAAAAAAATTCATCTTCCCTAAAACCAAGTCCATATTCCCATTTCTCCAATTAACGGGTATTTTTCTGTGTACTATCGTATTGAAATTAGTATCGTTACATACTCTTATCACTCTGTAAATCCCTTTTAACTTGACACAATCCTTCTTTAAAACAATTCAGTTTCTTGGGCCTGGAGTGATGGCGCAGACGTGAAAAGCAGTTACTGTTTTTGCAGAGGACCTGAGTTTGACTCCAAGTGATGGTAGCTCACAACTGATGGTAGCTTCAGTTCCAGGGAACATGATATCTTCTTCTTACCTTTGTGGGCACCAAACATAGCTGGTACATGTGAAGATATCAGGCAAAATACTCATACACATAAAATAAAAATAAATGATATGTTTTCAAAAATGCAATTTTAGGCTCTGCAAAATCAGGGAGCCTGTATGGGTCAGAGCTAGGTCCTCTGCATATACGTTATACAGGTTGTGAAGTTTCGTGCTCTTATGAAGGGAGTCCTAACAGTGGTAGTGGGAATGTCTCTGATTCTTTTGCCTGCTCTTGGAACCCTTTTCCTCTGCCCTGGTTGTCTTATCCTGTCTTAATGTGAGGCTATATGCCTAGACTTATTTAACTTGTTATGCTGTGTTTGGTTGTTTGATATCCCTGGGAAGCCTACTCTTTCCTTAAGGGCAATGGAGGAGAGTGGTGCGGGGGAGGGGAGGTTACGGGGGGAATTGGAGGGAGCAGAAACTGTAGTTGGGCTGTAATATAGAATAAATAATTGCATAAATAATAAATTAGTAAATACAATTTCAGATGAGGTCACAGCTTTGTGGGAGAACGCTTTCCTAGCATAGTATAAGACCTTGAGTCAGAGAGCATCACCAAACAAGGAGTAGAAAAATATTTTATTGTAAAATGTTACAAGTCTCATCCGTGACTAAGAAGTTCAAACTTATCAAGTAAAATCTGGTATGAAAGTACAGAAACCTCCCTTATTAGACCTTCCAGGAGACTGATACCAAACACAGCCCTAAATAATCATGCCCAATGTCCTTAAACCAGAAGCAATGAAACAGGGAATAGAGTCCCTGGGTCCAGTCTCTGACTTACATGTTCTACTTACATACTGTCTGTGAGAACAACTCCCTGAACCCTGCAGGGAAGAAATACTTCTTTCGTGTGCTTTTTAACTCATTAAAATATTTTCCTATGCAATTTCTGGTTGTCCTCTCTAACTTCTGCTCTCACAGATTCTCTTTGTTGGACTTCAGATAGGAAACCTGAGCACACTACAGTGTTTGTAGAACACCTGAGCACACTACAGTGTTTGTAAAACACCTGAGCACACTACAGTGTTTCCCTTGCATTTACCACTGAATGAGCAGCAAATGGCAGGGAAGCAACCTAACAACGTCACCTTCTGCACAGTTATGCCTGGTTCTTGTAATCCCCTTTCCATCACAAGAGTATTATTCTATTACTTGTCAAGAAAATAGATATGTGTCCAAGATAACCATTGACTTCTCTGTCCATCAACTGTGCTGATCTTGGGCTCGGAAATCAGAGGAACATGGCTTTCAGTCCCTTCTCTACTGTGATCTTGATCAAGTCCCACTCCCAGCAAGTCTCTAATTTTTTCCCCCAGCTGTAAAAATTAGAGTAAAATAACTTCAGTCTCATGATGTGAGTTAGATGTAATATCATATAAAGTATTTAGAACAGTACCTGGGACATAGCAATCAGTAAATTGACTTTAGAATAAATTTGTTTTTAAAAATGGAGTTTAACAAACTGCTTCTGAAAGCATTGGTCTACAAATGTTCTTTGATATTTTCTCTTCATTCTGAAATACAATTCAAGTAACAAGTAAAACACCTGCTTGGGGTTGAGTTTTATGTTGCTGTCTGGCATGCCCTTTTCTCCTAAGTAGGTGCTGGTACATTTGGTATTAGAAAAAAGCTTGCTCTCTTGCTCTAGTTGTGTGCCGTGGACCCTGACATTCACCTCCTTGCCCTTGAAGCTGTCATTCCCGTGAGGCAGGAAACTCCTCAAGTTGGGGCCAGGGCCAGGGCCAGGGCCAGGGCCACACCTGTGTTCTGCAGAGCCGGGAGAGCAAATCCAAAATTCTCCTGCCTTTACAGAATAAGATAATGACTTAAACCCCAGTTTAATCCTCCCTCTGCCTTCTGGAAGAAAGAGTTAAGTGAACCCTGAGCACTAGCCTTTGTTCTAACGCTTTTCAAAGGTCTGTTTGGAAGTCTAGTTCTTGTCAACCAGAAAACTATTTGTGTGTGGGGGTGTGTGTTGTTTTTGTTTGTTTGTTTATTCGTTCTTATGAAAATACTGTATTGGGTCCAGGGTAAACAAAAAGATTAAGGACGTGTAATCTTTGACCTCAACCCTATCAGAGCTACAGAGTGGGGACATAGATACCAGGCTGGTTTCAGGACTCCAGAGGGGTGTTTTCTTCTTCCTGAAGAACGAGGAGGAAGAACATCTCAGAGATAAAACCAGGGGAGAGGTCAGGGAAGTAAACACAGTGTATATTATACTGGAACTCATGGATGGTTGAGTACTTGTCTTTAAAAAAAAAGAAGAAGAAGAAGAAGTACACAGCCACAAAGGACAGATGATTACTGCACTATCTCCATCCACTGTGCAACAAGTCCTGGGATCTTTTGGAGGTTGCTGCAATGAAGAAAGATGAAAGAGAATCCACTTACCAATAGTTTTCTCTAAGAATTCTTAACACACACACACACACACACACACACACACACACACCTCTCTGTCAGGCTCTATCAGCTGTAAATTTTGTATCTTTAAGTTCTTAATACACACGGCAAATCCATTGCTTTCAATAACATTTAAATATTATTTCCAAGTTTTTATTCTCTGCTTAAAAATAGATGCTCATGAGGATAATGGTGTAGATAGAATTTTAAAAGATGGGGCCCATTAGCAAAAAAGAGAAATGTTAAATATTTCTCACGAACCATCTCTTAAATATTGTCACACTAGTGCTTAAAGACTCTGGTTCTTTGGTATGATAAAAGTTGTGTCTGAGAAGGTAGCAAGGTTATTGCTCAGGACTGGGAGTTGTGGGTGGAGTGAGCGACTGGACAGTGGCCATTCAGGAGGCACAGAATTTCAGAATTACAAATTTTTAAATATCTGGATATCTGTTGCATTAACGTGGGTATACTCAAAACTACTGACCTGGGTTTTGGAAATGGTTGAGATGCTAAGTCTTTATCTATTTATTTTTACTTTTATTATAAATAAAGGTATCTTTGGATTGGAGAGATGGCTTGGAGGTTAAGAGACTTGGCTACAGCTGGGCAGTGGTGGCACACGCCTTCAATCCCAGCACTCGGGAGGCAGAGGCAGGTGATCTCTGTGAGTTCGAGACCAGCCTGGTCTATAAGAGCTAGTTCCAGGACAGGCTCCAAAGCTACAGAGAAACCCTGATTTGAAAAAAGAAAACAAAAATAGACAAACAAAAACAAAACAAAAACTCCAGAGCATTGCTTGCTCTTCCAGAAGCCCTGAGTTCAATTCCCAATGCCTGTTTGTTGACTCACAACTTTCTGTAACTCCAGTTTTAGGGGATCCATCACCTTCTTCTTCTGACCTTCTTAGACACCAGGTACACACATGGTCACAGGTGTACATGCATGGAAAACACTCCCACCCACCAATAATAATAATAATAATAATAACAACAACAACAACAACAACAATAATAATAATAATAAAATTTGTAAAAAGACATGTCTTATGGGAAAGGTTTTCTGGTCAACTGTATCTGTGAAAATTTTCCTGCTGATAATTCCATTTTGGTGATTAGCAGCTCACAGAAACTTTGCCAAACTTTGCAATAAGCAAAACCATTTAACTTTGCTCATAGCTGAATTTCCAAAAAGCAGCAGTAACAGATGAAGACATCTTCATTTCCCCCAAAATCACCTTAAGAAATGTTCATCTAGGTCTTGGCTAGAGGAGGATGTTGATGTCTGGTTTCTACTCTTTCTTGAACAGAATGAGATGAAGTTCATCAAGCAAAGCTTTTTGCTAGCATTATTTGGTCTCCTAACCTTCAGTGAAAAGCTTTTTAACAGATTTTGTTTCCGACGTGGTCTATCTCAGAAGCAATCTTTTTATTTGTATGTAGTATGTCTTAAATTCATGCTTCCTGAGCTTAGAGAAACTGGTGTGACATTGTGTGTTTATTGTTGAAAACACTCCTCAGCTGTTGACCCAAGCATTTTTCATTGGCATATGTCTAGATACCTCTATCTAAAATTGATGCACTCAAAGAATATTATTTATCAGACATTATAGGAAAAGTGAAATGAGCACAAAATCTCATCACAGGTTTGTCTAATTGATGGACACAGTTTAATAAATGTAAAAGAGTAAAACATGTCAGTGGTGAACCATCCTTGTGAAAAGGTTGGAGGACGAAGCTGCACAAATCAAAGCCAACTGTTGATTTGTGCCTGAATTTTGTGACACTTTCACTTATAGATGACCCAGATACTGGAAGAAATGGGAAATTATAAAAGCCTCCTTCTAGGATGACAGACTTCTAAGAGGTCAATGTGCCATCACTTCTTTCAATTATGAAATGAGGAGCGATGGAGAAATTTATGACTCAAATATTTACATTAAATAAGTTATAAACTTTCCTAATAGTACACTTCCTAGGCACATGCAGCCTGAGAAATATTGTCTGCTTTGATATTTGAAGATAATGTGTCTGCAAATCTGAAACTTTTTTTTTAACTTTCTTGCAAATCAAGCATTTTGACCTTGTGACGTGATGTAACCTACAAAGTTCATGCTTAAGGATCATGCACTCAGCTCGCCGAAATATTCACAAAATGTCCTGGTGGTTTAAGTAAGCTTTTGGTTTTGCATTACAGCTGTCCTCAGCTTCATACAGCTGGCAGGCCTCAGACTAGACATGCCTGATGTGATTATTTGATGAATTGCTGTTGATCTGTGTTGAATATTTCATTGTGATGCCATTGTCTACAGAATACAGTAGATAGAAATTATTATTATTATTCATTCCTTCAGGAAGTATTTACCAAGTGTTTGGTACATGGCAGGCACTGGGCATAATGGTCCTCAACTATGAGCAAATCCAATACATTATCTGCTCTTATGCAGTCTACCCTTGTTAAGAGGGAAAGAAGATCATTAATCAAATCACGGGAATAAGTTGATGGTAATGGGCATGGTCGTGTGATTCAAGGAAAAGAGCATCATGCTGCAAGTGTAATGTTGACCTGATGAATCAAAGAGGGCTTCTCACAGGAAGCCGAACTCAAATAAGAGGAGGAAGTAACAACAATGTGGATCCAAAGAAGGAAATTACTCAAGACAGAGGGCTAGCTTTTGAAGAAGCGTAGGATTGATACACATGGAAGCTTGTCCTGGAAGAGTATTTACTGAAATCCCTGGAGTGTTGTCTACACTTCAAATGGAGAAAAGATCAGAAGAATCAGGACAATGACACCAAACGTGCTTCATATTTTCTTAGCCTTTATCTTGTAATCTTTTACAAGATAAAACCTTAAGAAAAACTCCGCAAATCAAGAACTTCTATTAGCTTGTCTCTTAGGAACCTTTTTGTGAGTTTCTTAACATCTTAGAAGTCTAATGCTCATAAAACTCTTGATTGGCTAAGAGTTGTTTTGCACTCTACAGAATTACTTGGGCAAGAATGGAAGAGATCTGTGGCTTCAGACACCCATGGCTCCTATGTGCTTCAGCTCCTGGGTGGGAGTGCTGGTCCCTCCTCTTCTCTTCTGCATTTTGCCACTCACTTGGATAATCCTACTACCTCTCTGCTATTCACTGATGACCATGAGGTGTCAAGAGAACGAGAACATAGGTTGCAGCTCTTCCTCCCCAGCTGATGTTAAATAGTCCAGTGTGGGAAATGTGCCCATTCCCTAGCCTTCCACATACTGGGGGATATGGAATCTTTAAGAAGTCCTCAGGTGAATTGGAGACCAGCACTGAGAAGAGCATATAGGATGCCAGCTTGTCTTGTCCCTTGCTTTTCTGCGTGATGTCTTTATCTTGCCTGTACTCCTGCCATTTACTATGAGATCTCTGCAGAGCTTAGCCAAGACCAGCACCTTTCCTTTGAATTATACAACGCTGGACCCCATTTCTTTATCAAGTTACTCAATCCCCAGTGTTTCATTAAAACAACGAAAATGGTCTAATGCATGGTGCTTAGTCAATACTGCACATAGACTAACATGTCCTGTTTGTGGTACAGGGTTTTCCTCCTGACACCCAGAGCTTTCCCAGTCATGGCATTTGATCTTCACAATTTGTATGTGCTATTCATAAGGCACTTTTTATTATTTTTAGAAAAATAAAGGGGATCACTTTAGGACCAAAGCTATCATGTTTTAAGCACTATCCATGTCTCACAGTCTTATACCAGATCAGACAGCTGGAAGTGGTTTTTATAGTCCCATCAAGCATCACTGCAGATGGAGAGACAAAAGGTTGTACAGTCACTACTTTGGGGACTTGGAGGACTACAAACTCCACTGTGACTCGGTGCTGCGGAAACTGTGTGCTTTACTGTCTGTCAATAAAAAACCCTTAATTCATAGACTTGTCCTTACTGAACTTATTACCATGTCCTGATTGAATTCCTTCTCTCCCATGTCACTCTCTCAGATCTGCTTACAGTAGAGAAGGCTTTAAAAAGTGCCAAGTTCATCAAGTCACTTTCTGATTTCAAGACTTTGTTGTTCCCAACATGAAGTATGTAGATGGTGTTTAAGGTCTTCATTCTCTTTCCTGCTTCATCTTTTCCGTACCTATAGTTTCAATCACACAGAATTACCTACATGTCTTCAACACACCCAGATAATTTATTCCTGCCTTTAAGGACCTTTGCTTATGACCCTTTCTGCCTGGACCTTCTGCTTGTGCGTGTTTTCCTAGACTAAACCCCCAAAGACAAGAACACTATCTAATAAATACCTCTGTCTCCAGTGGTAGGTGCTATGTCTCACATAACAAAACCCATTATATAGTGAAAAACAAATGATTTTCACTATATAGAAAGAATGATTGTAGTTCCAGTTGCAAACTCAACCTTTGCCAATGGTCTTTATGTTACACCCATAGACTACTCACACAGAAAGATAGTTCTACTTGAGGTTTTATCAACAATTCAAAACCCAGGTTTTGTTGAGATTACTTGTACAGAGAGGAAGCTTCTCTGACCACATTCTTCTCCTGTGGGGAGAAAATTCTAAGCTCCTGTGTGCACTTCTTTTTATAAAGTAGTAGATGCCGTTACTGGGAGCTATAATTGCAGGGCACTGGGAGCCTAGTGTATACAGAAAAGGGTAGTCCTGCTGAAAACTGGGTATCAGAAAAGAAGCTGATGAAAGTGAGGAAAATCTCTACCCACCATTGGTGGGAGTGCAAACTCATATGGCCATTATGGAAATCAGTGTGGGAGTTCCTAAGAAATTAAAAATAGAACTACTGTATCATACGGCAATACCACTGCTGGGCATGTACTCAGAGGGCTGTATGTCCTATCACAGAGCTACTCATAATATCCATGTACATTGCCACTGTAAACATACTAAGAAGGAAATACAACCTAGAAGTCTACTATCAAATAGATAATGAAAATAAGGTTCATATACACAGTGGAATTCTATTCATCTGTAAGGAAAGTAAATTATGAATTTTGCAGAAAAAATGGTTGGATCTGTAAAGTACAATGTTATGGAATCCAAACTCAGAAAGAAAAACCTGCATATTCTTTATCATATGCAGATCCTAGCCTGTAATGTATACGTGCATACGTGTGTGTGAGTGTATGTGTATGTGTGTGAGTGAGTGTGTGTGTGTGTGTGTGTGTAACCTGTAAACTGTAAAAGAAACTAACAGAGGATAAAAACAGGTGATGAGGAAGGACAAGGGTAGTGACCAGAAGAACACATGGGGCATGAAAGGAAAGGGACTGGGGAAAATTACAAAGGGGTGGAGGAGGGAGGGGAATTTACTAAACACACTTGGTTTTAAAATGCCATAATGTTTTCTAACACCTTGCATGATAATTTAAAATACAACAAGAAGATGACGAGGCTTTGGGACACACTGAAGAATCTAGAGCAGTCATGAAAGTGTCTTAAAGGAGGATATTGCTGTATAGAAGTGGAAACTTTTAAGCTTCTTTGAGACACTAGAGAGCATATCTGAGTGTTAATACAAAACACTGCTAGCACAGCTGTTTTGGAAAGGATATAGACTCGGGGACTAAGTGGTGGACTCTGAAGTCCATCAAATGCCAATGTCTAGTGGTGGTTACAAGAACCTCAATGGTACCTCTGATGCCACCCCCAGCCCTACTCCATATATGTTGCCTGGTAAGGGTTCATAGCTGTGCTTCACTGGTGGATGGCCCTGGTTGAAGGCGAATGACCTTGCCTGGATGATTCTACTTCATTTCATTTAGGGATGGGCGTGGCCTGCGAGTAACAGCTCATTGATACAAGCAGGTCTCAAAGTCCAGATCCTTCTCCCAGAGGTAAAACAACACACTGCTTGCTCCCCACATGCTCTCCTGGTGACCACACTGGCGTCAAAGCTCAGGGAAATTATCTTGTCTTTCTGCCAGCCTTGTCTCTTCCTTCATAAACCACTTCCAAATTCACTCTGCCTGAACTCCCCTTTTAGGAACGCAGTCTAAGACATGCTGGTGATTTGGAAACCTCTTCTGATAGCAAACGTTAAAGGATTTAGAGAGGGATGCTGTCCAATATTTGCTTCCCTAGATAGAGCTGTTTCCTAGCCATTGTTTTTACCCTAAACAGTCCCATCCATGACGTAGTTAGGAAGACTCTCCTTTGTGCCTGTCTTTCAGGACTTCTTGTACAGTCCTTGGGATTTCCCTACTCTTTTCGGTGTTCATAGTAGCTGGAATGAGAACAGTATTAGCCACAAACTGTCTCTCTGAACTCTGCAATCCCTGTTGTTTTACTCGCTGCCACCTCCTCAAATTCCAAAGCAGCGATTGCTTACATTCTCATGAACATCAAACAGATTTAGCACCTGAAAGGCAACTGGCAAGCCACCCAGGGTGCCGTAGGTCACATTTATCTACTGCAGGTGTTCTACCTCTTGACTGGCAGCTCATAGACTGGCAATGGTCCAGTCTGCGGAAGAGAGAAGCCTGGGAAGAAGCACTCAGTATAATTCCTCATGCGGTGAAATCTGCATATGGGTTTAGTTGATAGGGTAGTGATTAGCATCTACCCACACATAATTGTGGGAAGTATGTTGTTGGGCAAACTTTGGGTCCTTGTTAAACACATACTTGTAGTACCATTCTGAGGGCTACTCATGGCCTTTGGCTGCTCATGACCCCAGTTTTGCAGAGTTGGGTGTGACTGAAGAATTGAGGTGCTGACTCCGTAATAGACGGCCAGACGCTGTCAAGAGTTTTTCAGCACGGTTTGTTTTTTGAAGTCCCACATTTGAGTGATACTGAAGCAATGGGTCAAAGCAAAAGCCCCCGTCGCTTCCTGTGATCTTACTCCCCATTGGTTCCACAGGACCGATCTGTTCTTCTCAAAGTGACATGGAAAGAATTCTCAGCAATTAACAATGCTAGGTTAACTGTTTGGGATACTGAGCTTAAACAGGAAAAGTGTAGATCAGTATGCTAGCTCTAACCATTTCATAAGTTTTAAGTTCTCTTGTAATTTCCTTTTCTGTCTCGCCTAAAGAGTGGGGTTTTCAAATTGACCATCTATAAACTTTTAAAAGTAGTTTTTTTCACTAATAAGACTTTTTTCTTGGCTGCCACCAAAACATTCTGCTCCCTACAAGTGTGGCTTGTCTCTCTGGTGGAGTGTGTAAGACATGTCCAGTCCCTCTCTGGTTCTCAGGATTAAATTGATCAGTCTATTGCCAGTCTCACCCCTATGCTACTCATGGACCTTTGAACATCAGAAAATCTATCTTCCCTTTAGAGACCTCCCACAGCTGAATTCTTGCCATAGAGATCTGAACTTGGATCCTTTCCAGTTCCTCTATGCAACTCCTGAGTAAGCCCAGGTAATTTTGGAAGTGCTTACAAATATTTTGGAAGTTTTCCTCTTAGTTTTGCAAACAAACAAATAAGAAACCCCAAAAAGGTGTACTTTTGGGTGCTTTCCAAGAGACAGGGTTATACTGCGTTATAAAATCATGTATATATGAGAATTCTTTGTTGTTCCTTAGGGAACAATTTTCTTTTCATGGATTCCATTTACCTTGGGTAGTGATAAGCTGTTTAAGATGAAAAGGCCAGCAAGGCAGCCACACTGCTTTTCATCTGGTCCACATGCAGTTATAATCTTAGGATTTTTCTTTTCTAGGGCTATGGTTATGCAATGCCCTCCCCCGCCCCCCTGCGGTCACCTTCATCTCCAGAGCCTAGGAAATTAAAGGCATCCTACTTGAATTATATCTAGTCTTCTGCCCTCCTTGTCCGCTGGTCCAAGGACAGAAGAAAGTGCCCATGGTCATGAGAGGTCAGCACAGTCTGGCATCTAGAGCATCTCAACAGACAGCAGGTGAGGTCAGGTAACAATGAATGATATTCCACACTGAGAGAACTGGACATTTGATACTGTTCTCTGCAGGAGATAAAGTCAGCCAGCATTGGGTGAAATCCAGGTTCTGACACTAATAATGAACAGAAAGATAGTGGAAGAAACCGGGTTCTAAGTTTTCAGTAAACTGACTTTTAAGACAGGGCAGCCTTCGTGGGCACCCAACCTGGGCAGCGACAGCACCGCACCCTCAGAGGGAACTGCTGCCTAGGAGCTGCTTTACCGTGCCTCATTTATTGCAGGTAATGTGCATAACTCAGGACATAGCCCAAGGAAGACACGTTCTTCCTTTACATTTATGTTTAAATATGCTCATGACCTGTCTCCTTTCCACCCTCATCACTTAGGGCAACCAGAAGAAGAGGGCAGCGTCCGAGGAACTGATCTTGAGTTCTTCGAGTTCTCCTGTCAGGAATGAGAGCAAAGCAAAATGTGATTGAGTGAACCACAGGTTTCTCAACTCTAGGTACGGAAGTAGACACGGACATGCCACAAACCACTCATGGAAGATGCCAGTAGCATGACTCCTCTGGTCATCCTAAATCTAGGGAGCTGTGTCCCACAGGTTCATGGCAATAATGTAAAAACAAGCAGACTTGGGAGGGAATAGGCTAGGGTTCATTTTTGTGTGGTTAGATACAAACAGCTTTGCCACTTTTCTTGCCCCTCACAGCTGCCTCGGTAAACCTCCCCAGTCCACTGCAGGTCTGCTGTAGGTACCCATGAGAGAATCTGTCTGTACATACCAACCATCCAGAACTGACAGCAGAAGGACCAGACGGGACCTTCAACTAGAACACTAAGCCTGCCTCATTGTTATGCACTCATGAGGCAATTTTGTGGATAATTTTAAAGCAGTTTCTGGGGTTTGACCATTAACTCCACTTTTCCCCTTAGTATGCAGTCTGGATTTCATGTTTATTAGAATGCGCTCTTTCTTGTTCAACCATTATCAAAAAGGACACAACAAATAAAATCATAGATAAAAATCTCCAATGAACATAGATACAAAAGATACATAGATACATTGTAGCAGAATGCTAGCAAATCAAATCTGAGGGCATGTGAGAAAGCTTACATCACTACGAGTACCCTGGGGTGCTCAGGTACAGAAAAGCAGGCTGCAGAGGCCAGGAGCCATGGGCCTCATACAAACCATGACTTTGGGATATAAATTAGAGTTTCTATTGGGTCACACACTCTTACTAATTTCTGCCTTGACCCTCCTGTCAAGCGCACCAGAAACCAGATGAACAGGAATTCTGTGTGTACTTGATGTTCCTATAGGATACACAGTTTGGGGAAAATAAAATGGGAAATAAGTTTTGATCAAGACTTGGGGAGTTGCATCATGTGGGCATGTATTACCCTCTCACCCTGACAGAATCTAACTGAAGTGTCACACTGTCTTAGAGTTTCTATTGCTGCAACCAAACACCAGGACCAAAGAGCAAGTTGGGGAGCAAGGGGTTTATTTGGCTTACATTCAGCACTGATGTTCAACACTGAAGGAAGTGAGGACAGGAACTCACACAGGGCAGGATCCCAGAGGCAGGAGCTGATGCAGAGGCTACGGAAGGGAGCTGCTTTCTGGCTTGTTTCCCCTGGCTTGCTCAGCCCACCTTCTTATAGAACCCAGGACCAGCAGCCCAGGGATGGCACCACCCACTGTGGGCTGGGCCCTCCCTCACTGAGCACTAAATGAAAAAATGCCTTACAGCTGGATCTCAAAGAGGCATTTCCTCAGCTGAGGCTCCTTTCTCTGGTGACTCTAGCTTGTGTCAAGTTGGCACACAAAACCACCCAATATACACACTCACATCCCTTTCTGAACCTTTCTTTACTGTTAGAAGTGAAGAAACAGCTCCATCATCTTTGGTGAAATACCAAGAAATTTCCCATGTTGTAAAACAAAGCTATAGATGGTGTTGGGTCCTGAGCATAGAAACAACATCCCTCCCATCTCATGGTAGGTGGCAGGAATATCAGGGCTGAACTAGATGCTGGAGAGCAAATCAGATCAGTGGCGAAGATCAATTGGTCAGATGCACTGGGTTCTCCTTCCATCCTGCTTCTCATTGTAACTGCTAAGCAATGGGGCGAGAGGAGACATAAAGAACGCACTCCCCAAGTGCAGGCTTGTAATCCTTTACATTAGAAAGCGATTGCCAATGTGAAAACCTTCTATTTGGCCTTCCATTCTTCAAATTAAACATTTAACATATCTCCAACACAAAATTTCCTATCCAAATTACAGTGGCCAACACAAAAATTAATACGCATTTACCAATTAGACTTGGTCTTATGCTGCTTAATTCACAAGCCTCGGTTCCATCCTATCCTGTTTTTATCTCAAAATCGTCACTGAAGAGTCACGAAAAGGAAGGTTTCTGTTTCAAGAAAATGTGTGTATATATTGACGTGTGCGTGGGTATGTATGCGTTCACGCGTGCATTTGCGTGTATGTATTCACATGTGCATCCATTCCTACGCCAGTGTTAGAGTCTGTGTGGGGAACTCAGCCTGAGTCTCTCCCACAGAGCATGTGCTGATTTTACTAGAGGTTCCTTTACTTTGAAATTGCTAACGGAGTTTCTGTTCTAGGAAAATTCTCAGTAATAGACAAGTATTACAGAATTGCTCAAATAGCAATGTTTTGTGAATTGGGATTATTATGAGTTTTTTTTGTTTGTTTTTTGAGTTTGCTATTCCATGGAATGGTTGGTCCCCCTTTTTTACTTATAAGAAGTTAATAGAGGACAGAATCAAAATTTCCCCACTCCGTGTCCCCTCCTGCTTTCAGGCCTTTTGTCTTTTCTCCCACAGAGGAAACGCATTCCCTTAAGTTTCTTACTGAGTAGTTTCAGGGAGAATGGTTTAGGTTCTGTTGGCTGTCTCAAATGGACGTCTTTAGAGAGTGCTGGTGTTTAAGGTGAGACCTTACATGTAGACTGAAACCACACATGGTTCCCTGTGAGGCCTCAGAGGTCAATGTCTGCTGGTTTTCTCTGACACATTCTTACTGTTCTCTTCTCTGTGTTGCCATCTGGAGAGTCAAATAAATGTTGTGTAATAATAAATGTTCAAGGCATATGGTCCAGGAGTTTTATGTAAATTCTACATAAAATATATTCTGCTTCCACGTTCATTTGTAACTGCCATGCCTACTAAATATGAAAATGCTAAGGTGTCCTGCTTTCCAGCTGAGAATACCTGTCTGTATTTTTACCCATTCTCTCTTTTCCCTTTCTGCCTTATAAGAGGATGTAGATGCTTGCTTTGTTTCTTCCCATTGCTCCTTTGATCTGATTTGTCACTGCTGATTGAGGCTTGCAGCCACGCACCACCACTCCTGAAACACATCCCTCGTACTCTACCTGGCTGTCCTCCCGATTGTTTACAAAAGCTGGCTTTCTGTTCCTAGAACTTTCTCTTTTAAAAAAATCTTAGCCAAGCAGTGATAACACACGTCTTTAATCCCAGTACTTCAGAGGCAGATGAAGGTGGATCTCAGTGAGTTTGAGGCCAGCCTGGTCTACAGAGGAAGTTCCTGGACAGCCAGTGCTGTTACCTAAAGGAACCCTATCTCAAAAAACAAACAGACAAACAAACAAAAACGTGTCCCAAAAAATAAAATAAAACCCCACTGAAACAAAAAAAAAAATCTTACATCATATTTATTTGAGTTTCTAAAGAACAGTAATTGTTCACTGCTTACTGTACAGGTTTTAAGCCTGTCTTATTTGCTAGCCCAACATCCTCAAATCCCAGAGGTTGTTGATCACTTTTTAAAATCCCTCTCATCCTCCCACTCTTTCTTTAAACTATGACCACATACTCTCTTGAAGCGCGACCTCCTGCTGACGGTTCTACTTCTTTCATTGCTTTCTCTCCCTGACTTCTTTTTCTCCTTCACCCCAACCTCCAAGTGTAAGTAGCCATTGGCTCCTTACTGCTTTCTCTTTTTCCTCACAGGTCCCTCCCTGAAGTATCACGTGGTATCAGCATTCTAGTGTCTCCTTCACATGACGCCGTCCTTACCTAACTTCAATGCCTACCCTCTCTCTAAACCTCTTTCCTCACTATGCTTACTGACTCTTTTACCTAGGGATCCATCCAAACTTCACAACTGAATCCAAAGCCAAGTCGCCCCTCTCCCTCCCCATCCTCACTGGGCTTGTCCCTGGTACCATCTCTCCAGCCCCTTCCCCCAGCCCCCACTCCACTCCAGCCTGTCCCTGGTACCACTGAAGGCCTCTCCTTTCGGAACCCTGAAGTCAGAAGCATTAGTGTGCAATCCTCTTCCGCCGTTCATCATTCCAGTGCTGGCGATTTTACTTTTGCGGTAATTTTCGTAATTCTCTTTTGTTCTTTGCTCCCTCTACCACTGAATTTAGGTCAAGGCTCTTAGTCTCCTAAACTACTAAGTCTCCCGAACTTTACTTCATTCTATAGACTTGTACTAGCTAATGCGGAGCTATTCAGATGCAGGATGAATGTAAAATGCACAATGGCACTGGATACTTAGCGTGGAATTAATAATTTAAAATATCTCATAGTTTCCCATCGATTACATGTTGGAACAATTCATATAAACTGATTTTATTTTGTGACACCTGGATCCTTTTGAGTTACTCTCCGGGAACTTTAAATGCACCCTACTGAGGCTGGAGAAGCTCTCTTGCTTTCCTCAAACACTTGAACAGTTTCTCATTACCATGAAATAGCACTGATCTCAGATGCAACAGTTAACACACTTTATTTTACAAAAATGTTTTTAATATGTACCTCCTGTGGTCTCGGATCCAAATGCATTGGTTCCACATTCCGTGGCCTGAGCTGTCTCATCCCAGCCTGTCATGCCATTCACCGGGTCGATAGGTACCACATCCTCTGCCCCTTTGCCTATCCTCTGCATATCTGGAAACTGTGTCTCCAACACAATCCTCTCTCATGGGCTTGCAGTCCAATCATTGTCTTTGATTATAATGTTCCGTCTGCTTAGAGTTCTGCTTATTCTCATAAACTCACATCTTCTTTCCTTCACTGTAGAGTAAAACCGCCTTTCTCCTCCACGCCACAAAAAAATCTTCATTCCCAACACTCTTTTTGTAGAAATCAGCTCGATTTGGGAAATAATCAGGCTAGCTAAAGGATAGAACAATTATATTTTTATTGTTTTTATAAGGGGAAAACTCACGAAACAGGAACGAGAAGTCCAAGCTCAGCTGTGCCCCGCGGGGATCACACAGAGAGTGTACCTAGATAATACACCCGTTTCCTCCGGGTCCCAGAAAGCCAAGACTTAACTTGGATCCACGTCTTAAAGATAATTGGCTAACAAGGCTTCTCCGTCACTCTTTAACACTGCAGAGTGTGTAAATTGACCCGCCGTCCTCAGGAGTGCATGCATTTTGTTTATTTATTTATTCACTTGTCCTTCAATTCATAGCAAGCTTGGCTGCCACAAGTTTGCTGAATAGTCCCATCTCCTCGTCTTTTTCTCACTCCCTCCCCCACACACTTCACTAGAGGCTACAAAAACTCCAGAGCTCATACAGTTTCGGAGACATCAGAAAGGGCCTGCTTTCAGATTTTCAGAGCACATTCTCACGAAGGCCAACCCCCAAGGTAGGCTGCAGGTTTTGGTATCCAAGGGTCCCAACAGTACTCTGTGGTATTCATGCCTTCTGATCTGGCAATTCACCCCTTGGAAAAAAAAGCATGCCGAAACTTGATTTTCACACCCCTCCTTGTCAACCCTTCTCCTCTTGCAATATCAAAGGCAAGAAGTAGAAATCAAGACTGCAATTGGCTTTCAAATGTGCTGCCCCTTCCCGTTGTACCTTCACCTGGGGAGTTTCTGTGATCTGTGAGACTTCACAGAGGTGGCGCAACCCCTTGACTTCTGCGCCTTCTCTCAGGCTTCTGTACAGGACGGGCAGGAAGGGAACTTGGTGCCGACTATCTCTAGTTAACATTACTTAGAAACCAATTATGAGTGAGTACATCCCATGTTCTTCTTTTTGGGTCTGGGATACCTCACTCAGGATAGTGTTTTCTATTTCCATCCATTTGCATGCAAAATTCGAGAAGTCATTGTTTTTTACCGCAGCGTAGTACTCTAGTGTGTATATATTCCATACTTTCTTCATCCATTCTTCCATTGAAGGGCATCTAGGTTGTTTCCAGGTTCTGGCTATTACAAATAATACTGCTATGAACATAGTTGAACAAATGCTTTTGACATGTGATAGAGCATCTCTTGGGTAAATTCCCAAGAGTGGTATTGCTGGGTCGAGGGGTAGGTTGATCCCGAATTTCCTGAGAAACCGAAACACTGACTTCCACAGTGGTTGCACAAGATTGCATTCCCACCAGCAATGGATGAGGGTACCCCTTCCTCCACAGCCTCTCCAGCAAAGGCTATCCTTGGTGTTTTTGACTTTAGCCATTCTGACAGGTGTAAGATGGTATCTCAAAGTTGTTTTGATTTGCATTTCCCTGATTGCTAAGGAAGTTGAGCACGACCTTAAGTATCTTTTGGCCATTTGAAGTTCTTCTGTTGAGAATTCTCTGTTCAGTTCAGTGCCCCATTTTTTAATTGGGTTAATTAGCATTTTAAAGTCTAGTTTCTTGAGTTCTCTATATATTTTGGAGATCAGACCTTTGTCTGTTGCGGGGTTGGTGAAGATCTTCTCCCAGTCAGTAGGTTGCCTTTGTGTCTTAGTGACAGTGTCCTTTGCTTTACAGAAGCTTCTCAGTTTTAGTAGGTCCCATTTATTCAATGTTGCCCTTAATGCCTGTGCTTCTGGGGTTATACCTAAGAAGCGATCACCTGTGCCCATCTGTTGTAGGGTATTTCCCACTTTCTCTTCTATCAGGTTCAGTGTTTTCGGGCTGATAATGAGGTCTTTAATCCATTTGGACTTGAGTTTTGTGCACGGTGATAGATATGGGTCTATTTTCATTCTTCTACAGGTTGACATCCAGTTGTGCCAGCACCATTTGTTGAAGATGCTTTCTTTCTTCCATTGTATACTTTTAGCTCCTTTATCGAAAATGAGGTGTTCATAGGTTTGTGGGGTAAAATCCGGGTCTTCTATACGATTCCATTGGTCGACTTCTCTGTTTTTATGCCAGTACCACCCTGTTTTCATTACTGTAGCTCTGTAATAGAGTTTGAAGTCAGGGATGGTAATGCCTCCAGAAGATCCTTTATTGTATAGGATTGTTTTGGCTATCCTGGGTTTTTTGTTTTTCCATATAAAGTTGATTATTGTCCTCTCCAGATCTGTGAAGAATTTTGATGGGATCTTGATGGGGATTGCATTGAATCTATAAATTGCCTTAGGTAGAATTGCCATTTTTACTATGTTGATCCTCCCAATCCAAGAGCAAGGGATGTCCATCCATTTTTTGGTATCCTCATCAATTTCTTTCTTCAATGCCTTAAAGTTCTTGTCAAATAGATCTTTCACTTCCTTGGTTAGATTTACCCCAAGATATTTTATGCTGTTTGTGGCTATCGTGAATGGAGAAGCTTCTCTGATTTCCCTCTCTGCTTCCATATCCTTTGTGTATAAGAGGGCGACTGTGAACACAAGGAAAAACATATCGTTATCCTCTTGGATAAGGGAAGTAGACAAAATTGCCGGGGAGAAAAGTGGGATCTTGGGGGTGGGGTGGGAAGGGGGTAAGGGGAGATGGGGAGAGAAAAGGTAGAAGGGAAGGAGGGGGACTTGGGGAAATAGGAGGATCGGGATAAAGGAAGGTTGGATAGGGGAGCACGGAACCACAATCCTTAGTTAAGGGACCCACTTTAGGGTGGGCAGGAGAATTGACCCTAGAGGGCCTCCAGGAGCCCAAGCTGAGGTCCCCAGTTAGTTCCTTGGGCAGCTGAGGATAGGGAACCTGAAATGACCCCATCCTAGCGCAATACTGACGAATATCTTGCATATCATCTTAGAACTTTCATCTGGCGAGGGATGGAGATAGAGACAGAGACCCACACTGGAGCACTGGACTGAGCTCCCAAGGTCCCAATGAGGAGCAGAAGGAGGGAGAACATGAGCAAAGAAGTCGGGACCACAAGGGGTGCACCCACCCACTGAGACAGTGGAGCTGATCTACTGGGAGCTCACCAAGGCCAGCTGGACTATTACCAAAAAAAGCATGGGATAAAACTGAACTCTCTGATCATGACGAACAATGAGGGCTGATGAGACGCCAAGGACAATGGCACGCAGTTTTGATCCTACGCAATCTGCTGGCTTGGTGGGAGCCTAGCCAGTCTGGATGTTCACCTTCCTAGATATGGACGGAGGGGGGAGGACCTAGGACTTACCACAGGGCAGGGAACCCTGACTGCTCTTTGGACTGGAGAGAGAGGGGGAGAGGAGTGGGGGGAAGGGGAGAGGGGTGGGAGGAGGGGGAGAAGAGTGGGAGGAGAGGGAGAAGAGTGGGAGGAGGGGGAGGGAAAGGGGAGGCTGGGAGGAGGTGGAAATTTGTTTTTTTTCTCTTTATTCTTCTTTTATCAATAAAAAAATGTTAAAAAAAAAATTAAAAAAAAATATTAATAAATGCACATCAATAAGCTTAAAAAAAATATTAACATTACTTAGATAACTAATTGAGATAACACAGTTAGTAAACAGAAGCCAGGATTTTAAACAAAGTCCTCCTGGTTCCTAAATTCATGCTTAGCCATTAGCCTGAATTGATTTAACCTGTCTGTAATAGATAAACTTACCGCATTTCATTGTTTCCAGATGCTACTGAAGCTGCCCTTCCTGCACCTGGCATAGACTAGTGCATACAGGTTGTGAAAGCAAGATATGGAAAGAGAGAAAAGAAAAACTATCTAAACTTTCGTAAACTCTATCAAAGCCCCAAACTGATCTTCAATTGTCTTCGTGTACTATAAACTGAAATCCTCAAAGTGAAGATAGTGCCTTTTGGCTTTGCCAACCTTTCCTGTACCTGTTTCTGCATTAAGCTTCCTGACTGACAATTGACTTGCAAGGTAGCTGAGGTGCTGGGGATGCTACAGTGGACAAGCAGATAGTCTGATTACTATTAATCGTCATAAAAATGTGATTGATAAAGCAATACATAAAAATCTTTCTTCCCAGGGCATGCTTGGTGCATCATCAAGGTTTGCTTGCTTGCTAGAACAAACCATGGCGAATTAATAATTATTCTTAGAGTTCCACCCCCAAAATAAAATTTCCATTCGGACATTTTCAATGTAAACAAAAATACTCACATACACATATACTCAAATACGATGAGAAGAAACACATTTCAAAAGTGTTCCTTTCTACCCGATAAAGTGGTTTTAAGTCTCCAAATAAAATTTCCATTCAAACATTATTAACAAAAGACATACACGTGTGCATTATGTTAGCAAGGTAAGGACAGAATGACAATTAAATCCAAGTGGAAGCCGTATCAGATGTCTTTGTCTTCCTCTGGGAGAGCTGGCAAACCTTCCAGTTTCAGTAAATAGCCTGTATATGCATTTTGGGGGGGGGGGGTGAAAAATCTCATTTCTCTTGTTCTGCTGTTGCTATGGTTACCATCCTACAGAATCCCTGCACATACCAATGAGAAGAAAAAGGGAGGAAAGCAGAGGACAAGACTACCAACACTAATTTAAATATTTAACACACACTTCCCAAACTGTAGGGACCCTTTAAAAGAAATTGCCTAGCACAGGGTCAGGAACCTTTGGCACTCATATTCCTGGGATGTCCTTTAGTCTGATTTCCAGCGTCTCTAGGGAAGGCAGCAGATATTTTAAGGTAAAGGAGAGTCCATTGTGACTATGAACTTCTAGTTACAAGAGTCCTAGTCTGCCGTAGACTGACAGACATAATGTAAGAAGCCAGGGGCACAAAGGCATTAGCTTGGGGGAAGCAAGAAAACACTGGTATGGAAGTAGACCTTGTGTAGATCCCCAGGACCCAAACAAATCACAAGGAAACCTCTGTCTTCATTCCTGTACTTCGTTGTTTGCATACGGAAACAATTGATAGTGAGACTTCCTTTCTGGTTGGTAAGAAGCTTGATTGGAGATGCAGCCTCTTAGGATGAAAATGGGTCTGTAGGCAATTCAAAGCTAAAAGTTAGAACAGTAAAATTTTATTTAAAATTTTCTATTTCAAAATAGAAAGCAATGTATGTCCATTCATCCTTTGATAAATTCTGTAAACATTCCTTCCACGAGGACAATAGATCTAAGTTTTAGATAGAAGCTTTTCCAGCTAAAGTTACTCTTTTAAACTCAAGGAAAACGAGACACGACAGAAAACAATTTTTATTTCAGAAATAATGCACACCAATTGCCCTAGATCTTATTCCTGAGGGCAAGTGGGTCATCCTATCTGCGTTCTGATGTATGAAAAACATGGCTAAAGTGAGAGATTAGAAATCTAGCCTTACTATGCTGTCAGCTTGGCTGAGTGATGTCAAGAAAAGCCACCTCATCCATATTTGTCCATTTCTTTATTTGTAGATGAGCCACACTTTCCTCATCCATCCTGTAAGCCTTCTTACTGTGCGGCTCAGTGATTGATGCCAAGGTGCTTTGAGGTGAAAAACATTTAAGACTGTGCTATGTTTGTATCATTTGTACTTATGTTTGTGTTTGTTCATGGGAAAGAAAGGGTTAAGGCCATGAAGAATCAGCTGAGATCTTAGCCTGAAAGTGCCCTCAGGCCACCAGGGCACCAGCCTAACACCCGTCCTCTTCAGGGTCCTGCTCCAGGCTTTGGAGTATGGATTTGAAGAGGAAATGAAGGCATTTTTGCATTAGCTTTTGGTATACTGATATTGTATCATTAATTACAGTGTTTTCCCTTCCCAATGAGGCCTGGTGGGTGGTAATAAGATGAATTAGCTCAATCTATTGCATTAGTTTCCTTTTACTGGGAGGTTTAAATCCTTAAATTAATGATCTAGTCTATATTTTTATGCAAGTTAACAAAATTCGTGCAGTTACAGTTACACTTAGCCCCCAAACAATATAAATCTTAATAAATGGCCTTGGAAGAGTCTATCATATTTCAATAAATAAAAAAATTCTGTGAGAATTAAAAAGAATAAAGATTAGGGCAGCAGATTAAACGGATTTAAACTTTGATTTTTCCAGCTGTAATGAGTGTGTTATTTGTAAATAGAGTTGATTCACAAAGATACCTGCTGTAGGTAGACGGGTCCATGTGTGTGCTGATTATATGTCCCCTCCTGATTACATGGCTGTTTCAGTTCAAGAAGAGTTGGGATGCGGGTAGATACCGATGCCTTGGAGCATCACGGGTATCACAAGGCTTTCGTTGTTAGTGTCTCAGCTCGTTTGAGGTCTAGCCTTCTCAGAAACAGTTGAGAAGGACGGAAACTTTTGGAAACTATTTCAGCAGCCTGCTGATAGTATCAATATCCCAGTAGTGATTGACACAACCTATCACACAACAAAACTGAAAAAAAAATCTTAGTTTGTAATTTTATCAATAATCACTAAATATTGTTTCATAAAGCTGAAAATGTGAGCATTTCAGCTTCATAAAAATGGAGAGAGAGAGAGAGAGAGAGAGAGAGAGAGAGAGAGAGAGAGAGAGAGAGAGAGAGAGAGAAGAACCATAACTTGACCACTGGGGGACTTTTGGGCCTACAAGTCATAAAGTGCCCATGGATGATGCTGTGTTATATCCATGCCTCTGTCTTCCTGGTACCCTGAGCTACTTCTAACTTTTATCACTCTCTCCCCTAGGCCCCTGTAATTCATGGCCCCTTTGATCCTCTGCCTCGTATCTTTTCCCCTTCTTTTATTTTCCTTCCTTACAGAAGACTGATTGAATTTTCTAAACACAAATCAGATCACTCACCATCTAAAATTCTTGACCAAACCCTCACTTCTCTTCAAAGACGACCTTAACCTTTCCTCCATGTCTCATGGCTTCCTCCACAAGTAGAATCCTGACTGACCTCTAGAAGTCTGGTCTTCCTTCAAGTGTCACAGGTCTCTGAGCCCTGCCCCTCCTCCTCTGTGTGCAGAGTTAACTCACCTGTCTGCAGCTCTCTCTCGGCTGGCGTGGGCTTCAATCTTTTGTATTCCCAAAACTGAACTTAACTCATCTCTCCATCTTTATCATGAATTCATTCCACAGTTCATTATAGTCCCTGGCCAAAAAAAAATGCTTAATATAAATACTGATTGATTGAAGGAAGAAGAAACAAAGGAAAGATGAACCTGCATGGTTTGGTGTATAATTTTGAATTTTTAATATTAGTCCCCTTGATTACCATAGGAATATTTTCACAGGTTCCTTACAGTACAGCCGAGACCTTACAACACTTTTAATGCCACTTTCCTTTCAACATTTGTTCTTCTAATTTAAAAACTATTAAGTAAGACAAAGCCTTGAAACCCAGCCAGCTGAACTGCTACAGTCTCTTGGGAGCGGTTAGTGCTCTGTACAATTGCTAATACGGTTTAAATGGTAGATAAATATTTTTAGGTTTGAAGTAAAGAGCAAGTAAAATTAGGTGCTCCATCTAGCTACATTCTGTGCACGTGTTTTTATAGTGAAATGTAGAACTAAGGACACACTTGTGTGTCCCAAGCAGCGACATCTCTTTTGTGGGGCATCTAAGAGGGCCGTATTTTCAGACCCACTCTTCCAGTGTGCTCATCTTACAATGTCATAGATGCAAAAGTTCTGGGTCACTTGAACTGGAATAGTCTGGGATTTGATCATGTTTAAAAAAAAAGAAGAAGAAGAGCAAATTGTAGAAATGGTACGTTCCAATTTGAAATAGAGAGAAAAAGAATAACCCTAAATAAAACCAAATATATTTTTACTGAAGTTAAGATTCTCCTATTCAGTTGGATTTATCAGACAGAGTTGCTTTGATGTGAGATTGTTAGTGTGTATGTGTGTGCGTTTTCTTTTTCTTTTGGATGTAATAACTAGATATCTGAGCAATAAATTTGAGCAACTGTGTTCTTCTGGGAATCAAATTAACTGAAAGAAAATTCAGAGCAGATTATAGTCCACTTATTGTAAATGTATTTGAACAAAAGGGTGTAAATCAGGTTTGCAAAGACAGGTATAAGAAAATGATTTGGTGAAAATAGACATGAATTGTTTAGAGATAAAATTATTGAGATTTCATGATTATTGAAAGTTAATTCTGAACTTTTTATGTCCAAAGAACTATGCATGAGTCTCTCAACTACACAATGCTTTGCTTTTTACGTTATACACATATGCACGATGCAGTCAACTTGTTTTCACATGAAGTGGGAGGTGGCTGAAATTTTATGTCATCATCCTATGTTTGGGGGTTGGAAATGAATTACACTTCCTCCTAAACGAGTAAGAAAAGTCTGTGTGGTACTGCACTTCTAAAGGCAAATGTAGGGAAAGTGATAAGTCTGCTTAGTTGAAGGAAAAGGGATATGCAGGAAATTGATGAACCCAGAAATCATGTCTACATGTGGGCTAAGCCGTCTGAACTCCAACCATGTAAACAGCTAAAAGTTCCAATTCTGAAAACATTTATAGACAGTTCCGCTTTGCCAGGTGTGTGTGTGTGTGTGTGTGTGTGTGTGTGTGTGTGTGTGTGTGTGTGTGTGTGAAAAGACAGGGAAAATGGTTCGCCTTTGCTTGTGGAATTAATTATAGGCAACACACATACAGACACACATACACACACATACACACACATCACTCATTTTTTTTTTCATTTTTAAGTTTCCTGTAATGATGTCTATTAATTTATAAGATATAAAAGAAATGTTTTCATTGGCTCTCGGCAATGTTCTTGGGTTCCCTGCTTCATCCTCTGATCATTGTCAATCATGTGTTCACCCTATGTTTCTAAACAGTTAAAACTTTTCAAGGTTTTCCAATTTTTCCCCTAAACTCTCTTCATATATTTTGCTTCATTTTTTAACTTTCTGATATTAGATATTTGCACGAATGTTTTTGCATTTATATGCTTACCTTTTAGGACTTTTAATTACATTTTTGATAGAACGTTTTCTCAAAAATATCAAAGTCATTTGAATTCAATCAGTAGTACTAAAATCAAGGGTAAACCCTCTTGATTGAAAAATTCTTTGCAGATCTGGTGAGCGTATTCCTGATTCTGGGTCACGAGTGCTGAATATGAATACTTCAGGCTCAGAGCTTCTTTTCACAACCGCGCCGCCTCTCCTCCAGGAAACACCCTCAGTTGGCTGTCTGTTGGTGCGGCATCTGGCACTGGACACCTAACTGATGATATACGTGTGTATATAACATAATCAAACTTTCCAGAGCTCAGGATAAATTACTTAGGTCACTCTACTTCTGTTTTGCTGTGGCAATAGCATGAAAATAAGAACAGTAGATACAGCATGATGGAAATTCTACTTCTACTTACCATGGAGGCTTGTCTTCAACCATGATAATTATATCAACACAGTGTTGGCCGCCAAAATCAGTATTCCAAAAAATGAAGCTTTAGAGGAAACGCAAGCAGGGGGATTTTTGTCTCCTAACTGTATGATTATATTCAGCCATGAGCAGAGGAAAACATGGTATGTGTTCTGCACGATTTAAAAGGCAAACTTATTCAAATGAGATAGAGAAATGAAAAGAAGCTTCCACACAGCTGAAGCTGAAGAGCCAGTTAGAAGCGAATGATAATTGCAAAGGCCAACCAACCCTGTGTTCTCTTTGGGCCTAGAGAGCTTGAAGGGCGTGGGAAAGGGAAAGGCTGGAGCGGTAGAGATGGAGAGTTGTGAGCTGGCAATGCACTTCCAGCGATGAAGGCAGAACGATGGTGTCACCCACCTATGCTTCGTTGCATGGGAGAAATTGTCAGAGGGTGGATGGCTGAGGTGTTCTTTTTGAGAGGGAAAAAATTTTAACTAGTTGGGACTATCACAATCAGCTAATTACCATAAGCATAAAGAATATTTATATATCAAAATGAGATAAGCACAAGGTGAGAAATGAAAGATCATAGCAGAAGAACGCACTCAGATATGAACAAATGGAACAATTAATGGAATTAGTCGCTGTTAAAATTTCCACAGCTTGCATTTGTAAAAGCTAAGTTTTCTCAGATATGCGGATAAAAGTCTTTAAAAATTACTCTGCTCCATTTCTGAGCACTATAGCTATAGGGCAGAAGTTACACGGTGAAAGAACACCTTGGGCTCTCTCTTCCTTCAGGGGCACTGAGTCAATAATGGACTTGATCACTCACAATTCACATCTCCTTGGAAACGAATGTCATCAGCTCACTGAAGTAGCATGAACACTGGCTTTCTGCCCTCTGGTGCTTCAGCAAGTGCAACACTCCCCATCCGTTGCTCCATGCCTGAGCTGCTCTCTCTTCAGGAGCTGATTGACTCTGCACAGTCTTGCCCCAGTTCTCGGGCCCCTGAGTATTCTCACGACAAGGCTGTATCTAATGTGTTCCCGCTGTCCCCGTGCCTGCCAATTTACAGGTCTCCACCTGTAGACTGTGACAAGTCACTGAAGTTTTGCTAAACTCCCTGCTACATACTCAAAGTCTGACTCTGATTGGTGCTCATTAGATACATATAATCTTAGTTGGGCCTCAGTTCAACCGTAAAAAGCACAGGTCAAAAATTACAATCCTGGTTGTATAGTGAAGAAGATGAGGTTCTCAAAAGTTTTTTTTTGTTTTTTTTTGTTTTGTTTTGTTTTTGTACAAGGAGAAAGAGCTGTCATTAAAAACATTTTGTCATGAAAATCAAGGGAAAGAGAACTTTAACAGGACCAACTAAACAATTTCGACTGCAGTCGGCATTTTGATGTAGCTAAAAAAGTGGGGTTTGTGGATAACCGTAGTCCCTGTGAGCAGTCTCGGCAGTAGACAGAAGAAGGAAAGACATTTAGAGAAAATTTAAAACTACCAAGAAGTCACAGAAACCGCTAATTAATTGCCAAAGAAAAGACTAATTAATTGACAAAGTATTCCAATAGAAGGCACCAAAATGTAAACGATCATTTAAAAGGTATGCTAAGGAAACAATAATGATTAAACAAAAGAAGGTATCAACTTGAGATGGTAGGGATTTGAAGGGCAGTAGCTGGGAGGGACTGCAGGGAGCAGAGAGTAGAGAAAGTGAAGTAATTCTAGCTTAGTTAAAACCATACTAATAAAGAAGGAAACACTCTTTTTTTCAGAAGAGAAACAGTATACATTCGCAGCATGTTGCCCGTTTCTATGTCTGGGAAGTCTTCCCTATGAATCTTCAGCATTGCAAACAAAAACCCCAAGCAGACTGACTGTGGAGGAAAGAAGGAAGACAGGGAGGGAAATTCCTGCCTTAAAGGACAAAATTTAAGTTCTCTGTGTTTTCCCAAACTTGAACCTAAAAAGTCTAGGCATGTAAAAATGCTCGTGGACAAAACAACAGAAATGAACAGAAGCCAGTTTTTTGTCTGTTTGTTTGTTTTTTTTTCTGGCAACAGTCCAGTAAAAGGGAAGCTTAGCCCAGCAGAATACTCTCAGCGCTCAGTGGATAATTATTTTATTCTGCAGACAAACCCCTTCCTCACACCAGCAACTGCCAAGCAGGAAGAATCTTCTAACCCTCTCCTCTACTGATGGCGTCTCGAAACCGTATGAAGAACCTCGACGTCTATTCCTTCCTACATAATCGAAGCACTCCTTCTCCACTCAGGTTCAGTCAGGGAGGTCTACTACATATTCATAACATGATGCTGAGTGAAAATAAGAGCCTGTCTCGTGAAACTGTGCCCTGTATGACTTTATTTCTCTAGCATTCTTCAAATGCCAAAGCCACAGAATAGAAAACAGATTTTGGTTGCCAGCGGTGAGGTGGAGGATAGGGACTTAGAGCTACTGAAGGATTGTATGACATATCCTTGGGGTGACAAAATGCTCTTTATCCTGCATGCATTGATGTCAATATCCAAAATTTAATACTGTAGTGTAGTTATATACAATCTTAGCTTTGGGGGAACCTGGGAATACGGTTTCTTGGTTATTTCTTTCAACTACATATCCATCTACAGTGATCGCAATATGATTTTTTTTTCATTTAAAACCACAACCAATAAGAAAAGGAATGAGTAAAAACAAGGAAGAGAGAATCATAATTTTATGTTACATTTAAGAGGTCTTCCTTGCATCCCTGCAGTTTTAATTCTAATCCAGTTGTTAGGAAGAAGTGATAACACATAGTAAGTACTGATACCTCCACTGGAACAATTTTTAAAATTGCAGTGTGGCAGCTTCAAATATACTTGATCCCTTCACTCCCAGCATTTGCCTTAATGAAGCCTTCAGCCTAGAATAACCGTTTTTCTTGGCTGTCCATCAGGAGACCTTTAACAAATACTAGTGTTGGGATTTCACCTTTAAAGATTGGCGTCAGTCTGGGATATCACCAAGGAATCAATACGTCTAAAGGTCTCCAAGTAATTGGCAAATGCATTCCCCGTTGAGGACTCCTGACCAGAAAAAGACCTCCTGTCTGTTTGACACCCACTTGTGGGTGTATGTTTAAGATACAAAGAGAGGTCCATTTCATTGTGTTAGTGACGAGGTTGTGAAGCATGCGTTTGCGTGAAGAGTTGGTGTAGTTAATCTCCCAAGACTTCCCTGACTCATAAGCTTTTCATCTTCTCCCATGTTGCCCTGCCTCTCAGCACACACCATTCTCCTAAGTAGATCAAGGATGGTCTCCCTTGCCTACTGCCACCCAGCTCCCTGTCTCTCACCCTCTCCCTTGCCTTCTCTCTCTTCCTCTGCCCCCTCTTCTCTTCATCTTCTTCCTCTTTTCCATTTCTTGGTTCATCTTTTGTCTAAGACACTGACTTACCCTTCAGATCTCATTCAATCATCACTTCTTTGGAAAAATCATTTTTTTTATGAATGCTCTTACCCTGCACCAATTAAGGTTGTAATAATCTTCTCGCTACTCCGTTACTGCGTATCTTCTCCTTTAAGTCTGACTTCTATGGAGACAGAGATCTCCCTTGGTTTTGTTCACTATTTTATTCACGCTCCCAAGCCTAGTGCCTGATAAATTGTAGCTGATAGGTAAATGAATGAACTAAGCATCGTCCAGGAGAATTGGGAACTGTTTAGAACTAGAGATGGGTGAGGTGGTAAAAGCTCATGTCTAGAGATGCTTCTGCTGAAAAGTGAGAATGGCAAATTGCTAATGAGGCCTCGGGCAAGTCTCCCAGTCTTCCTGGAGTGCGTACATCTTGGGAAATGAGAATTAGAATCATTTGGAAAACCTTTAGAAATACCAGCGACTAGGATTTAACCCACACATTCTCATTTAACTGGCTTGACGGGACCCAGGCAGCTAGAAATTCTTCAGGGTGACTGAAGAGCAAAACCTGAGAGCCAGGGAATGAGGCTCGTGATGTCAACAGTGCCACAACTGCTAATTTTTGAGGTCATAGAGCATTGGGACCCTCCCCTCTTTGGTTACGGTCGTTTGCACTCACATCAAACAAGTCTACAATAACTTGAGGACAGACACTGGGTATGTGTCTGTGGCCACCCTGTCAATGCTTACTTTGGACATGGTGCTACGTGAGATGCAAGTAAATTGGAAAATGACTGTTGAAACAAAAATGAGCAAAAAATTGTCCTGTTGATGATCAACATTCTCACTTTCAAAACAGCAATTTAAAAACACATCTTTCTGCCCCAAATCCCAGAGGGGTTAGCCCTGGAGATATGTTATTTTTAACAGTCTCATCGCTGCATTTTAAATATTCAGTGTTATAAATAGTCTGGTGCCAAATTCATTTGCTGTCGCAAATTTCCAGTGGTTATTGACTTTTAGATAAAGGAACTCATTAGATGTTGACTTTTCATAGCTAACAGAGCCGTGTTCTGCTCAAAGACTGGGGATACCAAAATGAGAGAGCTTCATCTAGGAGATGTCGCTTCAGAAGAGGGGATCCTTCCTCGGGCTCCTCTGATTTGCATTGTTATTTTTATTGTCTGTTTCCTGGGTCGCGCCATAAACCATTTTATTTTATTATTTTGTTTTGTTTTATGACAAAATAACATTGGGTCTAACGTATCCAAGGTTGGTTGGTCCCGAACCCATTATATAGCCAAAGGATGACCTTGGGCTCCTGATCCTCCTGCTTCCTCCTTCAAGTGCTAGATTCCAAGTGTGCACCACTATCCCAGGATATATGGTACTGGAAATTGAACATCGTGTTTCAGACATACTAAACAAGCACTCTGCCAACTGAGTCCCTTGCCTACTCCCAACCTCAGTTTAATAATAGCGGAACTTGGCTTACAAAGGAATTGTACTTTGGTATATTGTTTTTCATCTTGACTAGAAAAGTTCATTGACGTGATAAACACAAACAATGTGAAAACAACATTGTTTCCACATCATTGCACCTGCTGAAATTCAATGCACTTCTACAGCAGCCCTAAAGCAACCTGGGAGTCCAGCTCCCAGGACTGCACCCAGGGTAGCTAAGAGAATGCCTAGAGAACAGTTGGAACTTCGAAGGAATTCTTATCTGAGGACTAGATAAGGAAGCACATGCTTTCTGTTGGTAACTTTCTCTTTTATTTCATCTTTCAAAATTCCTTTCCTAAAAACCTCTCCCTCCGTCTCCACACAGCTGCCTCTCTTTACACACAGCTACATAACAGTCCACTCTCCATCTCTCATATTTCCCCTTCTACAGCAAAGCCTCTGGATCAACAGCAATCTCACTTTTAGGGTCACACAGCACTTCTTGAGTAAACAATAAGAAACAGAGCCACACTGATCGCACAGTTTCTCTCACGCTAGAGATGTCACAGTGACCGGCCAGTGAGTAGCGCTTGGTCGTACACGGCACTCTAAGTAATCAGGGTTCCCAGACAGAAAGTGTCATTGAAATTCAGGACTTAAACAATGAGAAGTTAGTTGGCTGAACCTGGAAGTTAGGAGTACTTGCGGAAAGTCCTTTACTACAGGGGATGCTGACTACTGAAGTTACTTTGTGGGTGACCTTGATTCAGCAATAACCATTGGGAGTTTGTCCTTGTGTATTGTGGGGTGCCTGAAAGTTGCATGTGAACAATGCCAGAACTCTAAGTAGTGAGACAGTGAACACTGCTCAGAATAAGTTGTATCTGGTACAGACTGGTTCACATGAGCCTCTTCCTGGGCCGACGACATTGATTCTTAGAGGAGTGCCCAGACATTCTGTCCACTTCTTGAAATCACAATTGCATGAACCCATAATGTTGTGGTTTTGTTCCTTATATGGAATCCCCCTGAATGCCTGTTACTACTATCACACAGAATCTCAACATACCAGTAGCAGGCACAGAAAACTTGTATTTGTTGATGGAAGAAGGCAGATCAATTGCTGACCTAAAATAAAGAAGCTTTCTGTTCTTCATTTCCAGCATGCTCACACACACACCCATCCACACACACATAGAAACAAATACACACCCATTTACACATACAAAAAACACACTCCCATCTGCACACACATACAAACACACCCACCCACAGGCACACACAGACACGCAGACACACACCCATCCACACAATATACAAACAAATACACACCCATCCACACACACATAGAAGCAAACACACACCCATTCACACATACAAATAAACACACTCCCATCCACACACAAATACAAACACACCCACCCACAGGTACACACATACACACATAAATATACACACACATACAAACATACAAAAAGGGATTCAGGAACTCTGGGCAGTATCTACCATCAACTCCTCTTTTATAAAGAAGGCAACCTCAGAAGGCACGTCTTTAAACATTCCGATCATGACACCCTAGAACCTGTTAGGTTAAGTTAGAAAACAAGGCTGCTTTTCTTCTCAGAGGAGTTAGACATACAAATAAAAGGAATTATGGATAGGAAACAATGAAATATTGAGTTGCTTTCAGAGTAAAAAGAAGTGGGGGCCCTACTGTGGGAGAAGCTCATGAGCTGTAGAGTTGTCTGAGCTGCTGAAGGCTAAAGGAGTAAGAGTAAATTATTGATCATATCAGTCACGCCCCGCTTGAAACCATTTATTATTGATCATATCAGGCACGCCCCTCTTGAAACCATTTGGAACAAACATGCCTATCACCCAGAAATTGAGAGTTGCCATTTAGCTGTGAAACGGTAAAATTCATATTTTCTTTAAAAATATTACTTAATGCATATGAGTGTTTTGCCTGCATGTGTGTCTGTGCTCCACATGTGTGCCTGGTGCCCACAGGGTACAGAAGAGGGTGCGGGAATCCCTGAAACTGAAAGTGCAGATGATTTTGAACTTTCTTGGAGTTCTGGGGATTAAATCTAGAACCTCCGGAAGTACAACCAGTCTCTTCACTGCTGAGCCATCTCCCCAGCTCCAGCTTCTACTGGCTTTGTGCACCGTTGAAGGCAGATGTACTGTTTTATCTTCATAATGTAATAAATCGAGAAGCATGGCTGACCTTGGGAGAACTTGTGCCTGGCTGCAGGGTTCTAGCAGGCTCAACCGTGACACAGTACCAACAGATTTTGTTCTTTACCATTCTCTTCCTTTTAAACCATTAGACTACATTCCTAATGCTAACCCTCAAGGTCCATCCCCTTAGTTGGCCATTGTCTCATGCCTGAGGCTGAGCACCAAGATCCAACAATCAAAATTCATTCTTCGGCTAGTGTGTCCAATCAGGACTTAGCATCTCACCCTAGCACGGACTCGCCCCTTTCCCCTTTAAAAGGCAACCCTGTTGTTGCTGCTGCTATTTGCTGCCAGCTTTTGTCCAACTCAAAGGCAGCCTTGTTTCCCACTTGCTCCTGCAGGGTAATAAATCTCCTTCGTGCTGAGAACTTGATGTCTGGATGTGTTCTGTACCGACTTCAGCGGCTACTCTACCTTACGGTGGCCCAAGTGTAACCAACCCCTCTCAATCTTTCCCACTGTAGATGAGAGGATCTTAATGCTGCCTTCCATCTCCCATGATTCCTAAGGCTAGAAGATGGCACTCTAGGTTCCATATGACCCCAGATGAAGATGGAGTATGGCTGCAAAGAGCGAGAGAATCCATTTCCTGGCCTCCGCACCCTGAGAGGACTTGTGGCTACCACATGCAGGCATCCAGCAGCTTTTTCTTCTTTCTACCCTTTGACAGGCATGATTTCTGATTTGCAAAGGAATGTCCTCTTTCCCCTTCAGACATCTTATATCCCACCAGGGCACAAACTGAATGGTTTATGGAAGTTGGGAAGGGATCCCTAGAGCAAACCACTTTGGCATGGCACGGCTCAGGTCTCCGCTGCTCAGTCACAGCTCCTCCTGTCACAGACTATTCATGGTGTCAGGACACAGCCATGCAGGGCATTGTGGACAAACTCATTTTAAGAGTGATACCTTTCCAATGTAATGATTTTGTTTCTCACCACGCCCCTCACTTCTCATCAAAGAACGTGTTGCTTCTGAGCGAGAAGAGCAAAGATAAGCATTGAGGGCATCCGCACTTTATTTCATCCTTACAGCTTAACTTGGCAGAGCTCCCTGTCGCAAAGTGAGGGGGGGGCTGACACATTGCTGTGTATGAATACATCTATTAGGGCTAGAATGTGAGGTCAAACTGTTTCTACGGAAAACTGAGGCTGTCAAACCGATTGTTTGGCATCAGGGACTGGCTTGTTAATTATGCTACCTCGAGGACATCCTCCAGTCAACTGGACCTGAACCCCAAGGTTTTGAGAAAAATTGAATATGTTATAAAATTAGTATGGAAGTTAATGCTTTTACCATTTCTGGATAGAGGTTCTTATTTTAGAATAGTGATGCATTTTCTTTGTAACTGCTTAAATTTATAATAAAATTTAGGCATTTTCTTGAAAATGTGAAGGAAATGCATAATATTCCAAAAATTGGAGAAGGGGAAGTTTGAGCTTTTGACTTCATCAGCTCTCCCAGCAAAGCTCTACCTCAGATCCAAAAGCTGCTTTCTGACACACACCAGCTCTCTTCACTGAGGATGACTGTCAATCACACGCTTCCTGAAGATATTTCCCCTGTTGTAGGAGTTCCTGGAAACAACACTATAACCTAGGAATAGTGTTACGGGGAGTCTTCAGACGGGGACAGAGGCCCAAGAGAGAAGAGCGAACGTTCCAAAGCATACACTGAACACAAGGGGTTTGCAGAGCAGATGTGAGGAGCCAGCAGAGGAAGATGCAGGCAACTCAGTGAGTCACGTTCAATCTGTGAGCCTAGCTTATGATCGAAGGAATTCAGCTCACTGTAGATGTGCTGAATTTAATATTTCAAGACATTTCTGCGGTAGCTGCTCCAGTACTTTGATAGCTGTGCATAGGATTAAAAACAATTTAGGAGTGGAGGTGGGAAAATCAACATCCTAAAGAAAGAAATGTACAAGCCTGTATAGTGTTACCTGGCTGTATGTGACCTCAGGCTGACCACTTGGTATTAGATAACCACGTGATATGCCCTTCCCTGGGAAGACCAATTCTATACTCTTAGTATTCCCATAGTTGAACACAGTTCTTTGCCCAGGGTTGAGGTCCCTTGAGCTTTCTTCCTTTCATGCCAGCATTCAGGTGTTTGTGCGGGTGTTGCACGTTGCCAATTACATGTACATATAGACACACACACACAAACATACACTTGAGTTTAAGAAAGAGCAAATGGGTACATAGGAGGTTTGGAGCGAGTACAGGAAAGGAAGGGGTGGACAGGATATAATTATAATTTCAAAATATTATAAAAAATAAATAAAAGTGGAAAATGAAAGAACAAAAAGAAACACATCCTTTGAACTTGAGAATTGGTTTGTTTCGTGTTGTACTGACTCACAACTCCTTGTGTTTCTTATAAAATATGTAGGTTCTATGTCTTAAAGTGTTCTTATAGCCGTGAACAAATCTCAAACTATTTTTTTCTGTTTTTCATTCCTAGCAGTTTGCTTTAAAAAATTTTTTTTCATTTGTTTTGCCAGTTTGGCTTCTGTAGTGCTTCTGACAACAAAGAAATTATAACACATGTTCAAATACACACACACACACACACACACACACACACATGCTCGCAGACCCTCACACACAGGCACACACAGACCCAGGTACACACATGCACACACAGAGAGACCTGCATACATGCATACATAGATCCTCACACACAGGCACACACAGACCCAGGCACACACATGCACACACATAGAGACCTGCACACATGCGTACACAGACCCTCACACACACCTAGGATGTCTGTTGCAATGCTATCATGCTAGAGAAGCAGAATGAGTTGTCGTTGTTTTGTAGGAACTGAGAAGGTGGTACTGATGCCACAGTTCCTTCAATTTCTGCGGAATGTTCCCTTAAAGCTGTGGTGGGTGTGTTTGTTTCCCAGTGAAGACTTCAATGTGTATCACACATCTTAAAGCTCAATATGCTCCTTACTGCTTTAGCTCCCAAACCCAACAATTTCAAATTGTCCTGAGAAAGCAGCTTGTTAAAATGCCTGGCTCACCATTTCTGTTTGTGATTGTAATTGTCACTCATAATGGAATGGAGTGAAATCAAGATCTAAGATGACCAAGAGCAAGATATATATATATCTTGGCTCTAGGGTACTTTTGGTTATGAGTGACAAAAATTCAAGTCAATCCACTGAGCAAGCAAAACTAAGTCAGTTATGTAACAGACAGGGTGTTTAGAGAAGAATAAAGGAACGGGGCTTTAGGGATTAGTGCCAAGGAACCACCTCTAGGCCATCGTCTCTTGGCCCTTCTCCTGGGGAGGGTCGGCCCTCCCCACTTGATGAAGAGTGGCACTATTGGAAGACCCAGTCTCGATTTCTCTGCTTGCCAATCCTAAATCAAAGAAAGCATATTTCTCTGTGTGTCTGTCCAAGAAATGTAGAGTAGTCCCACAGAAGCCCTATCCCCAACCCAGTGAACAGAGTCTCATAGCTCTTATTACATATAAGAAATGGCTCGTGTGCTTTGGAAAATTCATATAACCAAATATACCATCAGGAATTTCTTTAGGAGTGAGCAAACCAGACACAGTGGGGGAAAGGATGATTTTTTAAACCAAAGAAAAAACAGCCAAATTAAAAATAAATGCATATAGAAGTTACATTTAGGATTTGTGGTTCTATGCAAATACCCACAAGTATCTGTGTGGCATGGTAAAGGTGCTGCAAAAATATAAATGTGGGCAGGATAGAATAGTTCATGTGGAGACTATCACAGATGCCCATCTCTTTACGTTTCAAATGATAGGTTCATTAGCTACTTAGATGAGCTGTGCCTTTTTATATGCATGACGAAGGGCCAGTGTCCGCTTAAAAATAAATATTTAGGTGATCATAGCAATATCAACTGGTAAATCGTATTTCTTTGTCACGTTGCTTAGGCATTTCTCTTTCTCTTTAAACTTAAAACCTTTTATTTTGTGTATATGAGTGGCTTTTTTCCTCCCAGTGAGTGTGTCTGTGTACCATGCAGGATTAGTGCCCCTGGAGCCCAGAAGAGGGTGTTTGATTCCCTGGACGCTGTGTGTTTCCATGTCAGTGCTGGAAATTGAACCCAAGTAATCTGCAAGAGCAGTCAGTGCTCTTAACCACTGAGCCTTCTCCCTAGCCCACTTAGTCATTCTTTAAAACACTAATGAGCAATCATATTGACAAACTTGGGAATGTTATTTAAACTTTCGTCAAACATGCAATTAGGGCTTTCTGGTAGACCAGCCACACAGGCAAGGGTGCACTTTGGAGATTTAAGGTTATAGCGCATAGTTTGATTTCACACACCCAGTACTAATTCCATGAAGTTCTTATTAGCAGAGATAAGGAACTGCTCTTCTATCAACTGTATCAGTTGCCCACTAAGTGTTGTAGGCTGTACCAGTGGTAAGGAAAACACCGATTATCCATCAGTGGGAGCTCACGCTCCTGGGAAAAGACAGAGTAGCATATATCTACCATATAAAATGTTCACGTGAAGGAAATAAAACTGGGTGAGAAGACTAACAGGAAATGCTTTGCAGACGAAGGCTGAGGAAGACTACACTGAGCAGATGACCCTGACTTAAATAAGGACTTAGTCAGAGACAGGACACAGGCATGAAGGCAAAGTCACTGCAGCAGGTGGTGGAGTGGGGGTGGGGCTACTGCAGCAGGTGGTGGGGTGGAGGTGGGGCTACTGTAGCAGGTAGTGGGGGTGGGGCTACTGTAGCAGGTGGTGGGGGTGGAGGTGGGGCTACTGTAGCAGGTAGTGGGGGTGGAGGTGGGGCTACTGTAGCAGGTGGTGGGGGTGGAGGTGGGGCTACTGTAGCAGGTAGTGGGGGTGGGGCTACTGCAGCAGGTGGTGGGGTGGAGGTGGGGCTACTGTAGCAGGTGGTGGGGGTGGAGGTGGGGCTACTGTAGCAGGTAGTGGGGGTGGGGCTACTGCAGCAGGTGGTGGGGTGGAGGTGGGGCTACTGTAGCAGGTGGTGGGGGTGGAGGTGGGGCTACTGTAGCAGGTGGTGGGGGTGGAGGTGGGGCTACTGTAGCAGGTGGTGGGGTGGAGGTGGGGCTACTGCAGCAGGTGGTGGGGTGGAGGTGGGGCTACTGTAGCAGGTGGTGGGGTGGAGGTGGGGCTACTGTAGCAGGTGGTGGGGGTGGGGCTACTGTAGCAGGTGGTGGGGGTGGGGCTACTGTAGCAGGTGGTGGGGGTGGAGGTGGGGCTACTGCAGCAGGTGGTGGGGTGGGGGTGTGGCTATTGCAGCAGGTGGTGGGGTGGAGGTGGGGCTACTGTAGCAGGTGGTGGGGTGGAGGTGGGGCTACTGTAGCAGGTGGTGGGGGTGGGGCTACTGTAGCAGGTGGTGGGGGTGGGGCTACTGTAGCAGGTGGTGGGGGTGGAGGTGGGGCTACTGCAGCAGGTGGTGGGGTGGAGGTGGGGCTACTGTAGCAGGTGGTGGGGGTGGAGGTGGGGCTACTGTAGCAGGTAGTGGGGGTGGGGCTACTGCAGCAGGTGGTGGGGTAAGACTGGAGCAGTAGACTGAGGTAAGACCCTACAGGGCCTTGTAATCAATGTCTAGGGCCTGGTTCTGTTTTCTAATTATAGTAAGATAGATATGACTTGAGGACATGACACCTGACTGGTGACAACCAGTTCTGAGACCTTCCTGATATCCCTGTTGGGTGTGGGCCGTGTGGATGAAGAATTGCTGAGTGGGTAGCTCGAGAAACCCTGATCTCAGCTGGCAGAGGCAGTGCATGAGGTAAGGTTTAAGTGTGTCTGGGATAAAGGTTGAAGGGCTGAGACAGGAACTTTTTTAAGAATTGAGAGTATTTCAGCTATTTTTAAATAGAAAACCACCATAGAGAACTTTAAAATGATGTAGAGAGAGCATTGGGGAGAGGCATGAACAACAGAGGAATAAAACAAAAGAAAGAGGCAGTAAGGAAGATCACACAGCAGACACCAGACCACTCCTCTGAAAGTCCTGGCCTCAACAAGATGTGACAATGTACATTTGTAAACCCAGCACTCTGGAGGCGGAAGCAGGATTTTGATATCTGGGCCAGCTTGGCTTACATAGTTATAGGTCAGCCTAGCTACATAGTGAGATCTTGTCTGAAGAGGAAGGAAGCAGGAGGGAAAGAAAGAAGGAGGAAGGAGGGAGGGAGGGAGAGAGGAAACCCCACGCCAGATAGATATGGCTGGGATAAACTACCAAAGTTAATCCTGAGACTTAAGACACGAATAAGTACAGTCATACTCTGAAGTGTGTCGACGAGGAAAGACATTCGATTACTGGATCCAAGACAAAACTGAACAAGCGATGTCCACCTGGAACATGATAGGTTGTGTTTTTATCTTTCCAGCCTACTTAGTGCTTGGTAAGCTGAAATGCTCACAGTAGCTTAGTAACAGAACAGGGTCGGGTCTTTTGGAAGCAAAAAGATACAGTAATCAGTGTGATTGTAGCTCAGGGATTTGACCTTATGTCTAGATCTAAGTCATTTCGCATCCCGTAGAGAGGAAAGAAGGATAGGTTCTATAGGCTTCTAGAGGAGATGTTGGATCTGCTTTCCAATGGCTCAAATATAGCCAAATGGGCTTTGCGCTGGAGGTTCTGGGCCCCTTTACAGCTATAAAACACAAACATAGTGCCGAAGAGTGCTTTCCTCCAGCAGTTTTATTTCCAGTACACGCAGGGCCCGGCATAGCCACAGCTGGAATTAGTGGGCAGAATGTAAGGCTGGCTGTTTGCTTGTCTTTGGAAAATTGAGCCTGGCAAAGCCAATGAGGGATGGAGCTGGACCTGTTGTCAATACGTGTGAGCACATACACACACACACACCACACGCACACACACACCAGTGTAGACCTGAGTTTTTTATTTGTGGAGCACGTGACTGTTCATCTATTTCCTAACCACAGTTCGTTAAATTTAACAAAAATGTAATGCTGAACTCGCAAGTGGCAACCACAACACGTTTTGTGTAATGAATTACTATCTGCTTTAAGAAACAGAACCGATTTCACATTGTGTTGTGGAATAGAAATAAAAGCACTAAAACCTGTCTTTCTGCCGCCAAGGGGTTTGTTTTAGGAGTTTATATTGAAACAATAAACATTCTCTAACCCTTCTCCTTGCAAGCAAGTCCACTTTCTGAGGCCTGGTAATAAACAATAATTTATGATATACAATATCAATTTACACCTGTGCTTTTTTTTCCATGGCGGGGGCATAATGCTCGGTGGTTGTTATAGTGTAAAGTGCTTTATAATTATCTCACATCTGAAACAAAAACAAACAAAATGTTGCTTCTATTTTAAAACAAACAAAGTTCTGCAAGTTGGAGCTGGGTCTGAGGTGGGACTGAGCTATGAAGTTCCAGTTAGCATCAGAGGCTAGCCTGGGGTAGGAGTGAGCTATGAAGTTCCAGTTAACACCCAAGGATGTCTAAATTTGCTTCTTGAGCTAAATGCCACCAATGTACATTTTTATGATGATTATTGCATCTCTTTTCACTTGATCCCATTTATATAAAAATCATGGTCTTTCCTTCTCCCCACATTGCTTTCTTGTCACCAGAGGCATCAAGACAGATTGGCTCTGCTGACTAAGCACATCAGAGAAGTATAGGATGCCAGTGAAGACGTAGCAGCCATTGAAAGCTGATAACCACAGCTTGCATCAGTCACCAAATAGAATAAGTGTTGGAAAGGGCCACTAGATCTGAATCGATTATTTTCTTAGCGGGAGGGTTAACTTTTTGCTAGGTAACACAATGAGAACCCCTATTAACTTTCTGTCTTGATGCTTTTACAATATCGACCTTGAAGTGGGAATCTTACTGTCAGTGGTTTTTCAAGATGTCATTTAGTTTGGTTCTAGACAACAAGACTCCACAGAGGCAGTAGGTGCTACTTGTTTGCAGACACCCTATTGTGCAGGACTTCCCAAGGGCCATATCCAGGTGTATCACAGAGGAATCCGTGTGGCAAAATGAAGCACAATTAATAAAAACTCAGGGTCAGAAACTGAGGTTCAACCTGAATATCTGAAAAGCAAAACAGCCAGTCACTGGCTCCTACCTCGACCTCAGTCTGGAATGGTGATCCTGCCTCCAGGAATCCCAGAATGAGACTGTCTGCTGAGAGTTGTTTCCTCCCATTTTATCATCCTCTCTAGGACTCGGATTAAAGGCATGCACCACTCAGTTTCTTTGCCACTAGTATGGCTACTGGGATTAAAGGTGTGAGTTAATCCTGGTCTGTAAGGCTGACCAGTAGGACTGTTTTACTCTCAGATCTTCAGGCAGTCTTTATTTATTAAAATACAATTGAAATGCCACTACATTTCCCCTTTTTTGTCTAAAATAAAAAAGAAGGCTTTAACTAATATAAGAAAACTATATACAATAAGTACAATGACTATATACAATATATACAGGCAATAAATATACCAACAAGGTCTAGTTCATTTGCATTTGACAAATTCAAAGAAAATATTTCATATCTAACCTATCTTGATGAGTATAAAGATCTATACCTAATTTACTTTTTATCATAACTTGCTTTCTGGGTCTAGTAAAAATTGTCCCTCACAGACCCAAGAATGAAGTAATATTAACTGAGTAAGTAGGAGTGCAAGCAAGCAACTTCCAAAAAATGTGAGTAATGCCAGAAACAGCTGGCTGCCTGGACAGTCACCCAAAGATCCTCTGCAAAATTGGGGTATCCATCTTCAGCCCACAGGCCTAGCATATTTAACAGACTTTTCTATGAAGCAGGGTATTTTGTGTCCTGCTTGTTTAATTAAGACAGTATAATGTCAGTAGTCAAGACAGGGGTATTTTCTTGCCCAGTGGCTTACTTTTGCCACAAAGAAATTAAACTCCATGTGGAGTTTCTTCAATGCCCATTATTGTCTCTGAAGTAGATTGGTGCTGCCAGGAGCAGACAGGTATCATTGTCATAAAAAAAAAGAACCTAGCTTATTAAAACATCTTAAATTCTGTAGATCTCTGGAGTGTTTGAAGATGACCTATCTAAATTATATCTATGTTTGACCTTGAAAAGATATCTAATGTGACTACATGTTTGATTATACTAGGTGATTAACTACTAACCTATATTTCTTTATTACCCTAAAGAGTCGATAATAATAATTTTTAAGGACTAGAAATTTGCATTTTATTGTTAAATGAGCTGTATAGGTACAATACCTTGAACAAGATTAGAAATGTATATATAATATGTTTTAACAAAAGTAATCTCAAATTTGAATTAATATACAAAATTTGCATACAATATACAAAAGTAAAACCAATGTAAAACATTTAAAACTAACAGTTGCCTTTAAAAAGTAGATCCAATAATCTACCTTTTTATCTTATCATATCTATATCCTCCCTTCTTCTTTTCAATAATCTACTTTGCTATCTTATATTTATATCCCTTTTTCTTTTCCTTTCTCTTCTCTCTCTCTCTTTTGGTTTATTGAGACAGGGTTTCTCAGAAGCCATAGAGCCTGTCCTGGAACTGTCTCTGTTGAGCAGGCTGACCTTGAACTCACAGTGATCTGCTTGCTTTTGTGCTTTTGCCTCCCAAGTTCTGGGATTAAAGGCGTGCACCACCACAACCACCTGGCTTTTTTTTTTTTCAAAACAAGAACCTTGAATCTAATTTCCTTTTCCTAATTTTTATCTAATTTTCCTGACCATTATCTATAGCAACTTGTAACCAATATATCAAACAAAAACAAATATCCATAATCCAGTTTTTGGAAATGTGTGTGTAGTTTTCTAGGCTAACCTTGTGGGGACCCAAGGGAAATTTAGGGTTATGGTCAAGTCCTTACTGGTGCTTTCTGTGAGGCTGGATCACTTCAATCAGCAGTCTTGAAGCTACTCTGGATGTAGACCCCATCCAGAGGAAACTGCAACAAATGTATTCTGAAACTCTGTGTCATCTGTTCCCACTGGAGATTTTTCAGGGGGTCTTCCCTGATCAAACCTTATTTTTCTAACCAAGAATAAATCCACAAACTCATTTCCTGTGGAAACAGAAGCAAAACCTCTTTTCCAAAGTAATATATCTTTTGAATTAAATTTTAAAGTCAAGGCATTTTCAAAATACATAAATTGGATTAATCCAGCAAAATTTATAATCAAAAATCATTTAGCAGCTATTGCTCCTTCCTCAGCAGTCAAATAATTCGAAGACAACACACTAATATACAGTATCCATATTTACATGTATGTTTCCATATTTACATGGAAGCTAAGTTGGGGAGGATGGGAGCTGGGAGGGCTATTTTTTCTTCTGAACCCAGGTGACTAGGTCTAGGTCCAGTTCCTAGAACTGGAATTCCAATCCCAACTCTGACCCAGACAGGTGACTAAAAAGCCTCAGGCAAATAGCATTTTTTTTTTTTTGTGAATTTGAACTCCAAAACGTTGGGCACTGGTTGCAAAGCTGTATGCAGTAAGTGTGGCCATGGAATTATAAATTCAGATGTACAGGAGGCATCATCTTTCTATATTTTTCTGTTAGTTGCTTATATCCAACTTTACAGTCAATGCATTTTTGACAAGTTGAAACATCAGCCTTCTGTCAATGGTGGTTTTGCTATGGTTTAGCGAGCTAGAACAGGCTACCTGAACACCAGGCATCTGTCCTTACATTAAGCCTGTGTCATCAATGTGCAGATTGGTGGCTTCAGGCACACAAGAAACCATCCCAAGACCAGGCATTTCTGGAGAGTGACATTCTTCTCCTTGGTGCTGTCACAGATGACCTTGTAGATTCTGCTGTTTACACACAGAGTGTCCCTGTCCCTTCTCAGTTTAGATAATCTTATTTGACTTTTACCAAATCTGTTCTCTTGCCTTTGTCTCTGTATTTCTGTCAAATGTATGCATAGAGATCTCCCTTTTATCTTGGGGAAACCCTTTTCTCTCTCCATGTTCCCTCTTGGGGATGACTACCTTTTTGAATATTGTGACTATGAGATTTTGCTTCTGGAAACAAAAATCAAGGAAGAAGTTTCTCTCTGTGTCAGTTTTCCTTCCCTGAGGAGTAAGAGAATATAGGATAAAAATTATTACTCTCACCACAAATTATCGTAGTATAGACATTAAAATACATTTTAAAACCAAGTGGCTAGGTGATTAATTTTGCACTGGGATTGTGTGAGGAGATAAAACACCCCACCAAAGGGACTATAGATCTTGTACATCGGGTCATTTGTGAATTTGACAAAATCTGCAAAATAAAAAAAACATATTTTGTTGAACTTACTAAATGTGTCGCAGAGAACATGAGTGAAGAGGAAGTCAGCTTCCTAGGACTCTTACAGGAAGCTTCCCCCAGACCACCTGTGTCTACATACACATAGGACTATATAACTTTGTTCCCATCTTGCATCCAGCAGCGTTAGCCAGATATTCTGCCCAAAATGGTTATATCAAGATTCATATTTATAAGCAGCAACAATAGCACCAACAGTTACCATCTTGACTTCTGTCTGCATTGTACGTTAGTGACCATTTTCCTTCCAATTCTATTCTTTCCTTACCCACAGAAATACTATCTCACAGTGATTCTCCAGCCCTCTGATCTCTCCTCTTTGAAATCTTCCCTGGTGCCTTTTCCTTTATCCTCGCCTGAATACTCATCCATAAGTAATGACAATCCATTATTTTTCTTCTTTCTCTCTCACAGGGTGACCTTCCCTGTTCTAGGAATTTAATCGTGAGCAGTCTGTTAGTGGCTCGTCCCTGCCCAGCTTCCTGGAGCATGGATCCATATATGTAAATATGTGCAAACACCTCTATTTGAATTTCCCGTGTCCCTCAATTCAAAGTGGAAGGTTTAACTTCTTTCCTGTCAATCTGTACTCCTCCTTATTGTCCCTTTTATTAATCACAGAGGTGTAAGTTCTACCTTGCTTCTTAAACAATCCTCTATGCACATAAAGATAATATCCGTTCTCAGTAGTTCCTTGAATTTCTGCAGATTTATTCCCAACAAGCTTGCCATTGCTTTTGTTCAGCTGTCTCTGAGACTCTAATGATTGTTCTGTTTGCACCTGGCCTGCCAGCATGGTACTCTTCAACCTTCCAGTCTGCTTCCTGGGCATCGGCTCCACTCTCATTGTTTGTCTTTTCCTGTCTCTTTGATTGTATGGTTTCTGGAAATCTTGGAAGAAAACTACCTTGAGCATCAAGGTTTATCGACGCGTCTCCACCCCAATGACAGATGAAATAGACATCTAACTTCCTACCACATCAATTTAACAACTGAGCCATCATTGAATCTGTCCATTCTACTTGATACACTTGCTGACATGATTTTAATGTAAGCTCTAATCTTCTCTTTCCTGGATTATTTAAACACTTTCCAAGTGCTCTCCAATCTCCTTCTCTGTTCCCCTCTTGGCAGCAAGAATGATTGTTCAAAACGTAATATTAATCATTTCTCTGCTTAAAATCTATCAGTGGATTTCTGTAATCTTGGTATCTCATAAGAACAAATAGAAACCCAGGAACTATTTAAAGGAGGTGGCTATTGGTTTTAATTCAAGAGGTAGTGACTCCAAAGAGGGCTAGAGCATTAGTAGATCTTCGGGTAACTGAGATGCTGGCTCCCTCACATGGCCTACCTCTACCCACATTTCTACCTCCAGAAAAACTGAAGCTCAGCTATACTAAAAACCACAGGACTCCTACATTTCAGACACAGAAATGTACCTTTCTGTATCCCTGGGCCTTTATAGAGCCTATTGTTCAATAGCATTAACTGGACAACCCTAGGATGAAAGCAAGTTTTATCAAAGAGCTAGAGGTGGTTTTGAGATTGTTAAAGACCCTGGAGCCATAGATAAAAAAATCCTTATGTAGTTGGTCACAGTATAATTCAGTATTTCTTTTCTTAATTATCTGTTCGGTGCTATTTCTGTAAAGTGCTATACAAAATAATTCCTCAACCTACTTGATATTTACACTTTTAAAGGATTTATAGATCGCTTTTATAGTCTAACTTAGTCATCACGTAAGTAAGCACTGTGCACTCAGGTTCTACACTATTACTTCAGGTATCTATCTCTCCAAAAGGCGCTAAGTTTTTCCTGGGTTGTTTCCCTTCTGTATGGCTCTTGAATTGTAGTTCTTCTGCTTGGAATAATAAATCGTAAAGGCCATTGAAGTTAACAATTCTAGCTTCACTGTATCTTCTACCATGTTTGACATGGCCATAAAATACAGAGGGGGAAAGAAAGAGATTTATGAGGAGTAAATAAAGCCTGTGATGAGTAATCTCATTTGTCAACTTGGTAAGATCCAGAACTACCTGAGAGACAGTTCTGGATATGCCTGTTGATGGTTATCTCCAGTCAACTGGCCTGCAGTTCTAGATGGCATTAAAAGGAGAAATAAACTGAGTATAGACATTCATTGCTCTCTTTTTCCTGGCTACTGATGTGTTGTGATTGATTGCTTCCAACTCCTGTCATCTTGACTTCCCCACAGTGATAGGCTGTGCCCTTCAAAGATGAGTCACAATTAACCCTTTCTCCCTCAAGTTGCTTGTGTAAAAATAGATTATCACAGTGACAGGAAAAATAACTAAATAGACAGTAATTTTTGACTCCTTTCCTGTCCTTTCTTTTTCATCTTCTATTAACCTGTGTAATGTAATCCTTACTGTTACATAGATGTTTTACCTATCTGCATTTTGGATCCATTAAGAAAATTAACCTAGTAGAACATGAAATCCTTACAAGGGACTTATCACATACCTCATATAACTTGATGAGAATTTGCCAAAATCCGAAATGACCCTTCCGTCAGGCTGTGAAAACTATTGTTCTGAATCTCTAATACAAGTTATATTTTGGTTACAATTCAATAAAGAGTATCCAGTGCAATTTCCAAGGCATTCAGAATTGTATCCTCCATTTGATTCTGCGCATAAATGTTCTGCAAAAAATGTTCATTAAGTGTCTGGATGACTTAAGTAACTGAATGAAAACCCAGGATATTATCCAGTAAATCCTAAATACTCTGTATACATTCTTCCTTTTCTACCAGCAGCCCTCAGACTCCATCATCCAGTTCTCTTCAGACATATATGAAAAAAACCAGTTTTGCCAGCAAAAGAGAAAGTTTTAAGCCTAGAATGGTGTGACCAGTTGTTTATGTGCTATGAAGAAAATCCCCACTGGTAATGGAAGATGGACATTAAGATCAATCTAGTCTTGGGGCTAGGGGCTTAGTCACTAAAGTACTAAGTTCTCTCCTGTGTTAGCTTGAATGTAATTGACCCCCATAAGCTCATAAGTAGTGGTACTATTAGGAGCTGAGGTTTACTGAAGTAGGTATGGTCTTGTTGGAGGAAATGCATCACTGTAGAGGTGGCTTTTAAGGTCTCATATATGCTCAAGCCATGCCCATTGTCTTAGTTCACTTCCTGTTGCCTGTGGATCAAGAAGTACAATTCTCAGCACCTTCTCCAGCATTATGTCTGCCTGCATGCCACCATGTCCCATCATGATGACAATAGACTAAATCTCTGAACTGCAAGACACCCAAATTAAATGTTTTCCTGTAGAAGAATTGGCATTGGTCGTGGTGTCTCTTTATAGGAATAGAAACCTTAACTAAAACATGTCCCTAGTTCATAAGATGCCAGGAATTGTGATGAACATTGTTGTTGAGGAGATGGAGAAAGAAATCTTTTGGCTCATTGACTAGCTAGTTTAAGCAAATATTTGAGCTCTGAGTTCACTTAGAACCCTGCCTCAAAGAACAAAATCAAAGAGCAATAGAGAAAGACAAGTGATGTCAACTTCTGGTTTTCTAGTACATCACAAACATGCTAATATGCACACATACACACAAGCACTCATAACATCATACCATTACAGGAAAGCAAAGAGAGAGGGGGGGAATCAGAACTAGTCTTGAAAGCTAAAGACATGAAAGAAATGTATATATCCAAAGAAACAAGAAAGAAAGAATATCCAAACAAGAGAATAGTGACTAGGAAAAAGAAGAGATAACAACCACAATTGTAAACCTAATACAAGCTGTGGAAAGGCAGAATAAAGAGTAGCTACACCCTGAGAAAGAAAGAAACATGTGGTGTCAGCTCATACCCCAGCCACTTATGCAGCCATGTGAATGAATGTTATCACAGCAAGGGCTGTTCTGCCACAAACTCACGTAGCTCAAGCCCTCAGTACCTACACCTATAGCCAGAGTTTATTCACAATTACCTGAGGAACCCAAATGCATATTATGAGAAAAAGACATGTAGATTTTCTCTGTTTAGTAAAGTATCAAAGTAAACACTATACATTAAACATTTCTAAATTTAAAATATTGAAGAAGACCCTTGACAAAGAAATCAAATTAAACCAACCCCTAGGACTTATAGAGTAATATTCCTATAGTCTAATACATCTCTCAACACTCAACAGAGGAACTTCTATTTGTAGAATGTGGAAGTTGACACAGAAACCCACAAGTAGTCAAGGTGCAGAGAATAAGAGACTGGAATGCTCACCCCTAAGTGGGCCATACTGTACTTCCTCCTCCCAAGGCTCAAGGATCATTGAGGAAGAGGGAACAGAGTGTTGAGAACCAGAGGCAGTGAGTGACTAAAGGAAACAGTGTCTTGTGCTCACAGCATGGGAGCTAAACTTAAGAACTCACAATTGTGACAAAAGGCTCAAGACAGAAAAAAATCTCATCATGACAAGGAGAGATGGTCAGACCCACTCCTAGTCCTCCAGAAGCTACTGGGAGAGTAGGTTTTCTTTAAGAATGTAGTCCCTGGTAGGTTGACTACAAGCCAGTAGAAAGCCACACATCTAAGAATGTATGAGCAGCACAAGTTGAATTTGAAGGAATTAAAGAAAAAAGACACAAGGTTAGGTGGTTAAGGAAAGAGAGAATGGTTCTGGGAAAAGTCGGGGGAGGCATTAAATATAATCAATAGATATTGGCACAAAATTTTAAAGAACTAATACAAATAAAAAATAGAGAATCAAGATTGAAATCTAACCATTTGATAAAACATCTGTAACCCAAAGATGTAAAAACTCAGGATGAAAAACATTTTGGGCCCGTTCTTATATTCCTCAGATGTTAATCCAACCTATATTCTTGGAGTATTCCAACTCCCCCAATACATATTATTTCATTTCCAGAGCCATTTAAAGTTTTTCTGAGTACAGTTCCCCAGACTGTTATCTCAAGCTGTCCTATAAAACAAGAATAAATGATTGACTCTTTCTTAATATTATTTGAAGTTATAGTTCTGTCAGGAAGCTATTGACCCAATCGTCTGTCTCTGGATCTCACTCAGCCCCCAGCAAATATAACCTTTGGCCCCTGATTCTCCAAGCTTCAGTCTCAGATTTTCTGGTTTCATTTACTACTTTCACAGTGATGATAAGATGTTTCTGCCTCTGCTCACTGGCTGTAGCTCTAGGTTGCCTAGTTCAGAATATTTATAAATTAAACTTTTAGTTCTTGTGTACGCAAAACTCTTCTACAAATTCCTTTCAAGACACCAAATTTGTTCTAGAAAATGACAAAAAAAGGTTGAAGCATGTCAGCAACAGGCAACAGCACAGAGTTGGATTCGTCCTCCTCCTACATTTTCCCCTATAGTCTTTGCCTATCGGAAGCAGTGACTATTCCATCTCCTTATTCCACCTTGACCTTCTCTAAGGTAGCATAAAAGGCTTCTGTCACTCCCAATGTGAAGATTAAAAGGTGTTCTAACCAGTAAACCCTTGCAGTTTCTTTAATGAGCCTGGCTGATCTTTAACCCAAAAAATAGGCAATCCATCTGTTCAAGGGAGCTCAATGCCTGCAAATGGTTAGCCCTTGTCACAGAAGGCTTTTCAACACACACCCTCCATCTGGTCGCTGCTACTTGCTAATCTAAAATGAGACTTGGGGATATGGGGGAGAGTGACATTTCCAGCTAACAATAATTATTTCTAAAAGCTCTCAGCTTCTTTGCACATTTTCTGCTCCTTCTAACACTTCTATTTCCCACACAGGGATTTCAGAAAATGAGGTTATTGTGGAATCTTTAGGCTATTTATGAATAAGATATTCTTCTGCCAAACCTTGCTTTAAATCGTTCTCCTATTTGTATGTCTATCCCTCATACTGGATTGTTTAGATTTCTGCCTTAGTTGGTTGATATTCCTAGTACTTTGTTCTTCCCTGTAACACGTGTGTTGAAACAGAGTAAGCCCGAATATGACCCATCAGTCAGATCCTTAATGATTTTATCTGCTCTGATGATTGCCAAAGGGTAGCACATGAAAACCCATGATGTAGCTGTCAGTTTTGCCCAACTTGACAAAAGCATTTGATTCCCTACTTGCGTAGCTCAGATGGTCTTATGTATCATGTGTGCATATCTTCTTCAGTCATGCTGATCTGCCGGCCTAATCAGAGGTAACGCTCTTTCCATGATGGCCTCTATCCATACGGACAAAAGAAGTTGAAGAAAAGCATCCAGGACAATTTGAACACAGTTCTCATTATCAAGAAATAATTCCTCTCCATTAAGTCTCTCCTTGGATAGGTAAATGTCTTCTGAAAGGAAGCTTAGGGTATTGTGTAATTGCTTCAACAGACTACAGATCAGACCAAAGAATAGCACAGGAAGAGTTCATCCTAAGACTCACTAAGGAAAATGAAACTTTAAACTTTGGGATTCAGTTCAGTGGAAATTCGTGATGAATTCTGCCACAAAGACATTACCTGCTACACTACAATGTCGATTAAGTCTTGAAGTACCCAAGGCCTGAGTCACCACTATTTAATCAGTCTAAATTTTCAAATAAAAATTGCCCTTTCTACTTTATCTCAGCTTTTCAGATTTGAACAGTGAGACAGCTGAAGAGGAGCTTTAGGGAAGCATGTACTCAGCACACAGCACAGAAGGTCTAGCTGTGAAGGTGTCAGTATGCTAGAAATTGCACAGGCACTTGGGAATGGGTGTTGCTCAGATTTGCAGAGCTGAGCTGATAAGAGGCAGAGCCCAGTTTAGAAAAATTTGTCTCTCATATGTTTTTGGTGGCTGTGAATGTTTTATTTGAATGCATGTTGAGGAAAGCATCAAAGAATATTCAGATACCATCAGGGAAGCATCTCATAGTTCTCAGAGTGGACTGCTATCATGGCCCCATTATCCGTTACATACGGTGGTCAGGGAAAATGTGTTTGCCATTGTTTTGTATAAAAATATTTTTAATATGACATATTTGATTCTTTTCCTTCCACACACCCAACTACATGTTCTTTTTCTGTATCCAAAAGGAAAAAAGAACAATCTAAAAACAAAAATCAAAACAAGCAAAATGATAAGACAAAAAAATCAAAACAAACACACACACACACACACAAATGGAGTTCATTTTGAGTTGATCAACTACTCTCAGGCATGGTGCCTGCCATGGTACGTGGTTGATATATCCAGTGACATTTCATTGAAAAAAATATTTCTCATTCCCAGGAGCTCTCAATTGCAAACAGCTTCTTGGTTAGAGGTGGAATTTTGTGTCCTTTTCTCCTTCTTAGTGCTGGGATGATGTCTGGTTTAAGCCTAGGCCGGTCTCGTGAGTTGCTGCCGCGGTCTTTGTGAGTTCATATATGTACCAGTCCTGTATCATGAAAGGATTGGGAAGTAGCTTCGCACTTACATAGACATGGCTGCAAAGCTTCGTTCTTTCATTTATGGTTTTTGTACTCATGAGTAAGTTCCTAATGATGGATGAGCTCTTAATGGAGATAAAGTTTATGTACAAATAAAGTACCAGCATGCTGATGTTGTCATAAATTACAGTACAGAAGCGTACTCTGTGCACGAATTCTCAGAGGAAAAAAAAAAAGCCAAAAGGAATGAATTCACTTAAATGTCAGTCCTATAAAGAAGCAACCCACATAAAGCATAGACAGTATTTAAACCATAGGAATCATCAGGGTCCTCTAGAGAGAAAGCCTAGCGAGCAGGAGGAGAGAATCTGGGGCCAAACCTAGAGGAACATCAAGCATTATAGGTGATGAAGAACAGAGGAGGTGCCCAGAGGGATATAGTGGAGAGACATCAACAGGTACCCGGGGTAAGTAGAGTGTTAGAAGACAGAGGGTATCTCAGTGAGGGCTTTTACTGTTGTGGTGAAACACCATGACCAAGTTAGGGAGAAATGGGTTGATTTGACTTACATTTAAGCATTGCTATTCATCACTGAATGAAGTAAGGACAGGAGGAGGAACTCAAGCAGGGCAGGATCCTGGAGGCAGGAGCTGATGCAGAGGTCATGGAGGGGAGCTGCTAATGTCCTTTTGGTGTTATTGTGGCTCTTTTTGTATATGCCCAAAAGAGGTATTTATTGCTGTTTCTTGAGGTAGATTGATTTCTAATTTTCTGAGAAGCTGCCATACTGATTTCCAAACTGGCTGTACAAGTTTGTACTCCCAGAAGCAATGGAGTAATATTCCCCTTTCTCCACATTTTCTCCCGTATGAGCTGTCATCAGAGTTTTTGAACTTGGCCACTCTGAGGGGAGCAAGATGGTATCTCAGAGTTGTTTTGATTTGCATTTCCCTTGAAGACCAAGGATATTCAGCAATTCCTTAAGTGTCTTTCAGCCATTTGAGCTCTGTCAGAGAGTAGCATTTCTAACAACCTAAGAGGCAGTCAGCAAAGAGCAGCCATAATGATCAGAAGCAAGCATGAGAACAGCTATTAAAGCAAAGCCCCAGCCACATCCTAGCCTATCTCAGGCTGCCTTCTTCTCAAACTAATCCTGTTCAGAATGTGCTCTGATAATGAAGACCATGACTCACCCTCTCCAGTGGAGGATCTCAGTTGAGACAGCATGGTTCTCAGTCAGAAACTATCTTTCCTCCTCTTAGGGGATGACATTGGGTCATGAAAAAATGATGTTGCATCCTTCTGTATCTTTTTTTCTCCAGTGGAGGTGCCTATAAATATTTTTTGGTGTCCAAAGTTTGTAATTCATTCAACCCACAGGTGTGGGTACTGTATTTTAATTCTCTAGCTAAGTCAAGTACCATTCAGAAAAACTAGAAATATAATAGAATAGAATATTATGTATTGAATATATATAATAGAAAATTATAATATAATAGAATCCACAAGCTTGGGATGGGGTGTCATAAAGTATTTGTAATAACTAGGTTTACAAGTCATTTTAGCTACAATTCCAAAAGATTTTAAGGTCCTATGTTTACAAGACTTGAAGTAACTCTAATAGTTAACTTACACTGGAAGGTTTGGAGGGAAATTTGTGTGGCAGTAGAAACATGTTAGGGTGTAAGCTATGTATCATGCAGCACAAACACTTTTTAATAAATGGTGATTAAATGAATCCCAGGCTCATCACTGGCCTCTTCTAAGACAGGAATTCAGAGTATCACAGGGTCAGAGACATTTCTACTGAACATCTGTTGTGTTCTCCCTTAGAAATGTTGCATCTTCTTTGCCCATTAACCTGGAGCCCTGATCATTTCCTTCCACTCTTTCTAGGACAAGCAGGACATCTAGCTGAGGCGTAATGGGTAAGCATCAGGGGCGGCCTCTTGAGAAAGATAGAAATGTTCTGTGGTAGGCCAGCTCCCACGCCTCTCAGTCTTGCACACTGGATTCCCGATGTGTCTGTAAAAACTATTTCAGAAAAAAGTAATGCACTTTTTAACATGGAAAATGATGACTAGAGACGAAGGAAATTTTGCAGTTGTGAACTCTTGGAAATCACAGCTTCTCCTCCAGCTCCTTACAGGAAGGAAGCAAGGCTAACTAAAGCAAGTCAAACTAAAGAAAGACTCCTTCTAGAAAGTGTACCTGACTTCATAAGGAAAGTGACATTTGTGTCAAATTTAGGATTTCTGAGTCCGATAAGACCTACCAGCTGTCCATTGAGATTTAAACCAAAATAGAAATCTCCTTGTGTTTTCAATTCAAGCCTTTATATCGTTTTTGCTCTTTAACTTGCTGTAAATAATTTTTTACATTTTGAGGTTATCCATTTATTTCTTTAGTTTGATTAGAGTCAGCTAAATAATGTTAAAGCCATCTCCCCTTTCACTATTCCCATAAAAGACATCCTTATCCACAATCACCCTCTTAGCCTTGCCTTTACTTGACTCTAGTTGTCTACACACAGGCAAAGACTGAACACCAAATGAGTCTCCCCAGACAGCAAGCACCTAGCTTGGCCTCCTGCATTTTTGCCTCTCTGTGGCTTGTTCTAGATCTACTTCATCATAAGATTCCCTCATACTCTTACTCTTGCCCCCAGCTGCCTGAGATTATACAAACCTTGTCAGTAATCAGTTCAGGTTCTCCAAAGCTTTGCCTGTTAAATTCCAAAAACAGTATGAAGGAGGGTCTTCATCTTCCAGTGCCTTTAGCAAGGTGGACTATGCTGGTTGGACTGAGGGCCTACCTTGCAACTCACCTCTTCTCCCACTACTATGAGCAGCCCTTTCAGACGCTCATGAGCTGGGGACAGGAGCTTAGTTTAGACATTTAAGCTTTCCAATCAACAGCTCCTGCTCCCTATCCTTTGATTGGAGTTTGCTGTTTCTACAAACCTATTTGAACTGTTTCAAAGTAAGGAAATAGTTCCTTCACAGGTCAGCCTCCTGCCTTCTACCCAGGCTGCTTCCCAGACAAACAAGGACTCTTGGTCCACAGCAACGCTTCTCTCTTCCATGAATCATCAGGCATCTTTCCGTTCTCTCCAGGCTCATGTGAAAATCATCAGACACATATTTGAAGGATTGTGGTACCCATGGGGCCACAGTGAGCTACAAACATTAGAATAGTTGAAAACAAAAAGCAAATGGAGGAAATAATTTGTCCAGATGTCAGCAAGCTAAGTTTTTATTTCAGAGACTGTTTCCAAGCTACTGGTCCATGTGATATGGCAGCATAAATCCTTTAGCTGTCTTTCTGACAAGAATGTATTTAATCGGTCTTTAGTGGATATACACTGTGTAGAACCTGACTTTGAAAGAAATAATGGACCGTGGGATCTGATTTAACACCTCATTTGTAGTTTGTACTTAATTGTGTATCACAATAGAAACCCACAGATCTATAACAAAATATTTAATCTAGCACCTTTGGATCAGTAAGCTAACTCATCTTGGAAAGTCCCTTGATATGTAGCCAAGACGATTGCCAACTGATTAGAAATATATCCTGTTAAGACACCAGCACTGTAGGAGGGGAAAGACGAAAACACATTCAAAAGAAAGGCAAATAGTTAAATGCATAACTAATATGAGGATTGTTCTCTTAACTGTGGGTCTATCACTATAATGTGACCATGGAGATTTCTTTGATTATAGCATAAATTCTCACTATGCTAATATTCTCGGTAACACTTTGGATGTCTAAGACACAGCAAGTGTAGGAAATCATGCAGAGAGCATCACTTACAGTAAGTGTTGGAGTCTTCCAGAGATGAGCTATAAGAGCCTGTGTTTTGGAATTGGAAAACAGAGCTCAGAGCAGGCATCATGGCCTGTTCATGACCACTCCTAGACAACGGTGTGAGCTTGCTCATTACTCCGAGTTTCAGTTTCTTTTTTCTAAAATGCGTATCTCTCTCTCCCAGCTGTTAAGGGTGCTTAGTGTCAAGTTTTAAGGTTGCTGAGTGAGGAAAATGTCAAGTTTTCTAGTATGTAGGTTTGACAAACTTTTTAAGTATAGTCCACATTAGTTAATCTCCTTGCTCCTAGTGAACTCCATCTTTTCATCTGACAGTCTAGAAGGTTACATTGGTTACTTCCAAACACTAAGAATATAGCACAATTACTTCACAATTGTGTATCCAGAGTTTGGAATTGGGCTTGGGAATATAGGGACCATAAAGAATATAAACTCTCAACTGTTCTGTGTTTATAGGGTGATCCTTATTGATGTCCCTTCAATCTAAAAGCAGCCTTCACACACGTGCATTCTGTATAAGTAATACATGATATCTGATTATGGTGATGTGGGCAGGGAGGGCTTGTTTCGCTCACCATCCCCAAGTTTATTATCAGACAACAAGCAGATCACCTGGCTGACTGTTTCTGAAAACACAGATTATAAAGAAAAGGAAGAAAATGAAATAAGAGATTTATCGGTCTCAAGTTCCAGTAACCTGAAGGGCCAGTGCTTTCCAGCTTTTATGTATATTGAATGTATCTAATGAAAAGTAGTATAACAACTTTCTACAGTCTCAAAGCTTTAGACTAAGAGATGTTTCATTTGTTCTTCCAGTAAATAGTAGATAAATCCCAGCTGTTTCAAGTCTGGAAAAGTGACACAATATGACTTTTCAGATGTCTGAGATGCAACCGAGCAAATGTAAAACTGTACGCAACTTACTAAAGCTTAAAACTTAAGAGATTTGTACATTTTAAAGTCTTACTTTGGTCCCAATCAGTATTTTCATTCTACATTTAAATGTAATATAAAGCAAAAAGTCCTTAGCCAATTTATTCATTTTGCAGCTTTTAGAAATATAATTGTCATTTACCCCTCCATTTCCTCCCTTCAATCCCCCTTATCCTGCTGTGATCCCTCTCAAAGTAATGACCTCTTTTCCTTCGCTGAATATATCCATTAATGCAAAAAATACTTAAGGGCTGGAGTTCAACACTGCCTGCTCTTCCAAAGGTCCTGAGTTCAACTCCCAGCAACCATATGGTGGCTCACAACCATCTCTAATGAGATCTGGTGCCCTCTTGAGGAAGAGACCTGGTCAATTGTCCTCATCAGCTTAGACCATGAAACCCAATATGGACAAGATCAATGGAACAGCCCGCCATATACAGGCTTCCCATGCATGCTCCAGCATTGCCAGGGCATAAAATAAAAAATAAATAATAAAAAAAATATATAAACAAAATCTGTTAATCCCATTTAGTGTTGCTTGTGTGTACATGATTTCAGATCTGATCACCTTGTATTGGGTAAATGATTAGGGGGCACCTTCCTGGGGAAGATTAATTCTTTCCTTTCCAGCAATTATTAGTTGTCAGAAGTTCTCTGTTTAATGATGAGTACCTGGGTGACTTCCCCACTCAATATAAGCATGCTCATTGCTGTCACCATGATTTACGTCTTATTTAGGCAGAGATATCGTGGCTGTAACTTCCCTGTCATTTCTAGGAGACACAATCTCACAGCAGATTTCTTGTTCCTCCAGCTCTTACAATCTTTCTGCCCTACATTCACAAAGTTCCCCGAGCCATAGGGGTAGGAGATGCATTGTAGATGTATCAGTTGTGACCAAACACGCCACACAGATATGTCTGAGTTGGCAAACTGTACTCCATGGTTTTACTTTATTGTTTTTCTAAGACAGAGTATATGAAGTTGGATGGGGAGGGATGCTGGTGAGAGTCTGAGAGGAGTTGGGGGAGGACATAATATAAGCAAAACATTCTGTATGAAATTCTTTTTTAATTATTTTTATTGAAAAAATTTCCGCCTCCTCCCTGCCTCCCATTTTCCTCCCCCTCCCCCCACTCCTCTCCCCCTCCCTCTCCAGTCCGAAGAGCAGTCAGGGTTCCCTGCCCTGTGGGAAGTCCAAGGTCCTCCCCCCTCCATCCAGGTCTAGGAAGGTGAGCATCCAAAATAATAAACAAAAACTTATTTTTTAAAATGACTGTGTGTTGGGAGTCATAGGAACCCACCAAGGATATTACTGTCAAAATTATATATATATAGCTGTGGGATAATATGAAGAAGTGATCAAATTAGGGAATAAGAAATCTTATAGTAATAGTATATAGTAATAGTAATCTTATAAATTTGTCTATTACAAATTATATAAGTTTTCTTGATTTCTGGGTTGGTTGGTTGATTGTGGGGTGATTTATTTCTATATCTATATGGTTCCTCAGCTGTTTATATTTCAAGTTCTTATGTTGGGTGGACACTGAGTGAGGAGGACACTAGAGAGTCATAATAAGTGACCCGAGCCTCGTGAAACATCCAGATGAAAACCAGAAGTGCTAACCAACACAACAAATACTGCAGATGTTCTGTCATAGGCCAATAAAGATATTTGCAAGATGACAAGTCCTTTGGGATTTACCGAGGAGTGAGTGGTATAGCTGGCTTTTATGGTATAGTCATTTTTATTGTTTTTGAGAATTCTCCACACTGATTTCCATAAAGATTACATCAGTTTGTAATTTCACCAACAATGAATGATGGTTCCCTTTCCCTACATCATTTCTAGGATTTGTTATTGGTTCATTTGTTGATATTTGATGTTTGGAATGGCTAAGATGAACTCTCAAAGTTGTTTGTATTTGCATTCCCCCATTGCCAGGGACAAGGAACATTTTAAAAGACATTTCTTAACCAGTTTTTTCTTCTTTAGAGAACATTCCCATTGCCATAGCCATGATTTTCCATGAACTCCACAATTGCTTCCCCTACTATGATAATCTGTACCCTCAAAGCACTAGCTGAAATTATTTTTTTCTCAAGTTTTATCTTTCTGGTATTTCATCACAGTGAGGAGAATATCAGTACATTTACAGAGAGAAATCAGCTTTTCTCAAAGTCGAACAACCTAAACCTTAATCTCGCTCCCAAATCCTCACAGAGATGTGCAAAATAATGTTGGACCAAACATCTTAACACCAATGCCCAGTTACGTTGACCCACAAAATGAACAAACACAGCAATTACTTTTGCCCTGGTAGGAAGAACAAAATGTCAGACAAGGCAATCAAGTGGTTAGAGGAAGTAAGAGCTCAAAGGAAAGAGTCTGCAGGCACTGAGGAAGGGGACATTGTTGAAAGGATGCACTTACACCACGGTCATGTGAATGACCACAGAAGAAGTAGAAAGAAGACAATGAAAGAGGATCTGAGGACATCAGCAGAGAGAAATGACAAACTGTGATTGCATGACACAGGGGTTGGTTTTCCATCCAAAGACCACTGTGAGTCACTGAGGATTTTAGTAAAACGTATCCCGGTCACCTGCTTGTGTTAGACAGGTCACGCTGACCTGCAGTCTCAGAAAGCAGCATAAAATTGCCAGCTACATTGAAACCTGTGAAAATGGCTTAAGTTCCTTAGAGAAAAGAGAGAACAGGGGAACATGGAAAGCATCATTTTCATGACTTTTTCAAAAAGGAAGAAATTATTATAGATTTCCCTTTAAAACTATTTGTCCAAGAAGTTATAGTTGGCCTTGATACCTCTTTTTTCAATTAAACATTTTATAATGAAAATGAAAGTTTTATAATAAAAAAGTGCTTATTTTCAAAATCACATGAAAGCCCCCCCCCCATAATTTTCCAGAGCTTTCCTTGCTTGCTTCCTTCCTCACCGGGTTATATTTAGCCTTGCTGTAGACCCTGGCCTTCTTAATAGACTGCAGAACACAGTGCACTAATCTAAGCATTTCTTAATAGGCTTAAATGAGGTGGATGAACCCCAACCCTGGCCTTGTGCACACAGAAACACATTTGTCCACACATCCTTTCCTGTTTGAAGACATTCTGGGATGTAACTGTTGAGTTAGAATCCAGAGGAAAACAGATGTTTTGTAATTATGCAAACAAAATTAACTTTAAAGAGGCTTTATATTCTTTGCGCTGCGAGAAAGCGTAGATTTGATTTCTCCCTTTCTTGGGAAGCCTTTCTTTCTGTTAGAATGATATTGGCATCTTTCCAGTTGCTGTCAATCTAATGTTGAATAGCTCTCTGTTGGTTTTCTTTCTTAGCTATGATTTGGTTTACCAGTGGGATCTGTATGCAGAGGCTGACCCTATAGAGAAGCACGAACACTCCGTTCTTTTATATCCCACAACAAAGCTCCCCACATCATCTAACTTTGCTTTGCTTAAATAGGCTTCAGTAATGCTGTCAATATATTTTTTAAGAATGTATTTATTTAGTTAGTTCTTTTTATGTATACAATGTTCTGTCTGCATATATACCTGCATGCCAGAAGCGGGCATCAGATCTCATTATAGATGGTTGTGAGCCACCATGTGGTTGCTGGGAATTGAACTCAGGACCTCTGAAAGAGCTTCCGGTGCTCTTAACCTCTGAGCCATCCCTCCAGCCCCAACTGTCAAAATATTTTTAATGTAGAAGCCACCATAGTATATTTTTATAGAATTAACAATAACACTAGTAATGGCATTGATGACAGAGTAGGGGACCAGGTATTCGCTCCATCTCTTGGCAACATAATTACTCAAAAAGATTATCTAAAATCAGGAAATCCTATTCTTAGAAGTAAATTCTCCCAGTGAAGAGAGTAAGAATGAGAAGGCAGTTTACTTTGAAGCTCATCCATTGCCACAAGGAGCTTCTTGCTAGCTATGGAGAGCTGGCCCTTTGCTGCCCTCACAGTGTTCACTGCTTCTCAGCCACCTTCTCCTCCCGAGAACTGCCCAGTTCCCGGTCACTTCCTCTCTCAGCCTCGGGAGCTTCCGTGCAGGGACTGTCGTGACTGGCACTAAGGAGCTGGACGTCTTGCCAATTTATTCATTCTCCCATGCCTCCTTTCCTCAGAACAGGGCGATTGCTTATCAGAACCACGGAACTTAATTCCACAGCTACATCAAAGATTTGACAGATAGCAATCTAGTGAACCCAGCCTTGCTTGTAGGAAAGGCAGAAAAGCAAGAGTCCAATCAGGACCCTGGACAGCGTAAAGAGAGCCAGCTGGTGTCCCAGGGCGGAACATTTGCTTTTTTTACTTACTCCTGTAGACATTTCCTTTTGATTGCTTAGGGCTCCCTGGACTTTCGAGGAGTTCAAAGCATCATTATGCATGAGATTGATGTGTTTGGGTCTCCTGATATGACTGAGATACCACTGGGGGTTCTGTGAAGTTGATGTAAGTATTTCCCAGAGGTCAAGTAAAAGTGGGAAGACATGTCTTCCTTCCTCGCAAAACAAATTTTGCTCTTGAATATTTCTATGCAGCCTATATACCACCTATAATTAATCCTTTTATGAAATTTGAATGTAAGTGTTGGAAGTATTTTACAAGCATCAGGTTTTATTTTTTTAATCTAGTTATAATGTCATGAATCTAATAAAGAAAATGGCTGTCTCCTAATTTTCGTCTTTTCTAGTCTCTTTTTAAAATCATGACTTTTATTTTATGAAAATATAAAGTAGAAATAAAGCTCCCATTCCAGCACCTTCTCTTGCTTTTTCTTGGCTCGTGACCTTGCTTTCTCTCTGCTCTAACATTCCCCCCTGTAAATGGGGTAAGAATGGCACATATTTTATAATGCTATTTTGAAGGGTTGGTGGGTTAATATTCAGAACATACTTTGGCTGCTGTGTCATTGAATATTAATCTGTGTATAATTTTGATTATATATTTGTATCATTTCTTTGTTATAAGGTGCTTTTCCATTCCCACAGTTCAGTATATAGTGCATTTTTATCACGTTGTTTTGATACTGAATTTGAAATAAGAACCAGATCGTGTTTTATAGATGTTTTTGCAGTATCTTTCCCCAAGAGGAGTCGGTATTTTTAGGTTCTGTGAGTTTTCTCCCTTTGAATTGAAGTCAGACTCTGGTCCTTGGTATAGAAGACAGCCACCAAAAATCTACTAAAAACACACAGACTTGTTCTCTCTTGTTATTTTGCCTTGCTTTAAAGTTATAAAATATTTTATGTTTTCAGCCTAAATAGACTTAAGTTTTTCTATCATCTCTCATGGAAAGTGATGGGTTGGGATCATAAACCACATCCTAATCTCTAAGCAGCATTCAAAAAATGTTCTCACCCTAGGCCTCCTGTGTACTTAGGAATACAAATCTGCACAGAAGCAATAAGCTTCAATCAAACTTTCCCCTGGTTGAGCCTTACTGATTCACATCACACTCCTTGGCAGTCATGGGTTGGCTTACAAATGAAGAGTCCAGCGCATCAAAATCATTGCACGTTCTACAAGGAAGCAAGTGCATTTATGCTGTGCTAGCGTCTGCTGTCACTGATGCTACGGGCTAAGGAGCAAACACAAGAGCTTAGCTCACCAGGCCAATAGGAAAGCTCTCCTTCCCAGAAACTCTAGGGGATCTGGGCTGGCTGTGTGAGTGTGAGCCGCTGTAGACCTGTGCTGATGCTCTCTCTCTCTCTCTCTCTCTCTCTCTCTCTCTCTCTCTCTCTCTCTCTTTCTCTGGGTTCTGTCCCAAAACCCTTCATAGATGATGCTGAGATTCCTCATGGTGTGACGTTCTCTGGCTGACAAAAAATAATCAGTAATAAATTTCTGAGCCTTTACACACTCTTCTAGACTGCCTATTGATCTTATAATAGATTGTTTTTGTCATTTTCACATTAACACACAGTTTAATACTTTAAGAGCCAAGGCTGATTTTGTCTGTTTTTGTTTTGTTTTGTTTGTTTGTATGGAGTTTTGGGTTTTTTTGTATTTTGTTTGGGGGGGAAGGGTGACTTTTAGTGTGTTCTCTCTAATCTAACTTGATTTACTCTAGCTGAATTTCTAGCTAAAAATCTGATTGGAAGATTCCTGTGATGTGTTTCAGCCCCCTGAACACAGCATTCTGTATACAAGACTGAATCAGTAGAAATGAAGTCAGCTAGTGATAGAGAATAAAAGCTTGTCTACCCCTAAAATTCACATCTGGAAACACTAAACCCCAACATCTGATTGATAGGGTTATTAAGAGAGAGGGTCAACAGACTAGACAGATAGTCAGCAGATGGAAGGAAGGAAGGGAGGGAGAGAGGGAGGGAGGGAGGAGGAAGGAAGGAGGAAGGGAGAGAAGGAGGAAAGAAGGGAAGGATGGACGGAGGGAGGGAGGGAGGAAATCTGTAGCATAGTTCTTTCTGCATCCAAAGTCCTTGAAACCAGGGAAACAGTGTTCTTACTTTAACCAGTACAAGGAAAAAGGCCCAAGAAAAGTGAGTATCACAGACCAAATCCAGATGTCTAAGAACAGTATAGTAAGGGCACTCGGGTTCCTGCAGAGAGATAAGCAAACAGGGAATGGATTAGCTTTTCATTCGCTTTCTCATCCTACCTGGGCCTGTGGTTGACTGTATGACGCACAGCCTCAGTGAGGGTAGATTTTCCCCTCGGTTATCTCACCTGACAAGTCTCCTCTGGAGATACTCTAACAACTACACCTGGAAGCAATGCTTTACTAAGTGTGTGGACTTGTTAATTCAGTCAAGTTGACAACCAAATTGAGTCCCGGCAGGTGGTTAGGTTACAGGAATGGAGCCGTCTGAACTGAGTTTATACCCTTACCCAATACTTCAGAAAGTCTTCTTGGACCTTCCATCGCTGAAGGACATACAGGGGACTATATTCCATAATAACCAGAATACAGGGGCTTACCATACACCAAATCTACAAGCCCACAGTTTTCTACCATAGCAGTCTGGATAGACAAAGGTAACAGAGTAAATAAAAATACTAAATTTTTTATTCAGAGGAGAAATTTATATTTTGGTGGTAAGAAAATGTGGTGGCATTGACGGAGCTTCTAACCACAAAATGTCCAATCATAATGACAATAGCTACCATTTGCTTATTGTGTGTCATGCATAAACACTTCATATCTTATTTGATCCTTTAAAAACATATGGCATGACCACACTTATTTTACAGCAGAGATTACCTGTGAATATCAGGATTTATAATATCACTAAACATCTTCCCCATCTCATCATGTTATGGGTTTCTGACTGGTGTTCAGAGGTCTGAGTTAGGACTACAGCTTGGCTTAGTAGGCTCTAGACTCAGTGGCTCTTGACGGAGTGACACCACTTCTGGAAAATTCTTCTGTGGATTATATTGCATTCCGTCACAGTAAGTGGAGCAGCCAGTACGTAGGATGTGGATTATAACACATGTCATCACAGTAAGTGGGATGTGGATTATAACACATGCCATCGTAGTAAGTGAGATGTGGATTATAATTCATGTTATTGCAGTAAGTGGGATGTGGATTATAATTCATGTCACCACAGTAAGTGGGATGTGGATTATAACACATGTCATCGCAGTAAGTGAGATGTGGATTATAACACATGTCATCGCAGTAAGTGGGATGTGGATTATAATTCATGTCATCGCAGTAAGTGAGATGTGGATTATAACACATGTCATCGCAGTAAGTGGGATGTGGATTATAACACATGTCATCACAGTAAGTGGGATGTGGATTATAATTCATGTCACCACAGTAAGTGGGATGTGGATTATAACACATGTCATCACAGTAAGTGGGATGTGGATTATAACACATGTTATCACAGTAAGTGGGATGTGGATTATAATTCATGTCATCACAGTAAGTGGGATGTGGATTATAACACATGCCATCGTAGTAAGTGAGATGTGGATTATAATTCATGTTATCGCAGTAAGTGGGATGTGGATTATAACACATGTCATCGCAGTAAGTGGGATGTAGATTATTACACATGCCATCACAGTAAGTGGGATGTGGATTATAATTCATGTCATCGCAGTAAGTGGGATGTGGATTATTACACATGCCATCACAGTAAGTGGGATGTGGATTATAATTCATGTCATCGCAGTAAGTGGGATGTGGATTATAACACATGTCATCGCAGTAAGTGGGATGTGGATTATAACACATGTCATCACAGTAAGTGGGATGTGGATTATAACACACGCCATCACAGTAAGTGGGATGTGGATTATAACACATGTCATCGCAGTAAGTGAGATGTGGATTATAACACATGTCATCGCAGTAAGTGGGATGTGGATTATAACACATGTCATCGCAGTAAGTGGGATGTGGATTATAATTCATGTCACCACAGTAAGTGAGATGTGGATTATAACACATGTCATCGCAGTAAGTGGGATGTGGATTATAATTCATGTTATCGCAGTAAGTGAGATGTGGATTATAATTCATGTTATCGCAGTAAGTGGGATGTGGATTATAACACATGTCATCGCAGTAAGTGGGATGTGGATTATAACACATGTCATCGTAGTAAGTGGGATGTGGATTATAATTCATGTCACCACAGTAAGTGGGATGTGGATTATAATTCATGTCACCACAGTAAGTGGGATGTGGATTATAACACATGCCATCGTAGTAAGTGAGATGTGGATTATAATTCATGTTATCGCAGTAAGTGGGATGTGGATTATAACACATGTCATCGCAGTAAGTGGGATGTGGATTATTACACATGCCATCACAGTAAGTGGGATGTGGATTATAATTCATGTCATCGCAGTAAGTGGGATGTGGATTATTACACATGTCACCACAGTAAGTGGGATGTGGATTATAATTCATGTCATCGCAGTAAGTGGGATGTGGATTATTACACATGCCATCGTAGTAAGTGAGATGTGGATTATAATTCATGTTATCGCAGTAAGTGGGATGTGGATTATAACACATGTCATCGAGTAAGTGGGATGTGGATTATAATTCATGTCACCACAGTAAGTGGGATGTGGATTATAATTCATGTCACCACAGTAAATGCAACAGCCAGTAAGTGGGATCTGATAGGACTGATTTCATTCGGTTTTGACCCCAAAGCTACAAATCATTGCTGATATGACTGGTTCTGAAACTTAAGAGTCATACTCCAAGACATTGGTCATGGCTCTGGGTACAAAGATTATAATTTTGTTATTGATAGAAAATTCTGCTAATGAACTAAAATTATAATTGAACAGTAGTCTTGAGAAAAGTAAAAACAGATCTTGGAAATCATTAAACATTCAAACATATTGGATGGTAGAGACACTGTAAAACATTAAGTCCTGTGGAGATGTTTTAGTCAATGCAATGGGTCATGGATATTTTGAAAGAAACTGAAGCCCTCCAGAAAATAATCATTTTGAGTCTACTTTTATTAATAAATCTCTGTGGTTTAGATATTAATAAATGATAAGGGATTAATTAATAAGATAAAATGTCATTTATCTGATCACTATCTAAAGCAAATGTGTTTAAGAATTGGGATCAAATTTGACTATTAGTTAAAGTATTGTGTTAAGAGCGAATGAGAAGGAGGAATTTGCAGAAAGCAGAAGTGGAAAAAATTAAAGCTATGTGAATGCTAAATCTTAGAAAAATACTAATTTCAAATACAAAATTCCTTATGGCTTGGCTCAGTAAAAAAAAAATCCTTTCTACAAAGGAGTGCACTTCTTTCAATTAGATAATGGCTACTCCCCCTTCTGTCCACAGCTTCCTGTTGACAAAACTGTCTCCTCTTTTTCATTGGCTATCTATATGTGCTTCTCAGCAATTTTTCTATAAAAGCTTCCAAAAGACCAATTCCAGGGCAACTGTAACCACAGACATTGCTCCTGTAGCGTTGTGATTGACAATATAATCAGAAAATAAAATAAGTGACTTCTATATAGATATGGAGCCCATATAGGTATGGACCCATATAGGTATGGAAAATCCCATAAAGGTGTGGAAGAATTTTTACAAGTGTGGAAGACTGTGCAGGTATGGAAGAACACCATACAGGTGTGGAGGAACCTGTACAGGTGTGAAAGAGTCCTTAAAGCTGTGGAAAAACCCATACAGGTGTGAAAGACCCATACAGATGTGGAAGAACCCTGTAGAGATGTGGAAGACCCCATACAGGTGTAGAAGAACCTGTACAGGTGTGGAAAAACCTGTACAGGTGCGTAAGACCCTGCACAGGTATAGAAGACCCCATACAGGTATGGAAGACTGTTTCAAGACTCTTCCCTGTTGGTACCCATTAAAGTTTTCATCAACAACTACTCTAGGCGCCCATCCTAAGATAACATGATTGAGTGATGGCTGTTTGTGACTACATATGACAGAACCAACAATCATGATGTGCTATTAATATTAAGGCCCAATGCGATCCACTCACCAGAGGAAAGGCATGTTTCCCACTGGAGGAACCAAACTGAAACTGGAAGATCACCTCTAAAAAGCCCAGTGACTCTGACAGCATCTTCCTCCCACACTTCTCCACATCTCCACTCTGACTTCTCACAACAAGCTACTAATGTTGGAAATTGAGCTGCGAATAATGAATATTTGTACAGGAGATTTAGGGATTTATTTTTAATATTAAGAAAGAAAAACAGGAAAATGAATTTTCAGGTAAGAACCCAAGACTACTCATGTTGCTAAGACTGGTGGCTGTGAAGACATCTGTAGCAGGGGCCAGAAGTCTCATGAGTCAGTTGAGTTCATGGAGAGTTCCAACAATGAATCTGAAGCAGTTGCTTTGCCTAATTAATGAAGATTAATTGCACTTTTAAAAGATTCAAAGGCTATGTAAATACTACACAAAGCTGACCCAGTTCTATCTGTGCTATTTCTCTGGCTGTCTGAGCCCCAGGGGAACATACTATTTCTCTCTCACAGTTGAGTCCCCATTCTATAGCTGCTTTGTACAGGAACTTGTGAGGAGAAAAGGTACAGCCTATCAAATGAACCAAAAATTCTCACTTGCCTTCAGTTAGGGTTTCTATTCTTTAAGCAATGAATGTAGCTAATTCTTAGATCCCCTCTGTGCCCCAGTGATTATTATAACTCTTCTCAAACTTGATTTCATTTGCATAGTTTCTTTAGTGCAACTATAATTTTTATGCAAAACAGTCACTTTTATATCATACTAAGTTTGGAGTTGATGTTGTCTTTTTAATCACTTTGATTTTTATGAAAGCAAGTTTCCAAAGCAATATCTACCAGTTGAGAGACCATCTATACGTTAAATGATTCTGTTTTCTTTATCAAGAGGTCCAGTGATTAATTTTCACTAACTATATTTAAAAGGACACATATGCCAAGGATGATGTTTAGTCATAGAGATTTTTTGACCCCATAAACATTGACCATTCTCAGGAGATGTCAATGTGGCTTGTGGGAGGATCCTGTTCATCCTTATACTCCTCTTCCTCACCCCACACCCTCTCCCCAGTATTTCATTATATAGCCTGACTGGCCTGAGATGCATTATATAGACAAGGATAACTTTGAGCTCACAAAATCTGCCTGCCAGTGCCTTCCAAGTTCTGGGGTTAAAGGCATGTGCCATTATACCCCACCACTTTTTTGTTGAGGAATCTTTCTTTAGGGTGTCCAGGAGGCTTTCATTCACCTGGTTATGCCCAAACAGTCTGAGGAGATGTAGATGTTTCTATAGTCTTCTCTTTTAATATATTGGCATCCCCAAAGCAGGTGTGCTGACCCTCTGAGACATCACATGAACACCTGGATGAGTTCCAGGGTCTGAACCAAATCAACACAGGATAAAGACAAAGGTGTTTGCTGCTCACAAAGCTCATTAACCCAGTTCCCTTTGTGGGTATATTTTCCTTTTAGATGGTATGAGAAAGCTGCCTTCATTTAACTGTATACCTTAAATGTGTGGATTTGTAGTGCGCTGATTGTATGTCAACAAAATGGACGTAAGGAAGAAAGCAAGATAGAGAAGGAGGTGAGGAAATGGAAATTTCTCTGGATTTGTTTGTGGTGTTTCCAAAGACAACTTAACCTTACATCTGTACTTTCTGATCTTTCCTCAGTCTGTAAGGGGCATGCCTTTAAGACAGACTAAACAAGCACTGCTGAACACAGGGTCTCATTGGCACCACCATCCTGTAGATCTTCCCTCCTCTTCCAAAACTGTGGTTCTTCACCTTTTATCATGCACAGCTTTAGCCGTTAGTCAAGTTGCAAAACACAAACTATGGCTCCCCTGGGAAGCTGTGCTTGACTATTCTGTAGGCTTAAAGGTGTCAGAGCTGGGCCTGAGAGTACAAATCTAATTCCTTTCTTAGAATTGCCCTTCCTTTCCACCATATCTTGTTATGGACCTTCAAGAAATCTTGGAGACCAAATATTTACAACATGACTCAATACATAGATGCTTGAGAATCACCTCGGGGAATTTTCAGATTCTTCAAATTCAGGCTCCATGTGAAGAAACTAACTTGGTAGCCATGGGAGTAGAATTCCAAGGGTGATTCTGATGCGAGTCCTGACTAAGCTTCTTTTAACCTAGCATGCTGACAGTCTTCCTCCTCTGCCAAAGGGCTTATTTGTTCATTTTCCTCACCAAACTGTGAGCTGCTTAAAGGCAGAGACCACACTCTGATCTTCATTGATCTTCCTAGTACTGTCACCTTCTGGAAGCTTCTCAGTGTTTACAGAAGAAGGCCAATCTCTTACACTAATGAAGCCAAAGCTGGCAAGCAGCAACCAATCACAAATGATGACTGTGTCCCAAAGTGGACACCAACGGTTCAGATCATCCCATTGTCGATCCATCCCATTGTCATCTTTATCACTCTGAAACAACCAATCTAGCCTTATCCTGGAGCCTTGTAGTGTCTGTTCAGCTTCGCTCTGTTCACAGGGAGAGTCACACAGACCATTCATTGGCCTTCCTGTTCTCTCCTTGCATCTACTCCTATCACTCAAAGCATGATGAAGATGTTTGTCTCCCCCAGACTCACTGCTAGTATTCCTCTCAGAAGTCAAAGAAATCAGGGAAGAAATCAGTATTTGTTCCCCTCAAGTATCATAAAATAATAATAAGAGATTGAATAAGTTTCTCAAATTTCAGTCAAATTTCCAATCACCTGTAAAAAATATTATGTTAATCATTGAAATCTGAAGAATCCTTTCATTTATTTTTTGAATGTTTTTTTCTTTTTTAATTATTATTATTAAAAATTTCCTCCTCCTCCCCTCCTCCCATTTTCCTCCCCCTCCCCCACTCCTTTTTATTTTTAAATTCTAGAATACTTGGGTAAAACCTTTTTTTTTAAATTGTTGCTTTGAATTGTATGAATAGAAAAAGATTTGCGAGAACCAAATGTTTGACCGTGTTGGACGCACATGGTAGTAACACCCTAACACAGATTAGTGTTCACCTGGGGGAAAAGTGCCTTTGGAGAACTCAGCAAATGTGAGTGGGAGAAATACGTGAGTTAAATGTTAATTTGATCATATTTCACACTCCACTTAAACTCCTCTTGCTTCAGTGTTATAAAAGCTCTTATAAATCTTTTCAGCAACTTCACCCTAAATGGTTTATGATGTCAGTAATTCATACTTCTCAAAACCCATTTTTACATGATGTCCCAAAGTGTCTACGAAAGAATTGAATAATGAAAGGGGCAGCAAAATTAAAAATATTTTATTTTATTCTGTCAAAAGACCAAAAATGATGTTTCCATTAAACCAAACTGTCTCTTATGTATCTTCAATCTGCACTCAGTGGCAGGGGATGAGATGTGGAACGTGGGTACCACCGTCTCCACCCATGGTCCACTCTTTCATTCGGAAGACCTGCAGCCTTCAGTCCCGTCTTTCTCCTTACTGCAGCAATTAGTGTCCAGCAAGCGTTTCCCAAGCTTTCCATGAACACATCAGTAAAATAAAGGAATCTACATATTTAAAAACACAGATGGGTGTCTCATCCTATAAGAAAAAGTCTTTTGAATGGACGCAAGAAGCCACTCCCCTGCTTTGTCCCTCAGCACTGTACTCAGAAGAAATATACACACAGCAATCTCTTTGCCTCTCCTATCCCCAGCACCCTGTAGGTGCTTGCAGACCACCAAGGATTCGCAAAGTTAGTTATTTTTATAGTCTTCCCCCACTTGCAGGCATCCTCTACATACTGAAATAAAAACTACTCTAATCCCTTAGGCAGACAGATATGCTAGCTAGAAGGTTATCTTAATAATGTGAAGTTTACAAGGGAATAATTCCATTCCCTTCGAAATATGTGCCATTTCAATTTAGAAAGAACAAGATTTCCACATTAAGAAGTGTGTTAGCATTGTGTATGATTCTCTTGTATTTTAATGCTTCTTGTTATTTAAAATGTTATTTGGGGGGCTTTTTAAGACAGGGTTTCTCTGTATAGCCTTGGCTGTCCTGGAACTCACTTTGCAGACCAGACTGGCCTCAGACTCACACAGATCTGCCTTTCTCTGCCTCCCAAGTGCTGGGATTAAATGCACTTGGCATTAAAGTGCAACACCACTGCCCGACTAAAATACTAATTTTTAAAATTAACTTACAACTAAATTTTTAAGTGCACGAGTGGTCAATCTTTTGGAAATGTGACTTTGGACTAAAAGAGAGATATGGATTAAAGTTAGACAAATGACCAAGTCCTTTTTAGCCAAGATAATTGATAAGTTGCTTAGGAAGAGGAAGAATTCTATTTATTCACGGTCTTGATCAGGTGTGCTTGTCGGTTCTCCGCTACTGTGACTAAACACCCATGATGGTCAATTTAAAAAGAAAGGAGCTTGATTTGAGCTCATGGTCTCAGAGACTAGTCCATGATCACTTGTCTTGTTACTCGTTACTCTGTTACTTTGTGCCTCTGACTGCATAGTACATCACAGTAGCCAAGAGGTGAAGGAGAAGGGCAAGTTTACCATACAGCCTTCAAGAACATATTTTTAGTAACCTAACTCCATCTACTGGACCCTATCTCCTAGGATTCCAGCACCTGCCAGTGATGTCATGAATTATGACCAAGTCTTTAACAGAGGTCTTCAGGAGGCAGGCCCATACCATAGCCGTGACAGTGCTAAAATCAAGCCTTTGGGGAGGAGAGCCTCCTTTGTTGAAAGACTAGGAACATTCATAATAACTTCCAAGTGCCTTTGTATAACCCACGTCCTTAAATTACATTTTCTATTTCTCTGAAAAATTTCATTTACCGTGTTTTATTTACTCAAGAATTTTGTAAAGGAGAAAAAGAGCGTCTGCACTACGGAATTAATCAGCAATCCCCTACTAGCATGCAATGCCCAGCAGTGTTCTTCTTAGGATCGGTCCTCAGTGTGGATTGAAACAGATCAATATTTTACAACTCTGGAACTTCATCACAGAACAGGCATTTTAGGCTGAATAACATTGAATCTTAGGTGGAAACGGTATTCGGTCCTGTTAATTAAGAATAACATGCTGCCACACTATTCTGCCTTAGAATCCTCTATAACATTGGCAGCTCCTCTTTGTATAAAATGATCAGGTCTATTCAGCCACGGTCTTTGCCCAGTTACAAGATTTATCTGGAATTAAGTAGAGTTATTTTCCTCACACTGCACTTGCATGAATAATCTCTGCATTCATGGCAGTTGATATTTGCTTCCCATTAAAGGTGATAAAGGACTAGAAGACATTTCCTTTAAGTCAACCCATTTGGAGAAGAAATGTGAGATAATTTTTAAAAATCACTATTAAGTGCCATACAGCTCACCTTAGAAAATTGAGGAATAAATGAGGTATTGACCAGAATGAGATCATTTCCCCCCTGGAAATTGGATCATTGTAATTTTGTCTTTCATGTTCACAGACACATCCACACCTGGTAAGTTATTGAAGCAATACTTTCCTGCCAACAGCGATGGTCTAAGCGAGAGCCAGGGAAAAGCCTTTGCTGCTTGGACAGCGGTTATATGAAGGCATCAGCTTCCGGTCAAGCACCATCGTCCGTGCTGCCTGCACAAATGCATGTCTCACGTTCCTCTTCTTTTTATAACTTGCCCATTATGTTTTCCCTTTTGTCTTTGAGACTACAAAACTTCAGTGTTTTGTGTCAGTGAAGATGAACCCCATCCTCAAAAGAACACAAATTGGGGTTGGCTGAGAGTAGAAGGGTTGACATATGGGGTCAAAGATTATCGTGTGGAAATTATTTACTACTAGATTAGATCTAGTGACTGTGTCCAAGTAGTACAAGTGGAGTCGAGAAATTGGTGACTGTGAAAAAGTAAAACCGAATGACGAAATTATGCAAGTCCCCAATACTGCAAGTGTTCTATCAAGGGAGCCTGGATGTATTCAGCGCTTCTGGTTGTCGACTTAAGGAAGCCCAACCAAGAGAGATGGTTAAGTTGTCTGTGCCGAATGCCACTACTTTAATTCTAATTGATCAGCCCATCAGCACACACCCTATTGTGTTATACTGAGAATTATACTAAGAGTTATGATTAGGAACAGGGATAGGAACAAGTTATGCTAGCAAAGGAATAAAACTGTTTTAATACTGACTCATTGAGTTTTAGAGAACTAGAGTAAATCAAAATATACTTAGCATGTAATTATACAGAAAGCATACCTATCATCTTTTCATTCAGAGAAAGCCTCTTTGTATTTTAAAGATTGACTTGTGTACTTTTATGTATATGTATGTGTTCCTGCACTAGTTTTTGTGCACCATATCAACACAGCAGCTCATGAAGGTCAGAGGGGGCATTAGGTTCCCTGAAATTGAAGTTCTAGGCATTTGTGAACTGCCGTGTGGGTGCTGGAAACTGAACACAGGCTCTCCGCAAGAATAAGCACGCTTCATTGCTGAGCCATCTCTCCAGCTCCTTCTTTACATTATTGAAGTGAAATTTTTGGCAAATACTAAATCTATAAAAAGCCTTCCCATAGCAGACAGGACATAGAGCGCTCAGTTCTAATAGAGATTTCAAGGAGCCCACAAGAACTTAGGAGATGTCCCACCGAAGAAAACAGAAAACGGAAGGTGCAGGAATAATTTGAGAGTGACAAGCACACACTGTGGAAATCCTTACATTTTCTTCGTAAGTAGGAGTACACCTAAATCCTCTCAAATAGTACATGATAAGGAATCTTTATGTCATTATAAATCTTATTATTTTACTTAAGAGATTATATGCTTTTTCTCTTTGTCTTGCAAAACTCTTAAGGTTTTGCCACCAGTAATGTTTTCACACATTGTGTTCACATGCTGAAAGGCAACATTGGGGTGAAAAGAAAAGGGGAGTGGGGAGTCCAGCAGAAAATAGGACACACCACCCATGAAAGAAGAGTGAGAACGGGTCCCTGGGTATTGTGCTCATAACATAACCTTTGAGAGTGCATGAGAAAAGAGTCACTGCTTCTGGTGTAGCTTCCTAAATGCCTGTTACATCCATAAATCAGTCATCCATTTGCCCCAGAGAATGTGAAGGCAGCACATACAACAGAAGGCTTCCTTTTACGAGAAATTAATGCTGGGCACCGTGGTGCACACCTGTAATCTCAACTACTCGGGGAGGTGAAACAGTTGGATTACAAATTCAAGGACAGCCTGGGTGACTTAGCAAGAACCTGTCTTCAAATTGATGGCACCCTGAGAGGATGAAGAAAAGAGAAACAACCGGCTTCCCTGAGTCTGCATAGTGGGTTAGGAAGAGGAAACCTGCCTCTCTCCTCGCCTTTGCAAAATGGGTTGTTGGTTGGTTTGTGACCAGGGCTGGCTCGGCTTGTCCTCACTCTGTGGTCCAAGTTGGTCTAAAAGTTGTTGAGTTCTTCCAGCCTCTGCCTCTCGAGGGGGCCCCTGCTGGTTTCTCGAAAGCCTTGAACTCGAGTGTCTAAAACTTCAGTGCAGAAGGAACTGAAGGAAGCAATCATTTGGAGAAGAGCTATTAGGGAACATAACTTACAGCTGATGTTCCGAATGCATTGTATGTATTCATTTATTAATCTTAAGGGATTTGGAGGGAGAACTGGTGGTGATTATAATTGAGCCTGAATCCTAATGACCCCTCCTAGCCACCGGGGGTGATCAATACAGGATAAGCTTGCCTATCTCAGTGTTGTAGTGAACACAGGCCTTCCTATCTGTTCTCTATCCCTTTGGAGAGTGTGTTCTTCCTGCCATGGCATACACTAATTCATAGACTATGAATTAGTGCCTTCAATCGCCAGTCTTACACCTTCACATCTCAGCCCCATGTTTTGAAAATAAAGAAATTAGTTCCAAAAATCTCTAAAGCCATCAGTCCTGTCTGCCGTTGCTCCCCCAGACACCTTTCCAAATGTATTAGACTTCCTGAGAGTCCTACATGGGGTTCTTGTCCACAAAGAAACTTTCCTCCTCAAAGGTTCTGCTCATATCTTCCTTGGGCTTCCAGGGAATCTCATCATTGTAAAATACTCCAAAATCAGAAAACTCCTGTATTAATATCCTGTATTGTAAGAAAAGCACCCAATCTTCCTTTGATTTATATTCTGGATAAACTTTACTGAATAACAAATATAAATCGGGCACTGTAATTCTAAGGATTTAAAGACCCCATTGTTGCCCTTAAGAAAGAGACATATGGGGGACTAGAGAGAGGGTTCAGCAGTGAAGAGCAGGGACTATTCTGGCAGAGGACCCAACTTTGGTTTCCAGCACCCACATAAGGCAGCTCACTGTAGTGCACCGCACCCGTCTGCACGCTATGCACCACCATACAGTTTGTGAACCGGGCAAGGGGCTGGAGATTTCATTCTCCACACAAAGACTCACAGACAGAGAGAGAGAGAGAGAGACGGGTCGTCCTTGATGCCAGAATGCCCCAAGAATGCCCCCTTTATTGTGTTCCAGGGCAGGTTATATAGGGATCCTTAACTAATAGCCACGCCCCAGCCAATCCCACCAGAAACCACTCCCCTGCCATGAGGAACTCCTGAGGGTCTCGTGCTCAGAGCAGCTGTAGGCACTCAGATCAGGGAAAACAAGTTGTTCCAGGATCTGGGGGCTCACTGCTCCGAACAGTTCACAACTACCTGTAACTCCAATTCCAGGGTTTCTGACACCCTTTCCTGGGTTCCATAAGCACTA